>NC_133428.1:6457500-6765000 GCF_011762595.2 Tursiops truncatus | reverse complement strand
GGGAGGAATTCCCAGGGAGGACGGGCCGAGGGGCTTGGGGGTGGCCGAGCCTCCAGCAAGGAGCGCAGGTGCACTGGGCGGGGCTTGCCAGGGAAGAGCGTGGAGCCGTGTGTGTGGAACTTGTGGGTCAGTAGGATGGGCGGGGCAGGTGAGGACAGTGGGTTATGAGCAGGGAAGCAGGCAGCTGCCAGGCCAGGTGGAGGATGTGTGTGCGCAGGTGTTCAGCTTGGCCAGGTGTGCCAGGCATGGCATGGAGGGTGTTTCCGGGGAGGTCAGACTCCACGTGGAAAAGACTTCCTTGCACTTACCTCTGTGCTTGCCCTCGAAACCCATCACCCCAATCTAACCAGGAGGAAAACATCAGACCCCGTTAGAGGGGCAGCCTGCAATATACCTGACCAGCCCTCCTCAAATCTGTAAGGTCACCAAAAATAGGGCAAGTCCGAGAAACTGTCACAGCCCAGAGGAGCCTAAGGGGATGTTAGGACTAAAGGTCGTGGGACAGGACATTTGGGGAAAAATGAGGAAGTCTGGGTATTAAAGTGTGAACTTAATTAATGATGATGTGTCAGCCTTGGTTTGTCGACTGTGAGAAATGTCCCATAATAACGTAAGAGGTGAGGCACCGTGGAAATGCGTATGGGTCACAGGGGACCTCGGCACGACTTGTAATTTCTCTAAAAATGTCTCTTTTAGATGCACGACTTTGTATCTGAAACTCTTCCAAAAGGAAAAGTTTGCTTTCAAAAGCACACAGTGAGCTACCCTCAAATACCGTTTTCACTGTCTGTAAGAGGACGATTCAGTCGCAATTCCTCCCGTTTTATTCAAAGCAAAGAATTGAACATGACCCGGTTTCTGAGAGGATTGTCCCCCTGTCCGTGGCTGATTTAGCGTCTCACGTCCAGGGATTCTGCTCACAGGGATTTACCAAATCCTAGAGGCCGGGCTTTGATTTTTACGTCTTTCACTTAAAGGCACCTTATGTAAATGTCATCACAAAGCTTCCAGGAAACGAAAACATGTGAATTTTAATAAATCTTTACCAAGTGATATGGACTGAATTGTGTTCCCTAAATTCATATGCTGAAGCCCTGATCCCCAATAGGATGTGTTAGGAGGTGGGGCCTTTGGGAGGTGATTAGTGGTTCTTTCTTTCTTCCCTCCTTCCCTTCCTTCCTTCCTTCCTTCCTTCCTTCCTTCCTTCCTTCCTTCCTTCCTTCCTTCCTTCCTTCCTTCCTTTCTTTCTTTCTTTCTTTCTTTCTTTCTTTCTTTCTTTCTTTTTTCTTTCTCTCTAGCAGAAGCTAACGCTGGAAATAAAAATGGCCTTTGAGTGTTTCCATTTCCCACCTTTGGGAGGACGTACCTTTATGCATCTAGAAGGTAATTTCCTACACACATGCCGGATGGTTCCTGGGCTTTTCCCAGCCCAGAACAGGAGCTTGAAGAGCTGAGTACTGTGTGTGTGGAGCCAGGGTTCCCGTCTGCAGCGTCTAGGGGTGCGTCCTATCCATCATGGACACATACCTCGTGTCTTGCGAGGTGCGTGTGCGGAGATGGTGAATCGAAGTTGCTCCTGTGCCCACAGATGTAAGCGAGGGGGGGAGGAAGAGAAGAGGAGGAACACGTGGGTTCTGTGTCCTTGTCCGCATTTTAAAGGAGGAAGAGGACGGAGGGGCTGGGTGTTGGGGGAGCCTGAGGACAGAAACCAGCTCTTCGTACAGCCTGTCTCATGATAATTAGGACATCATGACTTTTGAGGCTGAGAAAATGTGAAAATACATTTCCCTTTCCCCCGAGACACTCTGCAGCCACATTCGTGAGAGGCTGCAGCCCACCGCTGGCCAGATGTTTCAGGGGCCTCTCTCCTGCCCTCGTGGCCTCCACCTGGGCAACCCCTGGCCCCTTAAGGGGATACTCAGCTCAGGGTCCTAATGAGCTCCAGTCCCACCCCGAGACCTTCCCAAGTCTTCATTCCTCCTTCTTTCCCCGGGGAGCCTTCCCACTCCCTCCAGACGCCCACCCCATCTTGGTCCTGGTCAGAGGGTCTGCAGAATCGCAGCTGGGGTCGACTCTGAGCTGTGGGGTCAGATCTCTGGGACAATAGGGAGGCCATGCCTATCTCTGGGGGAGACTCGTAACAGAGCCCCATCCGTGGTCCGTGGGTTTGCCCCCAAGCCGGCCAAGCCTGTATCACTGGAGGAGAGACACCTGGCGTGTGCCGGCCCCCCACCCCGGACCCCTGTCTCCTGCCATTAATGCTTCCTGGACAGAAGGAGCTGCTCTCGGGGCCTGTAACTGGGCAGGGCGCCTGATGTGCAGAGGTGGACGGCGTCCGTTCCAATTTCTGTTCTGCTTCCAGCCCAGGACGTGACCCTCTTTTGGAATGCTGATTTTCGGATTTTGCAGGTGGCTCTGCCCCAGATACAATTTCCACTGACATGAAGAATACATTGAGAAGCAGATACTTTTTTTTTTTAAAGTATACTTAATAAGATCCATGCTTTTAAGAGAGACCATCACCTCTTCTGGAACACGCCAAATGCAGGGGGCACAAGGTGGCAGACCCCTTAGCCGTTCGCAGTAAAATCACCCCAAACACGTGGCCTTGGCACCATGCACCTGGTACCTCTCTTATCTACACATATTGGGGGTTGGGGGTTTTTTTGCACTTTGTGGGCAAAATATTTAAAAAGAATGCTACTCAGAGGGGAACCAACCTCCCAGTCTGCCCGGGTTTGAGGGGCCTCCTGGGTCTGGAACTTTCAGGGCCAAAATTGGGCGGAGGGGGGCGGTCCCAGGTTGCCCTCAGTGTGAAGGTAAGCCTGGCCATACCTGCACTTCCAAAAGTGGCTGTTCTGTTTCTTTTTTTTTTTTTTAATAGACTCTATTGTATTTTTTTGAGTTGTTTTACATTTGTGGAAACACAGAGAAGAAAGTACAGAAAGTTCCCAGGTATCTGTTCGACCACCCCTGCCCTCAAGCATCCTGCACGAGGGGGTCACAGCTGTTGCAAAGATGAGCCCATACTGATACACTATTCTTGACTGAAGTCTACAGTTTCCACTAGGCTTCATCTTGGTGATGTACCTCCTGTGGGTTTGGACGCATGTATGATGACATGTATCCAGCATTATAGTGTCATACAGAGTAGTTTCCCTGACCTAATAACCCTCTGTCTTCCTTCCTTCCATCTATCCCTCCCCCCCTAACCTGTGCCAACCACGGATCTTTCTCCTGTCTCCCACAATTTTTAATTTTTGGAGAATCGTTTGTTTTTCTAAATTGAGATGACATTCACAGACCCTAAAATTAACGATTCTAAAGTGGACAATCCAGGGAAATCCCTGACGGTCCAGTGGTTAAGACCCTGCTGTTAGGGCTTCCCTGGTGGCGCAGTGGTTGAGGGTCTGCCTGCCGATGCAGGGGACGCGGGTTCGTGCCCCGGTCCGGGAAGATCCCACGTGCCGCGGAGCGGCTGGGCCTGTGAGACATGGCCACTGAGCCTGCGCGTCCGGAGCCTGTGCTCCGCAACGGGAGAGGCCACAACAGTGAGAGGCCTGCGTACCGCGAAAAAAAAAAAAAAAAGACTCTGCCGTTAATGCAGGGGCTCCGGGTACGATCCCTGGCCGGGGAGCCAAGATCCTGAAAGCTGCTGGGCAGCAGGACCAAAAAATAAAAAATAAATAAAGTGGAGGATTCAGAACACTCACGGTATGGGACAGCCACCACCTCTATCAAGTTCTACAACGTTCTCATTCCCCCAAACGGACACCCCGTCCCCATGAGTTGTCCCTTCGGGTTTCCCGTCCTCTGTCAACCAGAGTTTAGCTGTTCTGGGTTCACACAGTGTTTTCATCATGAACGTGTGTGCAGAAAAGGCCACGGAGGGAGAAAAGGAGGGACAGTGTGATTTCCTGTAACATCTTCTTATGCAAAACCCAACAGGAATCTCTGCTCTTAATAAATTCTGAAGCCCAGGAAGGGGTGGTGGTCGGGGACCCCTCTGAGGGTGAGGGAGTTTCCGTAATGGTTGCTGAGGAGGGGCCTGTCAGGAGAGAGGAACGGCCCACAGCCCCAAGGCCATTCCGAGCAGTGGTCCCTGTGGGCAGTAATCCTGGCCGGACCCTGGACAGCAGAGGTGCCCAGCTGGCTGCAGCACGCATATGTCCGGGAGCCGGACCTTTGTACACAGATGGTACCCCGTGGTTGCATTCCTGTTGGCCCTTTAGAAATGCTTCCTCTATATTTGTCCTGACTTGGCCCCTTGCTCACTTACTCCAGGTGAAGCATCAGCCTTTTTTTTTTCTCCTTGCATTGACAAGTCAACAATCATGATTTGCAAATGTGACACACGGGCAAATATAAACATGAAGTTACACCCAAGAAGCCAACGTCTTTCACGTTTATTTTAAGGTGAGTGCTGGTCACCCCAGAACATTAAGAGCAAAATCTCTGAGCTCGGACCCGGTCTTAGTTTATGGGGGCGGGGGGTTTTCATTGATTGAGTGTAAATTGGCCCAGGGACTTAGAGCAGAAATATAAACCTGGTGTATTTTGACACAGACGCAGGTGTTCAGCCAGCCCTGGGCTTTGCGGCAGCTTCAGGCATCGGTGGAGGTTAAGAAGAAGGAAAAAAGACAGAAAACTCTGTCCTCCTACCACTTTCATTCCCTAGGATGTCTTTTCATTTGTAGTTTTCCAGTAAGATGAAAACAGAACTCTATGCTTTTAAACATTAAACTCCCCCCTCGACCAAAAGAAACAGAATCTCCAGCAAAAGTCAGAGTGAAAAGAATCTACCAGCTCCCACACTCCCGGCTCTGCTCAAAAATCGATGCAGAAATGTGTCATCCAGAAGATGCTGCAGGATTCAGGTGGGTTACAGCGTCTTCCTTTGTGTGGGTTCCAACTTTTGTTTTCTTTCACTGTTCCTCGGATGTGTGATTCGCTTCTTTTATGTGGCCTCTGAGATGTTTCACAACTATTGGACACAAATAGACTAAAAAGTGTGTTTTTTAAAAACAAAAATGAACAATTCCATTCAAGGTCACCAGCACCTTTGTTCAGATCTCTTCAACCGACCTGTGGAATTATGGGGGGGGGGGGGGCGGGGGAAAGAATGCTAACTTAGCCTCGAATCCCGTGACTTGCGTTTCTGTCCCTCATTGTTGGGGGGTCAGGTTTGGGAGTCCGGGCTTTGGTCCCTGAATGGAGGCACTTTGGTTCCTGGGGCAGCAGGAAGGCGCCTTGAAAATAACTCCGAGTCTGCGTGGCCCGTGGCTTTTGCTGCATTTGGGAGCCCCCGGTGGGGTCCTCACAGGAACAGCAGGACCTGCCCCCTCTCTGCCGGGAATACATCCCAGGGAACCCTTCTTGAGGCCATGCCTGTCCGAGATACCCTGTGTGTTATCTGTGGTTTCCGTGGGCCGCCACCTTCCGGGCGAGCAGGTGCTACAGGACATCCATTCACAGGGTCCTCTCTGCCCCCTGCACAATTCCGCACCCCTGGACTTGGAGGTACAGGCCTGACCGTGGGGCCGGCCGAGCCACAAGTCTGCAGCTGGTCAGGGACGGACACAGCAGGGCCGGCATCCTTCCCAGTTCTGTGACCGGGTTTAGGACAATCGGTGTCCTCATGATGTCCAGATGTGCGGTGAGAGGGTACAGTCGCCTTTCTGAGGATTCTGGGGACCCTGGCTCCGCCCTCACAGACTCAGTTAGGAAACGTCATATTACAAGCGAGGAAAATCATGCCGGGTACAACAACAGGACAGACGCCAGACGTGTGTGCATTTCTGGACCTTGAGTAGCCAGGTGTCCACGCCGGGTGGCGTGTTTTACTCTCCGTGGCTCAGAGGGACTCGGCCCCAGGGATGGCCTGGCAGTGCCCCCGCCAGCCGGACACTTCAGGGGTGTCCAGCCATTTCCAGCTGAGGAGGGATGTCCTTCCCGGTGCGGGAATATTCCTGAGCACCAGAGCCGGAAGAAGACAGTAGCCATCCGTTCGTGGATGGGTTTGTGGCTCCTGGGCCCCCAGAATTAAGAGCTTTGAGGGAAAAGCCTAAAGTCGTTTTGCAAAAGCAGAGACTGACACAGACGTTCATGGACCTAAACGGTAGTTCAGCGGCTGTGTTGCTTTCTCTGTACTGTGCTGATTTCAACGGAGAAAAACGATATAAAAGCAGAGGACACAATACTGAGCAGAGTTCCCTGTGCTCTACAGTAGGTCCTTGTTGGTCATCTGCTTTATGTATAGTAGTGTGTATCTGTTAATCCCAAACTCCTAGTTTATCCCTCCCCACCTTCTCCTTTGGTAACCACGAGTTTGTTTTCTGTGTCTGTGAGTCTGTTTCTGTTTTGTAAAGTTCATTTGTACCATTTCTTTTTTATAAGATTCCACATATAATTGACATCATATATGTCTTTCCCTGTCTGACTTACTTCTCTTACTATGACCATCTCTAGGTCCATCCATGGTGCTGCAAGGGCATGATTTCATTGTGTACTCCAATATAAAATAAAAAGTCGAAAAAAATAATTAAGAAGAAGGCTGAGGACACATGGAGATAAATTTACGGGGGTGTTTGATGTAAAATCGATGCATCGGTAGGTGGGTGGGAGGTCTGTGTGAAGGGAGAAACTTTGGCATTATTCATGTTCTTAGTGTAAAGTAGAAGGAATTGCATCAGGAAGGCGTCTACTGAGTGTCTCGCAGCCCTCATGCATTTCTTACAACTGAACCCGTGTGAGAGTCAACGCAAGCTCAGGGAACGTGGATTTGGGTTGCCTGTCAGTTAAGGGCCACGGGGGGATAAGGAAGCCTGTTTGAATCCCTGGGAAGGTCGCTCTAGTGGCTGAATTGTGTCCCCTCCATAGAAAAAGACATGTTTACATCATGACCCCTGGAAATTCAGAACAGAACCTTGTATGGAAACAGGGTCTTTGCAGATGCGATGCAGTGAAGGGTCTGAGATGAGGTCCTCCTGGATGAGGGTAGCCCTGCATCCAATGACAGGGTCCTTCTAAGAGACAGAAGAGGAGAAACCCAGACACAGAGGAGAAGCCCCGGGAAGACAGAGGCAGAGACGGGAGGGATGCGGCCACGAGCCCAGGGATGCCTGGAGCCCCCAGGAGCTGGAAGAGGCGGGAAGGACCCTCCCCTGGAGCCTCTGGAGGGAGCACGGCCCTGGGACCCCTTGACCTCAGACGTCTGGTCTCCAGGTTGGGGGAGGATGGATTCGTATTGTTTTCAGACACTTTGTGGTCATTGGTGATTTTTAGCCCCAGGAAACTCAAACAGAGGCACACAGGCCAACCAAACGTACACTTTCAGCCCTGAAAATGCATACTTGCAAAATTAGAGAGTCACAGAAACTTAGCCTCCACGCCCGAGCCACAGCCAAGAGGGACGCAGCCGCGTGCTTTTGCAGATGTCAGTTTGCTGTGCTGGGCCGGGTCTTTGGCTGAATCACTGCTTTTCTTCTCCTGGTCTTAGGGGTTCACACCTGGCGCCTTCAGCCTCTCCCCCCACGATGCCCCAGGTGAGCTGGACGACTCAGCTGATGATGGAGGCTCAGGTGCTTGGGCTCTGTACAGACAGAGCCCCCAGGTCACCATCGGGGCCGTGGAGGGATGAGTCAAACGCCCCGCTGCACTGGGAGTTGATTGGTGGTTCAGTTCAGAAGAGGAGAAGGAGTTGGGAGAGATAAAGAGAGTTTGTAACGTGTAGACACACCTGTGAGTGCAATTTCCCTGACGGGGATCGTATGAAACCCACAGTCCTTCAAATTAACTTTGCCACCAGGCTATTCTGCAGACATCTTGCCTCCCACTGCCGAGGGGTCTACTGTACCCTTTTTTAAAAAATCAATTAATTTTTCGGGCTTCCCTGTTGGCGCAGTGGTCGAGAGTCCGCCTGCCGATGCAGGGGACACGGGTTCGTGCCCCGGTCCGGGAGGATCCCACATGCTGCAGAGCAGCTGGGCCAGTGAGCCATGGCCGCTGAGCCTGCTCATCCGGAGCCTGTGCTCCACAACGGGAGAGGCCACAACAGTGAGAGGCCCGTGTACCGCAAAAAAAAAAAATTAATTAATTTTTAAAATGACACGTAGTTCAGTGTTTCATCTGTACAGTAAAGTGATTCAGTCATACATATACACGTATATATCCCTTTTCAGATTCTTTTCCATTATAGGTTATTACAAGATATTGAATATAGTTCCCTCTGCTATACAGTTGGTCCTTGTTGTTTATCTCTTTTATATATAGTAGTGTGTCTCTGTTAACCCCAATCTCCTAATTTATCCCTCCCTCCCCTTTCCCCTTTGGTAACTGTAAGTTAGTTTTCTGTCAGTGCATATAGCCAGAAAAGACGAAGACTCTCATTTGAAAAGATACGTGCCCCACCATGTTCACAGCACCATTGTTCACAATAGCCAAGACATGGAAGCCACCTAAGTGTCCATTGACAGAAGAAAAGATAAAGAAGATGTGGTACATGTATACAATGGGGTATTACTCAGTCATAAAAAAAGAATGAAACAATGCCATCTGCAGCAACGTGGATGGACCTAGAGATTATCATACTAAGTGAAGTAAGTCAGACAGAGAAAGACAAATACCATATGATATCACTTATATGTGGAATCTAAAATATGACACAAATGAACTTATTTACAAAACAGAAATACCGTGTCTTTTTTGATAGCTGTGTAGAATTCCACTCCAGGAGCACACCACAAAGGTTAGCCCAATCCTCCATGGAAACAAAGTTACTTCTGATTTTCCAGCAGGGTCACCGGTAAGCCACAGACACCCTCGTCCACAGGGCGTATGAAGTGCTTCCAGGACGGGGGGTGCATCTGCAGAAGGAAAAGCACAGGGACCCCCGGATGCAAGGGCAGAAGTGCTTTAACTCTTGACAGATTGGCCTTCCGGGGAGGCTGTGCAGGTTCCCGCTCTTATCAACAGAGTGTTGAAGGTCGGTTCCCCAGACCCCACCGGCACCTGCACTGTCCCTGACAATCTGGTGTCAGAATCAGTCTCTCCTCTTCTTATTTCCCAAATTGCGTTCCTGACTTGGACGGTGATCCAGCTTCTTTGTCACGGTTCTAACCAACAATTGCGTGTCTCATCTTCTGCTGCCTTTTTGGACCTGATTATCTCTGTCTTAAAATGCAGGGAGTCTTTGTATATTTAGAAAATTAACCATTGGCTTGCACGTCTTACGAACAGTCTTCCCCCATGACTGATGGCCTTTTCGTTTTGTTGTGGAGGCTTTTGCCTACAGAAGCATTTTTTCATATTTGAAATTTTTTTTGAATTTTTATTCAGTTAATTATACAAGTACTTATTTTACTAAGTCACATATTAATACCCTTCAAATCCTCTACAGTTTACCCTAGTAAGGTATAAAATATCATTAATGAATACACAATACCATATTTTCTGTGGGCAAAATTATTTTTTTAATTGAGAAGTATTCTTTTAAAACAATTTTTTTATTGGAGTAGAGTTGATTTACAATGTTGTTAGTTTCTGCTGTACAGCAAAATGAATCTGTTATACATATACATAAATCCACCCTTTTTTAGCTTCTTTTCCTATATAGGTCATTACAGAGTATTGAGTCGAGTTCCCTGTGCTATACAGTAGGTCCTTATTAGTTATCTATTTTATACATAGTGGTGTGTGTATGTCAGTCCCAGTCTCCCAGCTTATCCCTCACCACGCCCCCACCCCCATCCCCTGGTAACCATAAGTTTGTTTTCTACATCAGAAACTCTACTTCTGTTTTGTAAATAAGTTTATTTGCATTTTTACGTAGTTAATCACACCAACATTTCCCCTAATGGTTCCTGGCTTTTGGACCATCTTGAGAAAGCCTTTCCAGCTCAAAGATAATAAAAATGTTCCTTTGTAAAAACAAACAAACAAAAAAGTTCCTTTGTTTTTCCTGGTACTTCCCTGGTTTCGTCTTTTATGGTTAATTCTTTCATCTGGAATTATTTTGGGGTAACAGCTGAGAGAGCAATCCAGCCTTTTCCCCCCTCTAAATTTCTAGGCACATCCATTTATTAAATAATCCGTCTTCCTATGGAGCCCTGATTTATTCATTTATCATATAAAGTACTATATTCTTATGCCTATCTGGGCCCTTTTCTCTGTTTTTGCACCCAGCCCTAGTGCTTTCATTAACCCAGCCCTGTTCCTTCATATTTTCCTCACCGATGATGGGCTAGTCATTTATTTCTCTTATTTTGTCAGGAGGGTCCCGGCTAGGCGTGCGTGCATGCTTGATTCTGCAGAAGACCTTTTGAATCACTTTTTCCACCTCAAAAAGATTTAATTTTCCTGGCGCTCTCATTGTGTTTCTAAATTGTGTTAGGGAAACTAGATAGTGTCTTTTTTTATCCAGGGAGGCGACCCCTCTTTCCATGTCTTTTTGCTTTTCTGTGTGTGGGAACCATCTGCAAACTAGAAATGCCCAGGCCGGGCTGCAGTCTGCAGAGGAAGGTTGTTGTGGGCTGGGGTGCATCTGCTGGTTAAAGTCCCGGTGGTCCTATTTCACACAGGTTGCCACCGACCTGGTCACCGCAGCCTGCGAGCTGCGGGCTTACCCCACCTGGAGACGTCACACACCTTGAAACTGCTGCTTTCAGTGGTTTGCTCCCGACAGGAATTTTGAACAGAGGATCGCATACAATGTATCCCACCCAGTACATCCAGGTTCTCCTAAGTTTACAGGGAAGACAGCCTGAATCAGCCACCAAAGGGGCAGGTCCACAAAGCCTAAACCAGCATACGACAAGCATGCACAGCCATCAGCATAAGCGGAAGAGGCCGCTGGGGTTTCCTTCGCAGCCTTGCTAAAATGAAAATCATAAACCGAGACCCCAAGCCACCCCGGCTTTGCAAGCCCAGATCCTTCGTGGCCCAAACTCTCGGCAACTGTCTTCTGCTGGAAACATTCCTGGGACTTTCATCGTTCGGTTGTGATGAAGAGCCAGGACACTGCGCTCTACAGATAATGTTCTAGTTACACGTGTGTGTGTGTTTGTTTTAATAATAAAATGATCAGCTCCACGGGAATTAGTAAAAAATACACATCAGGGGAACAGACTCATTCAAAACTCGAAAATACGTGCGGATGCCCTTATTTTAGGACATCATTTATATGGGGGAAAGATCATCTAAAAAGAATTCTTCTTTTCTCTTTTCAATGCCTCGCCACAGTCCTTCATGCAGTAACCCGTCTTCCTCTGCGGATTGCATATATGCATTTTAATCTACAAGCATTCCTAAAAGTCTTATATATCCCGGGTCCGCCCGGCACCGAGTGAAAGATTGAGACAGACAGGTTCCAGGAAGCATGTGCAATATTTTTAGTTGCTGTAACCAAATGTGGAACCGTCTGTGGAGCCGATACAATGTAACAAATACGGCAGAATCGATACGTTCTAATAGGGTGTAAATGGGTCGCCGCAAAGACGCCGAGATGTAGCCGGCGGGGCCTGGGATCCTCAGCGTCCTTGTCTCCCCGCACCGTGGGTCGCTGACCTCTAATCAGGGCCCCTCCACCCATCCCACCCTTTGGCAGCCGCTAAGGACCTGATTATCTATAAATTTATGGGGATCCGCAGGAACTGGCCTTCCCCTCCTGATAATGTTTTCTGACACATTTCAGGAGACGTGGCTGATGTGCGAGCATTATGTACGCGGGGCTGGCTGTACACAGGCAACGCGCCGGCCGGCGGTGGTCCACCGGAGACCTCTGGCTACCGAGAAGCACGCCAGGAAAACGGTTTCCATGGCAACGTGCCCCACAGCTGTAGTTAGACTAGGAAAAATAGTTTTATGATTATTTCAATGAAGTTTTTTTTTTTTTTTTCCCCCGGACCTTTTTGTTTCTGAACTCAATCGTGTCAGTTTTTCATAGAGTCCTCTCTAAATGGAATATGTATATATATATGTAAGTGTGTGTGTAGATGTAATTTCTGTATGGAGATAAAGCCCAAACTGCTGTGTGAAAAGCTGGCCTTGTTGAGCATGAAGCCGGGATTGGCAGGAAGAGGGTTACAGCTCCTTTCAGGGTCAAGTAGATCACAGGGGAAGATTTGAAGACAGGGTGGGTTTTTGCCCTAAAAGCTGCAGACCCTCTTCCTCCTATTTCCCCACCGGATAGAGAGAACTCGGCAGGTGCCTGGTGCCTAGGATCTTCAGCCCTCTGCCCCCTCCCTGCCTGTCCACCATGCTCTGGAAATAGGACAAAGACCCGTCAGGGTTTGAGTGAGGAAACCAGGGCTGGCCTGTCGTGATCATTCATCGCCTCTCTTGCTGAGAGCTTGCTTGCTGGGGGGAGGAAAAAAAAAGAAAAAAACACCTGTCTGACATGCGCATGGAATTCATTAGCGATGCCGATCACCTGTAACAGGACCGGTGGTGACAGGCAATTTTGAGCCTTAATTTTTTTCCTTCCCAACCCCTCTGCCAAGGGTCCTGTCGGTGCCTCCCCATTTGTACCAAACTGGAGATATTTTGAAAATGGTCACGCCTCAGCAAACTGCCCTGTGCCGTTGAGAATGGGATCGGGAGGGAGATGGCTCTCAAATCCCAGGGGATTGCAATGATCTGGGGGCTGGGAGGGATGTTCAGAGGGTGGCCTGGGACACCGAACCCTGAGTTCCTGTAACGGATGCACCTTGGAATGGATGCACGCCTTCACGGATGCATGAAGTATAGACTGAGTCTCTTTCCACTGAAGGAACAACTTGCCCCCCTCATCCTTAGCCACCCCCCCGTGGCTACCCTTAAAAACCCTGGCTATTGCACAGTTGCAGATGGTTTAAATAGTTCTACGGATGATGGGGGCATGCAGATGCTGGCTGAACCGCCACTAAGGAGAACATGAATTTGTACAAATTTGGAGAAAGTCTTTTGGCAGTGTCAACAAACGCTCTTAAAAAGGTTCTACATTCGATACAATAATTTCATATCTAGGACTCTGTCCTAAAGAAAAATCTGGAGCAGGGAACAGAGAATTCAGAAAAAGACCCATGTGGAAATCTACTCAGTGGTAAGCAAGCATAGCATTAGTAATCGTTGGGGAAAGTGTGGACTATTCAATTCATGGTGCTGTTCTTTTGTCCGATTATTTGTGGGGTGGAGGACTGGGATCAAATCAAGTCAGACCCTTGCTTTATTTTTTTTCTCTTTTTAAAAAATTTTTAAATTTATTTTTGGCTGTGTTGGGTCTTCATTGCTGCACGCGGGCTTTCTCTAGTTGCGGCGAAAGGGGCTACACTCCGTTGCGGTGCGTGGGCTTCTCACTGTGGTGGCTTCTCTTGTTGCAGAGCATGGGCTCTAGCCTCACGGGCTTCATTAGTTGCAGTGTGCGGGCTCAGTAGTTGTGGCTCACAGGCTCTAGAGCACAGGCTCAGTAGTTGTGGACGCAGGCTCAGTAGCTGTGGTGCACGGGCTTAGTTGCTCCGCGGCACGTGGGATCTTCCCGGACCAGGCTCGAACCCGTATCCCCTGCATTGGCCAGACGATTCTTAACCACTGCACCACCAGGGAAGTCCCCAGAGCCTTTTTTTTTTTTTTTTTTTTTTTGTGGTAAGCGGGCCTCTCACTGTTGTGGCCTCTCCCGTTGTGGAGCACAGGCTCCAGACGCGCAGGCTCAGCGGCCATGGCTCACGGGCCCAGCCGCTCTGCAGCATGTGGGATCTTCCCAGACTGGGGCACAAACCCGTGTCCCCTGCATTGGCAGGTGGACTCTCAACCACTGCACCACTAGGGAAGCCCCCCAGAGCCTTATTTTAAATCACACACAAAATTTCCACTGGAGTACAAATCTAAATGTAGACAAATCCACATAACTACTCTATGGGCGTCCTGGAAAACGTCTTCATAATTTTAGAGTTGAAAAACCCTTTCTTAGTGACCAAGAAGAATGACAGATTTGAGTACAGAAAATGGTTAAAAATATCACACAAACCCCAGTATAAACAGGATAAACAAGATAAAACAAGCAACACACAGACAGTAAACATTAGCATTACATAAAAGAGCATGGGTTAATAACCATCATATATAAAGAGCGTGTGCAAAGCAATAAGAAGAAGCCAAATGACTCCATGCAGAAGTGGGCAAAGGAGCTCGTTCATTTATTTCACAAATATTTTTTGAGCACCTACTCTGCTAAGTAGCCAAGTTGGGGAAGCCCAGAACTCAGTCATGTAATAACAGCTACAAAGCCACCCATTGCCTGGGTGGCTGTCTCCCCTGCATGTGGTTTATCCTGTGTCAGAATAACTTCCCATTTTCCTTCTTTTTTCATCTGCTCTTTAGCAAAAATTCATACAGTGGCTGTAATATCTGTGTTTTCAGAGGTAGATAACCTTCGCTCTGAAGGTAAAATGCACTTGCTGTATGTTTTATTTTCTTAGCAGAAGACCTTCTGTAAAGCCTTTTTGGGGAGAAAGCCAGTCCTCTGTTGCGTGGTTCCATACATGGCCATGTGTGCAATGCTGTTGTCCCTCCGGCTCCCCAGAACCGAGGTTTGGGTCATTAGTCCAAGACAAGTGTGTCCTGTGAGATCTCCCCAACATTAGCACTGTCCTAAACCCTGGAGACTGTCCATACTGACAAGTTCAATGACCCATCCGTCGTACACAAGATTGTGCTTTTTCACTAGATTCAGGGCCTCAGAAATATCTGGGGCTCAGTTTCCTTGGAAAAGTGTGGGGGATTGTATTTTTTCTATGAATCCATCGAGCTCTCAGATTGCTTCTCTGGTTCATAGTTTAAAGATGCCTTTGGCAAAATCCCCAATGAACAGATGCAGAAAAGTACTAGGAAATTAAAGCTTGTAGTTTTTGCAAGTTCCCATAGCAATCCTATGCAGAAATGACCATAATGGTGAAAACTCCAAACAAAGACATTTTGATCCCAATTTTAAAAAATTATTATATGTCATTATATTTTACTATACTTATAAATTATTATATGTAAATAAATTTGAAAAGATGCTGGGATTATAAAGATAAAGAGTTCTTGGATTGTAAACCAATTCTTTTTTTTTTTTCTTTTTGCCTGTGCCACGTAGCATCTTAGTTCCCCAACCAGGGATCAAACCCGTGCCCCCTGCAGTGGAAGTGTGGAATCTTAACCACTGGACCGCCAGGGAAGTCCCAGTGTAAACCAATTCTTGGAGGCCAGTTTCAGAACTGGCCCTTTCTTTTTCCTCCCCTGGACACGCCTTGGTGGAAAGATCCTGGCTTTCCTTGTAAGATCCGAATCCCTTTGTTCTTTAAGTTCTATTTGTATTCTGGGTCTTCCTAGTTTCAGCCCCTCTTCAGGGCCGATAAACTGCGAAATAGGGAGACTCTCTTTCTTCTTTCACCCAGAACAGTGTCCCCACAATTGCTTTCTAAAGATGGAGAAACCTGGGCCCTATTTCTGGGAGTGCCAGAGATGCATTTCGCAGTGGACAGAGCGATACTGATGATTTTCCTGAAAGATGCCTGCTGTTCTTTTGCCTTCTATCAGAATCCTGGTCCCAGGAGGTAAAGATTAAGTTGCTTCATTTTCTCCTGAGAAAATGACCCTCATGCTCTCCAAGCTAAAACACAGGAGCTTTTTGGGGAAGACCGGTCCCTGTGGAGCATGTGTCTCTCCCTCACCAGCCCCACCCGGGAAGTCCATTTGAAATTTCTCCTGTGACTCACATGCCGGAGTGAGAACTAGTTAATCGTCCCCCAGTGGACTGGAGGCTCACAGGGAATTACGGCTCACTGGGATTTCATCAGAATTGTAAACCCGTCTGGATGGCCGAAGAGGTGACTCCCCAGAGACCACAGGTCAAGAAAAATACACGCAGGACAGAAAAACTGTGCTGTCATTTCCCCATTGTACAAGCACAGAGCGGCTCGTTTCCAAGGAGTCCCTGACACACCTTAGCTTTGTGCAGAGTGGCGGGCATTTGACTCTGTAAAGTGTGCTGTAGAAAATACTCAGAAAGAGTTAAATGATGAAATAAAGAAGAAGGCGTGCAGAAGAGGGCCATGAAACCCGAAATGCTAGAGGCAGTGGGTGCCCCTTCCGTGGACTCTGCATATGCTCTGCGGATCTGACAGAGACTCGGTTCAATTCCCTCCAGGGCAGAGGGTAAGCCAAATTTCTGCAACTCTACCTTTTTAATTGATAGATGGAACTTTGTTGCAGATGATAGAATAAGGCCAAATGTGATTCACTGTAGTGCTTGTCTGAACGCTGGGGATTTCTCTGTGTTCTCCTAAATTAAGAGGGGAAAGTAAGACTACATAGGATATGATGCCATTCGTATGGAATTTCCAGAAGAGGCAAATCTGCAGGGACAGAGATGGAATCGTGGTTGAATAGGACCGGGGGTGGGGGAGTTGGGGAAGGGTGGGCAGGAACAGGGGAATCAGCGGTGACTGCTGAAAGCATGGGGCTTCTTTTGGGGTGATGCGAATGTTCTAACATCGAGTACAGGTATAGACGATCTTATTTACAAAGCGGAAAAAGAGACACTAACGTACAGAACAGACGTATGGATACCAAGGGGGAAAGGGGAGGTGGGATGAATTGGGAGATTGGGATGGACATGCATACACTATTGATACTACGTATAAAATAGATACCTGATGAGAACCTACTGTGTAACACCGGGAACTCTACGCAGTCCTCTGTAGCGACCTAAATGGGAAGGAAATCCAAAAAAGAGGGGATGTATGTATGGCTGATTCGCTTTGCCATACAGTGGAAACTAACACAATATTGTGAAGCAACTGTACTCCAATAAAAATTAGAAATAAAATAAAACGGAGTGTGATGACTGTTGTACAGGTCTGTAAATGTCCTAAAATCCATAGAATTGTCCTTTCAAATGGGTGAATTGTACGTCACATGAATGACCCCCCAATAAAGCTATTTTATAAAGAGAGAGAGACCATGGAATGCAAATCAAAACTCTAAGCCATTTACAAAAATTTTAAGAGAGGTGAGGTTCAAACGATGAGGACAAGGTTGTGAAAGAATAAACAGGAAATCTCCAGCCGCTGTCTTTCTTCAAGTACCTACATCCACGTGTCACATTTCATGTGGGGTACGCCATGCTCAATATGGCGGGCGTGCAGGTGTCCCCAGTGGTTTTCAAAGCTCTTGGGTTATTTTGCTGGATACTTGTGACCAAGAAAGGGGATCTCTGAGGATTGCCTTCCTCAAAATGTGCTTCTCTCACCCCCACACCGTGTCCAATCCCGTTTTCTTATTCACCTGGCATGAAATTTTAACTGCTGTCAGAATGATTCATGGATGGACATCATATCCAGATATTGCTGTTGCTGGTGTTTTTTTAAAAAACTAATTATAACTGTTAGCTGCCCACCCCCAACCCCTATGGACTCAAAGCCAGGTGCTAATGAGAAATTCTGATCCCCGTTATTTTTTTTTTTTTCTGTTGGTGAAACCCATGGGAAAGTACAATTTGCCTTCAAAAGTAAGAAACATAGAAGAGTGGACAGAGCCATTCTACCGAAAATGCTTTGCTATGATATGGTTGGGAAAAGTCACAACAGTTTCCTAGAATAAAGTCCTAAAGATGTAGGGTGTGTGGAACCATTATACCAACCTCACCCACTCAAAGACACACCTGCGGTGGACGCATCCGGAACCTGGAAGATCTGAATTACACATGTACCGTTTCCCTCACGTGCTTTCCAAGAAACAGCCTAAAAATAAAAATGTTGCTGTTTAGACAAAATGAAGAAAGTAAAAATTTTGATTTAGGGGAAAAATGTGTGGAATCTAAGAAAAGAGTACCTTTTCCTGACTTTAGTGCCCTTTGGTATTTGTAATGATTTTGTGGCTTATGGGCAAAGGTGGGCACACACAATCCACGTTGGGAGGTATTGGAATGGCTTTGTGTAGATGTGATTAAGACACTCTGTTATCTGGGCTTTAAAAAAATCTGGTTTGGGGTTTCAATATTACCACCAAAGTCACTGGTAATCCTTGTATACTTCAGTCCTGATAACTAATTCTCACTGTGAATTTGTCCTTCAATAAACGTGTCTTTATGTTCTTGTTTTACTTTAAATTTTTTTCAGATTATCAGCCTAAAGATAATGAGAGGTGTGTAACAGCAGAGGGTGGCTTAGGAGGGAAAGCCCCGAACCCTCTTGAAAGAACACTTCTAAAGGGACTGCAGAAACAGAGTCACAGACAGAGAGAACAGACTTGTGGTTGCCAAGGGGAAGGGGGAGGGAGAGGAACAGATTGGGAGTTTGGGGTTAGTAGATGCAAACTATTATATAAAAGATGGACAAACAACAAGGACCTACTGTAGAGCACAGGGAAGTCTATTCAATACCCTGTGATAAGCCATCATGGAAAAGAATATAATAAAAGACTGGAGATATGTGTATAACTGAATCACTTTGCTGTACAGCAGAAATTAACACAACACTGTAAATCAACTATACTTCAATTAAAAAAAATAATAATAGAAACACATTCTCCCTCATGGAAAAAAAAATATAGGGACTGCAGGTGGACCAGCAGTTCTGTGGCTTCTTACTGACAGTGCCAGTCCCAGAAATCCTTGTTACAAAAACCAAAGGGCGGGCTTCCCTGGTGGCGCAGTGGTTGAGAGTCCGCCTGCCGATGCAGGGGACACGGGTTCGTGCCCCGGTCTGGGAAGATCCCACTTGCCGCTGAGTGGCTGGGCCCGTGAGCCATGATGGCCGCTGAGCCTGCGCGTCCGGAGCCTGTGCTCCGCAACGGGAGAGGCCACAGCAGTGAGAGGCCCAAGTAACGCAAAAAAAAAAAAAACAAAAAAAAAAAAACCAAAGGGAGATGCCTAATGGAACAGTTTTCTCATCTTTAGATGGCGTTTTCAATGTTGATTCCCCAAAACTTCCTTGGCTTCGTAATCAGGAAGGATTCTGAGACTGGGATGGAAAAGTTGGTGGCAGCCTCAGGTAAAATACGTAAAACTTACACATAGTCAGAGGAGGTTAATGGTGTGACACCAAGTAAAAATATAAACCAGGAATGACCTCACCGTCTGTGACGGGCTGAATTGTGTCCGCACAAAATTCGCATGTTGAAGCCCTGACCCCCAGAACCTCAAGACGGGGCTGCATTTGGAGACGGGATCTTTAAAGAGGGGATGAAGGTGAAATGAGGTCACTAGGGTGCGTCCTGATCCCATAGGACTGGTGTCCTTATAAGACGAGGAGATCAGGACACAGACACACACAGAGGGACGACCACGTGGGGACACAGGGAGGAGATGGCCGTCTACGTGCCCAGGAGAGAGGCCTCAGGAGGGACCAGCCCTGCCCACACCAGGATCTCAGACTCCAGCCTCCAGGATTGTGGGAAACCACTGTCTGATGTTTAAGCCCCCGGGTCTTGGGATATTTTGTTATGGCAGCTGAGCTGACTAAGACAAGTACTCAGGCTGGGTGAATATCGAAGCCTGTACCTTTCAGGGCTCCTGTAGCAAAGTGCCACTGACAGGGTGACACCCCCAGAAATGTATCTTCTCGCTGTCCTGGAGGCCAGAAGTCTGTCAAAATGTTGGCAGGATCGGCTCCTCCTGGGGGGTCTAGGGGAAGGTCTGTTCTGTGTCTGTCCCTTGGCTTTTGGTGTTTTTCTGGCAATTCCTGGTGTGCCTTGGTTTGCACACATCACCCAGACCTCCACCTTCAAGCTCACGTGACCTTGCTGTGTGCTCCATCCCATAAGAAGACAGACGCCCTCTTTTTTTTTTAATTATGAAAGAAAATGTAATGTTTAAAAACTAGAGACCTACGCATTAGCCTAATGTGTAATCAAGTGGTAAATTATGTTTCTTTCTTCCTTTAGGACTTCTGTGAACTGTTGTCATTTACCACTGAAAAGATACTAAATTTCCTCAAATTTAAGATACTACCAGATGCAAGCAATACCATTATGTTATGTACCATTAATAAAGAAAAACATCTCTAGTTAAGCTATATCACATCACTGACAGAGAGATGCACCCTGCTTCAGAGGAGAGACATCCTCTTTCTTTCTGAAAATTCCTGTTTAATCATTTGCCCAGAAGTTGTCCTTTGCAGCCCAATGCTCTGTCCCACTAGGCAGCAAGTAGCCCGCACCATGCGGGGAAGGTCCCCGTCCCCCTTTCCTAATGGTGCCCCTCTAGCTACACAGTCCGCCAGGGTCCTTCAGAGCTCTCACAGAGTTGTGAGCCTGGCAGCATCTTCTTTCTTACAACCAGGCAACGAAGAACCTCATCGAAAATGGGTTCCTTGTTCGGAAAGGAAGGTCACCATCCTTTTGCCTCAGTGGCACACACTTCCCTGGGTCCTCACGAGAAGTTCACGGGATACTCACGGAGGAGAGGAGAAGGGTGTCCACCCAGCAGCCCACGCCATGCAGCCCACAAGGTGCCCACCCTTCAGACACACCCCTGCCCTTCCTTTGTTCAAGCCACATCCTCCGAGAAGAGATTACAGCTCGGTTTCCAGACTCGCAGCCCCTTCTGTCACCCGCGGCCTCTGACTCTGTATTTCCTTTAATTTGGGTAAATGGGTATTGGCTGAGGGTCAGCATAGATTTTCCAGTTATTTAAATAATGTTTCACATGATTTCCCTGGGATCATTAGTTAAATTCTCCAACTGTCAGGTGGAATGGTTCAAACACCAAAGACGACAGGCGGAGTTAGGAGTCCCGTCTGATGCTGTGTCTTTCCTTCCCACGCATCACCCCTCAAACGTTTGGGGGTGTCTCACGGAGGGAGCCTAGGAGCTTGGCTTTGTGCAAATGGATTTTAAATGTTACACATGTTCCCAGCGCTGAAAGGAGCTGGGCATGGAACCGAGGGGGATAAAAAATGACAAATTAACGACCTGTTCTATTTTTGCCTCATTTACAGTGTTTTCTCCCAGAAGGTTGTGGGCTGGTTAGATTGCACTAGTGTTTTAAATGTCAGCTGCGTCTAGAGGCTCTGCCAGGGGGGTCAACACAGTGTCTGCTGCTGGAGCTCGAGGCGGGGTCTTTGCATGTTTTCAGGGGGACCTTTGCCCTCCGTGCTGGGGAATTCTCTGAAAACAGCCGGTTGGGTGGACACACCCAGAAGGGCAGCTGTGGACCAGTTACGTCGGCCTGGCCCCGGGGGCCCCTCCTTAATGGATAAAACGGCCTTGTCCATAGCTCGCCCCTCCCCGCATCCAGGACCGAAGAGCCACCTTCAGAGAAAAGCATGCATCTATCTGACGGGAGTTAGTTTGGGTGCTCATGTGTGCACAGATTTTCAAATCCACAAAGGAAGCCTGTTTCCCAAATACTCATACACGTTTTTATCTACCACTTTCAAAAGTCAGGCGTGCAAGCATGCTTTAAAAACGAGCACGGTTAACCTTATTTCAAGCTCGTGCACCTCACTTAGATGACAATCTCTCTTCTTTGAGTTCACATCTACTTTGAACAGCCCTCAAGATGGGCTGGATGTTCTTTTCCTGACGGCATCCTTGTTTTCTCCGGGAGACACGCCACCACTGTCAGTCTGGATGAATTAAGTATAAACCCCTCAGTGTTTATAAACTCTGGGGCTGCTCCTTGCTTCCGCTGGGACGCACAGTATGTCCCTTTGAAAAGAATTTTCAAACACGCGCTCGAAGTGTCACGATCCTTTCTGATTTCACTCATTATGAGTTTTAATATTTTTCTCTTAAGGGGAAAGGTGTAGAAGATTCCAGTGTGTACCGTGTACAGAATATTCACGCCGCTTCAAGAGCTAGAAAAGCAAACCCTCGGAGAAGCTGTGAGCAGCTCAGGACTGAGGGAGACCGTCCGGCAATGCCCAAGTGAAGTATCTTTACGGACACCTCCATAGTCAGGATGCCCTAAGAGAACTGTCCTCTGGGCTGAAGTATATTATGCACTGTGACTGTGGCTCTGTATGGGTCCTGGGACGGCTGAGGGTTGTGTCCGGCTTTGGGAAAATACCCTCAGAAGTTTCTTTCGGGTGACTCTTTTCCCGGTGGCCGCCCCCTTGTCAGGCGTCCGAAAAGCCAGACGGCGTTGGTGACCTGGGTAGTTCGATTGCTGTCCGAGGGCAACCATCCACACCCCACACAGTTCAGGAGTCCCTTATCTCCAGAGTGGATGATGCCCCGGAGGGCGAACATTTATGTCATGAAGGCGTCACCGGTTTCTTCACCCTGAACTGTCACTTAGGATGTTGCCAAGGTGCCTGGGAATCAGGTCCGTTGGAAGCACGTCTGCCAAAGACTCATGAAATGAAGAGAGAAAATTAGAGCAATTATCCATCTTAACGAGACCCCATCACTTGTGTTGTCATTCACGAAGTACAAAATATGCAGCCTGGATTTTCTGCCTGTGGCATTTTCTTAAACAGAATTTCACAGCCAAACAAAAATAGATCCCAATGAAAAGGTTGTTTGGGAAGTTTTCAGTGTGGGAGGCTTCAGAAAAGAGGTGGAGGGAGAAGATGGGCGTCGCTTCAACTGTCTCTGTGCTCCCTTGTTTTCCCAGCCCCGTCAGAAGCAGTTTATCTGTGGAAAGCTGTGCTTCTTGCAGAGGGCCAGTGGGGACTGCCCTGCGTGGCCTCAGCCACACGCGTCTGCACACCACCCAGGAGAATCCTGGGCTTGGAGAGTATTCAGGGAAACACAGGGTTGTTTTCTGACAAGCAGAAGGTCGTACCTTCAACAGACACACACAACTCAGTGCTCTTCCGTGGTGCCTGCTCTGATGTGGGCCTCCCATAGCATTTTTCTTATTTCCACACCCACTCTCACCCCTCCGCACCACCCCCACCCCCCCCACCCCACCCCCCCGGTCGGCAGGTTGGCAGCAGGTACGCCCCGGAGCCACGGAGGAAGGGAGAAGGCCGATCTGTATTCCAAGCTGGTCCTGTCTCTCCTGGGTGTGTCTCTCTAACTCAAGGTACTAAGCTAGCATGAGCTTCATGTTTCTCTTCTGTAAAGTGAGAATAATGATACGTACCCTCTGAGGTTGTTCTGAGGAACTGAGCTAATGTACAAAAAGCTCCAAGGAGAGTGCCCGAGAGGCAGGAAGTGCTCAAGAAAGTATTGATACTGTTACTTCTGATTCTAGCGATGAGCCTGCCTTGTGCCTGGGGGCAGGCTGTGTGCAAGAATGACTCTGGATGGGGGCGGTGGGGGCAGATGAGCCCCTCCCAGGGGACATGTAGTGACATCTGGAGACTTTGTTGGTTGTCACTACTGTGGGGAGAGCTCCTGGCACCTGGTGGGTGGAGACCAGGGAAGCTGCTCCACAGCCCGCAGTGCCCAGGACGCCCCGCATCAGAGGGTGATCCAGCCCCAGATGCCGGTAGTGCTGAGGTTGAGAAACCCTGACCCAGCACAAGAGACTCTGTCTAGTTATCTAGCTATCTGTCTATCAGCTATCTGTCTCTCTACCTATCATTTCTCCATCCCTCTGTCACAGTCATCTATCATCTATCTCTCTCTCTACCTATCATTTATCCATCCCTCTATCACAGTCATCTATCAGCTATCTATCTCTCTACCTATCACTTATCCATCCCTCTATCACATTCATCTATCATCTATCTAAGTCAACTTGGGCTCTGCTTTAACAAACAGACGTTTACGTCTCACAGTCCTTGAGGCTGGAAGCCTAAGATCACAGTGTGGGCAGATTACCTCCTGACGAAGCTCTCTTCCTGGCTTACAGAATGCAGCCTTCTCACTGTGTCCTCACATTGTGGAGGCCCCCCACCCTCATGACCTCATCTAAACCTGATTATCTCCTAAAAGCCACACCTCCTAGTACTATGACCCTGAGGCTTAGGGCTACAACATGTGAATTTGTTTGGAGGGGGAAATAATTCAGTGCATATCTTGTTTTATCTATCTGTCTATCTGTCGATCTATCTGTCTGCCTATCTATCTAATCTTCATGAATCCATCTGCCTGCTTACCCATCCATCAGTCTGTCCATTTTTTATCTATCTATTTTTCTATTTCTGCAAGTGGTCCAGAACCAGGGGTGATTCTGCCCATCCTCAGGGGACAATTGACAGTGTCTGGAGACATTTTCGGTTGTCCCAATTAAAGAGAGGGAATGGGTGCTCCAGACACCTGGGGGACGGAGACCAGGGAAGCTGCAAACATCCCATGAGGCGCAGGACGCCCCCTTCCCTCCAGAGTCATGTGACCTTGAATGTCAGTAGCGCAGAGGTGGAGAAACTCCATTGAGCCTAGTGATGGCTTTAGTTGAAACACTGAAAGCTTAAGCAGGACCGCTATTGTGCCGTGGTTCTTTGTCAGGAAAGGGCCCCCTGACCGAAGGCTGGTGTGGAAGAAAGAAGTCCAGGTGGAATTTCACTCAGCAAGGAATGTGGCTGTTGGGAGTGCCCAGGGGGTGTGTCTTGTCCCTGTGGGACGGGGCTTGTCGAAGATCCTGGAAGGTTTCACCTCAATTAAAAACAAAAGCCGTTGGAAGGAATTTGGAAATGGCTCAGGAAAAGCACAGGAGGGTCTTCCAGAACATGGTGAGATTTGATTTGGGGGGATGGTTATGTGAACGCAGTAAATCGAAAGAGGTCCCCGAAACTCAGAGGTTCTCAAATGCCCCTGATTCACCAGGAAACCTGAGACCCTATTGTCCCTCAGCTGCTGCAGCCACTCTGCTGATCACAGATTAGGACCTTCAGGGTGATTTGCTGGTGGACTTAAAAATAGGAAGCGGCTCAGCTCCCGTCCTGTGCGTCCAAAGCACCTGCTGCTTGCAGCACGCGCCTCTTTTGACTTAACTGCATCATTGGTCAAGGGGCAAACAGCAGGATGGCTGGGAAGACACAGTAGTCCAAAGCAAGGGTAAGGAGCCTTTTGTGAATACAGAGTTATGATTCACAAAGTGTAGTTTTGAGAGTCACTTAAAACTTTCCCAAGGAGGCACTGATTGCTGTTCCCTGCGTCTTGCCTTTGTCACGCAGACCCCCAGCCCTGCAGCCATTTCCACCTCGTGTAATCTCAAGTTCTGCTGAGTCGTGGAGTTTGCCACACACCAGAAACACTGACCTTCACTTCCCTTGTCCACAGTTAGGGCTGTGTGCTCACCACCAGCTTCTCTCAAATCATGACCCTGCCAAGGTCACATGTGGCCTCGGGGCCAGCCTTCCCTTCTCCGAATAAGGAAAGAAAAATCATTCCTGTCTCTCTTGTCTAAAGTACAGGCAATGGGCACCACTTTTCTTCTTGCAGGATTTGGTATTTAATTTGCATGGAGAGAGAACGCTTTTGAGCTAAGGGACTTCTGCCTGCATCCGGGGCAGATGAGTTTGCAGTGGGTGTCAGAAGGGGATTTTCAGAATAGTTTGGGGAATTCTCTGGCGGTCCAGTGGTTAGGACTCCACGCTTTCACTGCTGAGGGCTCAGGTTCAATCCCTGGTTGGGGAACAAATATCCCACAAGCCGTAAGGCCTAAATAAATAAATAAATAAAATAGTCTTTTGGTGTTTGGGACACAGGAAAAGATAAATATGGAACTGGTAAAAGGTCTTCAAAGTGTTGGGTATGGGAGGGGAAAAAAGAGTTGGGAAGATGTGTGGCTAAAACCTATTTCTCCCACATGCCTCTACAAACTTCTCTAAAGCTTGCAGAATAAATTCTGGGCATGTAAGAAGGATTGGACCCATTTTCCCACATCTACTTAGATATTCATATATTTTCCCTACTTTTTTTTTTTTTTCCTATTAACATGTGGATTGCATTGGTTGACTTTCCAATATCAATCCAACCTTGCATTTCTGGGATAAACCACTTTTGTTCATGGTGTGTTATCCCTTTGGTGTGTATACTTTTGAATTTGATTTGCTAATATTCTGTTAAGGATTTCTACGTGTTTATGGCTGATATTGGTCTGTAACTCTGTTCCCTTGTAACACCTCTGTCTGGTTTTGGATTCAGAGATGAGTTAGGAATTTTCCTGCCTGCATTATCACTGGAAGAGTTTGTGACGGTGATTTATTTTCCCACGTGTGGTAGAATTCACAAGTCAGTCTGCTCCTGGAGATTTCTTGGGGGCCACACTGTTCATTACAACCCTGACGTCTTTGCGATGGGTATACAGGACTATTCACATTTTCTATTTTTTCTTGTGTTAGCTTTGGTAATTTACATCTTTCAATGAATGTATTTCACGTTAGTGATTGAGTTCATTAGCACCAACTTGTTGATAGTGTTCCCTTGTGATCCTTTTAACATTGCTCTGGAACATTCCTCCTTCCTGACACAGTTTCTTCCAGAACGTTCCTCTCCGTTTCTCTCCCACCTCAAAGGCTACCCCCTCTTGGTTTCCTTTGCTTTGCTACATCCTGACCCTCTTCCCAACCTGTGGTTAGAGAGACTCAGGGTCAGGTAATGGACCTCTCCTCTCCTCTACACACATCTGTGCCTCAGGTGACCTCACCCAGTCCACTGGTTTCCTCCTCCACATGCATCCAGTATCTGTAGCTGTGCTCTTCCCAAGCTCAGACTCACCAGGCCACCGGACTACTCAACATCTCAGAGGTCCAGTGGGTGTCACAGACTAAACAAGCCCACAACAGGC
The DNA here is from genome assembly GCF_011762595.2 of Tursiops truncatus. Taxonomy (NCBI): domain Eukaryota; kingdom Metazoa; phylum Chordata; class Mammalia; order Artiodactyla; family Delphinidae; genus Tursiops; species Tursiops truncatus. Next base: position 6,738,356 of record NC_133428.1, on the reverse strand, counting down.
AACTCAGCTGAGTCCAAAACACTCGCCTTACAAGACCTTTGTCAGCCCACCCCCTGGGACTCTCTCCCTTGACCATTCTGCTCATCTCTCCTGCTATTTCTCAGCGCGACAGATGTATGTCCTGTCTTTGGCCTCGTGTTATGTGCTTGGAAAGCCCTCTTCCCACATGGTATCATCACCTGCTCCCTCTCGCCTTCTACGTTCTGCTCCAAAAGTCACCTTCCCTAGCCCCCTTTCTAAACATCTCCCCAAGCCCATCACTCTCTGATTCTCTGCACCTGAAATTACACCCAATTTCTAAATTCACGTATCTGTTTATTGTCTGTGTCCCCCAACAAACTGTGAGCTCCGTGAGAACAGGGAAGGTTCCTAGTGGACCTCTGTGTCCCTGGCACCTGGCCCTTGTCCTGTGCTTGCATGAGTGTATGTGTGAGTTTCCTATTCCTGCTGTAATGGATAATCACAAACTCAATGCCTTGAAACAGCACTCATTTATTAACTGTCTTGGGTCTGAAGTCCAGGGACAATGCGGGTGGCTGAGCTGTGCCTTCTGCTCAGGTCATCCCAAGTCCAAAATCAAGGTGTCCACCATGATGGGCTCTAATCAGGGGCTCTGGGGGAGTGTTTACTTCCAAGCTCGTTCAGGCTGTTGGCCATGGTTAGTTCCTTGGGGTTGTAGGACTGACATCTCCTCCTGGCTGGTTATCGGCCAGGGCTGGTTTTGCTCATAGGGACCACCCACATTCTTTGTCCCACATTCCATGAGGCCCTTCCAGCAACATGCTTGGAATCTCTCTGTCTCCTACTGCTTCATCTCTCTGACCCCAGCTGGAGCAATTTTCTGCTTTTTCTGATTAGACAGAGCCCGCCTGGATACTCTAGGACCATCTCCCAATGTGGAGGCTGGTAACCTTAATCACACCTGCGAACTCTTTTTGCCACATAAGGAGACATAGTCACGGGTTCCAGAGGTGAGGGTGTGGATGTCTTTGCAGGCCCTCAGCTCTGCCACCACTGTGCTCAGAAAGTACTGGTTGACAATTCAAAGAAGCCATTAAAAAGCGTTGTTTCTTTGAAGGCTTGGTCCTGTGGACAGCCCTGAGGCCACCTGAGGGTAGGGGCCAGTTGGAAGCTGCCTTCTCCTCTCTCCAGATGGGTTTCTACCCCAGCCTGTGGGGAATCTGATTATTTCAACCCACATGAGCCCAGTTGGAGAGCAAGATGTCTTATGGGTGCCAATCTGAACAGAGTAGCAATGAGCAGATGGAAGAGGAAGTATTGTCAAAATAAAGGATTCTCCATCCAGACCCCCATGTTGCTGCTGCAGGAAGAGCCTGCCGTGGGTCCACGCGGGCAGCCCTGGAACTCCCCCAGAGGGCGGGGACAGCCCTGGCCTCTGGACGCCCTCCTGTCTTTCACCGGCTGTGCTTGTAGCCTTGGGGGTGCTCTATCTCCCCCTCTTCTTCGGACCTGTGCACACAAACGACGACCCCTCCGTGTCAGGAAGACAGAATCCAGGTGCTGTTGCCGGCAGGAGGAACCGCAGAGGATCCCATCCAGCCCGGTTGTGCCCTGAAGCCACGGGGACCCACAGGTCTGGACACGTGCCCCAAACCACCCCCATGTCTGCTCTGCCCTGGGGAGTCCCTCTTCATTCCCAAACCTGAAAGCTGCCTTTCTGGTCCTCACACAGGGCCCAGACCTCTTGGGAGGCACAGAGCATTTCAGAATGTGAGCAGGTGGAGGGTTTTCCCAGACCAGATTCCTCCAGCCCATCTGAAATCTCCTTCTCTCCCACCGTCAGCGTGAGGGCTAGAGGGAGCAGAGACCCGGGCCGCACAGGCCAGCTCCAGGGCCATGTCAGTGGTGCAGGAGTCAGAGACCGGGCACAGAGGGGGACACAGGAGTGAATACATGAATGAACGAATGAATGAACGAACCCAGGGCAGGCCCTTGCCTTCAAGAGAGGGAAAACCCAGCTCTCCACACACCACCCTATGCCTTCCTGGCTGGGAGGAGCCCGGTGGGGGGCCAGTTAAGGGTACAGCAGCCCCTCCACCCAGCCTCCAGGCTCCCCAGCTTGTTGGCTGGTGCCCAGGCCTGCAAGGCGTCTTTTTCTGCCCAGGGAGCCAGTCCCGTGTCTGTCCTGATCCCGGCCAGGATAACGACCCCCGCCTCCCCGCCTCCGCCCCGTGGACCCCTCCCCGGCGGGCTCCGGCTCCCTTCCCCCCACCTCGGCCCCCCTCCCCCATGCACAGACAGCGCTGGAGGGGAGGAGCGGGGGGTTGGTGCTGAGCGCCGAGGTGGGCTCCTGGCTGGGGTCCAGCGGGTCGAGCTCAGCCCTCTAGCCCCGAGCTTCGCCTCAGGCCAGGAGGCTGAGTTGCGGTGGAAAGGCCGGCGGCAGCGACACGGGCAGCCTCTCTCCCCGCTCGTCCCGGGGCCCCTTCCCCACCTTCTGGCCCCGGCCTGCGCCTCTGCTCCCCAATTAGCCGAGCCGCGCCCGGACCCGCAAGCCCCCCAGATCTCTGACCCTCCCACTCCTGGCTTTGCCCCATTCCCTGCTCTCCCCTCGCCTTCCCCCGCGATGGCTGGCAGGTTCCCCAGTCGGTGCAGGGCAAGGGCACGCCCCTGGCCTCCCAGAGGCAACCCTGGGCGGTCAGCGCAGACTCCTCATTAGTGGGGTAGCACGAGGGGGGCCCTGGAGAGAGGCAGCACAAGTCCCCTCCTCAACAAGGCCCTGACGAGTGATAGGAATCACCCGTCTGGGATGGGCGACGCTTGCGGGGGTGACCCACAACCTGGAGAGCCAGCCCAGTTGTCTGACAGTGAACTGGGCGGGAGCAAGCTGGGTGACCCCGGTTGGCTGCAATTCTGGGGTGTCAGGGAGGCTTGGGGACCCCAGGGTCCCCATGCGGGACCTTGCATGATAAGTACTGTTGGGCCCAAGCCGTCTTGGGGGGACTCCAGTGCCCAGGTGCTCACGGGCCTATGAGTTGTCCTTCCGGAAGGGGCCGTCGGCACAGAACGTCGGCCTGCTTCCCCAGGGGATGTTTGGTTCCAAGGCAGCCTCAGGACGCAGAAGACGGGGAGGAGGGGGCGTGTCTTCTGCACAGATTGGCCACTTAATTAATGCCTGCCTGCTAGAGGGTGAAAGTTCCTTCCCTGGATTATGTTTCTAAAGACGTGGTATCTGGAAGTCGATGGCGCGTGGGGAGCACCCGAGGCTGCCCGAGTTTCGGTCCCACCAGCGTAACCGTTAGCTTTCCTTGGGGGTGGGGGGAGATCGCAGTTTGTTGAACCCCTTGCAAACTCTGCGCAGGTGGTCGCGAGGTCCTGGAGCCCCGCGCGGCCTTTTCTGCCGGCACTGACGGTACAGATCGTTGCGTCACGTTCGCGGGCGCCTGGGGACGCTGGCCGGAGCCTGAGCCGGGAAGGAAGGCAGCGCACGGGCAACGGTCCAGCACGGCCCGCGGGGACAGCGCCCTGTGTGCGTCGCTTGCGCCCCGGGGGGCTGGGACCCACTGTCCCAGCGACGCCCGGTGGGTGCAGGACGCTTTCCTCCAGCTTCCGGCCGGGGGGCCCAGGTCTTCCGAAGCAGAGTCTCCTCTCGCAGGCTGTGGGCGTGGGACGTGTTCCTTCCTTTTGTCTGCATTTTGAAAATGGAGAGAGAAAGCCCTAGGTTCTGAGCCAGTTTTGGAGCGAGCTGTTTCCAAAGCTCTCGGCGCCCCGTGCGTAACGGGGAGAAGCCAATCCGGGGTGAGGGGGCGCCGGCAGGAAGGAGATAGGACTGGCTCTTTCCGTGTCCTTGTGCTGAGGCCCGGTGCCAGAACCGAGAACGAAACCCAGAATCCACCCCTGAGCTGGCTCCTCGGAACATTAATTACCGCAGAAACGGCTCCCAGCGAGCGCGCAATGTATTCTTCGCGAAGGAGAGCCGCCCATTGTTTGTTTCGCGGTGGTCTCCAGAAAACAAAACAAAACAAAAACGGCCCTCTTTAGAGGTCCTCTGTGGTAAACTGCTTTGCTCCCCGAAAAAAATAATGTTTTTCTTCAATAAAACGTAAAGTAACGGCCCTGTGATTAAATCTGAAAGGAAAGAGTTTTAATGTCCACCATATGTTGCAAAGTACAGGGCAAGGAAAAGAGAGAGAAATTCCACAGAAAGCAAACAGCACTTCCTACTACGAAATGTATTGTTAAAATTGCATTTTTGCATTGAGGGTTATTTTAGAACACCCTCCCCGACCCCGGCGCCCGAGCTGGGATTTGTAGCAAAAGTGAGGCTAAATGAAAAGAAACAAAAAACCAAAAACCTGCATCTTGGGGGTGGGTCCTTGCAGCACAGCGGAGGCCCACCCTCCAAAGAGGAGACAGAACCTATCCCGCCCCGTCTCGCCCTTTATTAATCGTATAGATGTGTCGAATTTGTCGACAGGATCAATCTTATCCATTCAAGAGCTGGATTAACAGAGCCCCAGCGTGATGAAAATCTATTAGCCTCACACTGGAAGCACTGATGTTTGCGTAAATCAATAAACAGCGTAGGAGGGAATACAAAGGCAGGTTTCTAAATTTCAAAGGGGGAGGGGGAGAAAGGAGCCCGTCCAAGAAAAGTGTTAAGACCTCTGTAAAATCCTGCCCTTCTGATCGATACTCATAAATACTTAATGTGTAGGGAGGGGGTGCTTGCTCTTACAAAGGCTCGCTCTTGCGCGAGAACCATCAACCCTCCCTCCGTTATTATTATTAACAGACATCGTCTCCGGAATTAGGTGCTGAGAAAGTAGGCCAGATGGAAGGGGCATTCCTTGGAACTTCTTCCTCTGTTTCATGGGAAGCCAGGAGGACCCTGGGGGTGGGCAGTGGGGAAAACGGAGTGGGGCGGTGACTCCCAACCTCCCAGAAGGGCTGGACACCCCAGACGGTCGCCAAAGCCACTCTGCTCTTCAGAAGCTCAGGGCATGAGATTTGATTTAACGTAAATCGGCTTGGATCAGAGGAGCATCGTTTTACTGGGCTAAACGTGAAAACTCAGAGCCCTACCTTTTAAGCATTAAATAAACCAAATATTAAATATTGGAATGTTCATTACCGCCTGACCCTTGGCCGTGTAAATACCAGGAAAGGGAGGCCATTAGCAGCAGCTGTAGTTCATTAAAATTTACCCAATTCACATACATACATACAGAACGTCAGATTATTTTATAAAATCGAACACCACCGGTGTCCATTTCCTCATGCTGTCTGCAGTTTGCCCCCGGAGTCGGTCCCGCACTAAGCTGCTCGGGACCGCGGTTGTGGGAGTGGGAGGCGGTCGGATGTGTCCGCAACCTCTTCTTCTCTCAGGTTTCGTGAGGGCTCCGGGCTGGACGGCAGTGCCTGGACATCCAAGTTTAACTAGTGTGCCTTCCAGATGGAGGTCCCAGAGTGGACAGCACTGCTAAGAAGTCTCCTGGCTCCTGTCTGCAGGTGGGAAAGCACAGAGAAGGGCACAAAACCCCATCACCCCTCCCACCCTACCCCCACCTCCTCACCCTGCCTGCTCTAATGGTCCCAAGCCAGCAGAACACACCACGGGTGGCCGGTTCTAGCCCTCTCTGCCACTGGGGACCAGCGCGTCTGAGCTTTCCAGCTCAGCCTGGGACCAGACAGGAAGCTGCGAGCCTGCAGGGCTGGCCAGAGAGACTCTAGTTGGGGTAAACTCAGGCGAGTAAGGGGTGCAGAATGTCCGGCTCTGGACGCGGCCAGTCTGGCCTCGGCCTGGGTGAAGGTGGTCGGAGTTCAGGAAACCAAATCTGGAACGAGAGGACCCACGCTCCCGGGAGAGCAGCTTGCCAAAGAGGAGGGCGTCAGCGTTGGGGCAGCTCTGGCCTCCTGGGGTGGACCCCACCCACCCCGCCGGCGGGCTGGCTGTGAACCATCCTCCTGGTGGGGTACTCACTCATTTCCCCCACGCCATCAACTGGGGGCCTGGCTGGAACCCGCCAGGTCCATGGGCACGTGGGCCAACCCAGACACCAGGGTACCTCCAAGCTGCAGGAACCACCAGTTGTGTTAGAAAGAGCCTCCAACCTCCTTCGCCTTGACAGAGACCCTTCCCTCCTCCCGAGCACAGGGTGTCCTGGCATTTCTATCTCGTTTAATTGCATTTTGTCTACGTGTCTCTTCCCAGGTGGATCATAAACCTGATGGTGCGGGCGCGCGTAGGAGCGAGTCAGGCATTCAGGACTCAGGCGGCTCCCGTCCGCTCCGGTTTCTGGGCAGCGGGGTGCGAGGTGACGCCCGGCCGCCGCCGTGGATCAGTGACCCAGGCGAGCTCCAGGGTGTGTGCAGAGCTTCTGGTGAAATCCACGTTGGAACTTCCGTGTTCTTCCAGAAACCAGGTCCCCCTGTTTTGCACCCCAGCCCAGTCCAGGACTTCTTTCTTTTCTGTTGATGTTTTTTTGGTTTGGTTTGGTTCAGTTTCGTTCTAAAGGAAGGAGCTATGCTTTTGTTTCTGTCCACAAACTTTCATGACGCCGCTGCCTCTTTCGGAGTTGGCAGAATGCATTTGGGATGTTAAAGCATCTATGTTCTCCCAAGACAAGCTGAGATTTTAAGAAGTTTTCCTCACCTCTCATCTTGGGGTGAGGGATCCTCTCTGGGGGAAGCAGCTACAGAAACTCACAACAAGAGCCCCTTATTCCTGGGAGAGTCTGAGCTCTGCGTCCCCCGCCCCTCGCCTGCCTTCAGCCCAGCGGAAATGTAAATGTACCATTTCATAACTGTACCCACCCTGCGGCCTTGGGCACCGGCTTGGATTAGCGAGAATATGTGGTTGAAAATGTCCTCACCCAGGCTAAAATATGAGCAATAACGGCTGATGCGGGGCGTTGCTGCCTCTGGTTTAAAGGAGAGAAGGTCAAGGAGCCTTGAGGGCCCCTGGCTGGGGGGCCGGGAGTTGGGGGTGTCCGGGGGATCTCCGCTCCACCGTCCCCCAAAGTTAGAGGAAGAGGCCATCACTTTGCACATCGAGAGAAAGTGTGATTTTGTAAAAAGGGGATTCCTTCCTGACCAACAACTCTTAGAAGAGGCACGGCCCCATTCCTCTTAGGATGAGTTATTTCGAAACCATTCGTCTGCACTGGGAATCAAAGATGGGGCTGCTGTGGATGGGGGTGGCTTTAATTCTCTCTCAGGCTTGAGGGTTTCGAACATCCAGGGTCCCCAGCTGGTGTCCCTTGGGGAGATCCCTGGAGGCCGCAAAACCCTGGCCCAATGTTGTCTCCTGGATATAGGGCCCAAGGCGGGTAGCCCTGCTTGGGCGCCTGGGGCCTCTCACCCCCGTTCCCTGAGAAGGAACCTCAGGCCATGTAAGGGCCAGGCCCTATGTGACCCCTCCCCCAGGGAAGGCTGGGTCGCTGAGACTGTAGGGGAGGACCAGGGAGGGCTGGGCAGGCTGCAGGTCGGGGGTTCACCACTAGGTCCCTGGGGACTTGGCCTCTTCACCTGAAGCTGGAGGAGTGGCAAGATGGGAGGAGGTGAGGAGAGGAAAAGTTACCCTACCTCTGAGGACCGCGGAAAGCTGCTCTGGCCCAGAGCCCTCTCCCCCCAGATCTGTGCGAATGCCCCCTTCCCTCTCCCGCCCCTCCTGTGATCTACTGTTTTTGCAAAGAGAAGGTTCACTTGTGGGCGGCGGGGGAGGGGTGGTCCCTAGACTAGGTAGGGCTGGAAGATGCGCCCCAAGGAGTGAATGACGGCGTGGGGGGCCCTGGCAAGGACTATGAGCTCCTGGGCCGCCCCTCGCCCCGCGCCCCGCGCGCCCTGCGCTACCCGGCTACGGGAGCGGCCCTCGGCGTTTCCCCCGCAGACCCGCAAGGCGGCTGCATGCATAATACATGAGGGGCTATTTGTAATTCTGTGTGATATCTGCGCGCCTTCGCTTTGATTAGAGGGCCGCGGTGACAAAGACCTGTTTGGCAAGTTGCGAGCGCGTCTTCGCCTTTCGCTTTTGAAGTCCGGGGGAGGCAGCGGCCCCCAAATCCCCCAGCTCCGTCCGCTGTATGCGGGGCAGAGCAGCCGGGGCCGCGCGGAGAAGCACGGGCGCAGCGCTCCCGGAGGATGGATGGAGGGCGGCGAGGAGAAGAGCAAACACCGGGAGAGAGAAGGAGGGAGCAAGGGAAGAGAAGGAAGGAAGGAAGGAAGGAAGGAGAGGGAGGGAGAAAGGAAGGGGGGAAGGAAGAGCTGGTCTGTTTCCACTCCCGTCCCCCCTCTTCCACCGCCTCTCTGGCTTCACACCCCCTCCCCCCGGATCAAGGCACCCCCGTGTGAACCCGACCCTGGCCCCGGGGATTCGGGAGAAATCGTTCACGTTCCTTCCCGCTGAAGGAAACTACTGGCCGGCTCCGGACGCTGGACCGAACACTGGGAACCGCCGAGCGTGGCCCCGATCCTGGGTTCTGACTAACCGGCGCTTCGGAGGAGGAACTGACTTCAGAAAACGCAAAACGACTCCTCCAAAACCCCTAACACTCCCCTCCACCCCCGCACCCCTTGCCGAAAGCCTTGTCCCAACTCCAGCGGGGCGGGGGCAGCAGGTGGAAGGGGAGACGAGGGGGAGGTTGCAGAAAAAAAGAGGGGAGAACAGAAAAGTCACTTTATTTGCAGACGGCATTTTGCAGATAAGAGGACTTCTTCAGCTGCCGGGATTGCCGAATGAATTTCGTATTGCAGGTGAGAAAAAGTGGCTCCTTTTAGGTACATTATAAAGTTCCGAAGGAGTCAGGATCTGCTCAGGAGCACTGTGGCACAACCAAAAATACATATACCCCCCCCCCCCAATAAATCTCCCAGACACCGGGCTGACAGCACGGCTCTAAGGAAGGCTGCGTCGGTCCGGCCGGACGGGATCTGACGCGCGCCCCACGGACCGCTCTGTACGAACCAGTTCTCCCAGAGACCCTCCGCCTTCTCCGCGTCTGGACCAGCGCGCTCCGGGCGCTCGTGGCCCGCAGCGTCCGTGTCCCCGGCCCCTCCGAGGTCTGCGAGCGGCTTTGCACCAACGCCGCCGAGGCGCGGGCGCCCACGTTCGGCTAGACCTGGACCCTTTCTCTCAGTTTCGGGGTCCTAGAGCAGTTCCCCCCAGCACGCCGCGCGCACCCGCTCCACCCGCTGGCTCCGCGGGCCTCGCCGGCGGGTCCAGCCGGCAGTCCCAGCGCATCTCCAACTTGGGACTCATTCCCGTCTGTGATGGCGCGTCCCCGCCGCCCGGGTCCCCTCGCTGGAGTCCCGCACGACCACGCCCGGACACGTCCTGCGACGATACCGTTCGAGGCGCGAGGCTGCGCTCCTCCCGGGGCCGGCAGGCAAGGACGTCCTCACAAGCCCTAAACTCCTCCTCGAGGTTCGTTTCCGCCAGCCACGGAGAGAATGCGGATACCTGTTCGGGGAACTGGCGCCTGCGCCCGTTCGCGCGCGCGCGCGCTCTCTCTCGCTCTCGCTCTCTCTGCCTTCAAAAACTTGATCTTTACCTCTCCACACCAAGGTGCACAGACGCCAAACAGTGATGAAATGAAAAGAAAGCCAATTGCCGGACTGGAGGTGGGGGAGAGACAGCGTCTCTGCGTGCGCCCGCCGCCGAGCCGGGAGCTGTAATTGCTGCAGACAGGGAGCGTTGGGGGTTGGGCGGACGTAGCCGTGTATAAATAGTGAGATCGCAAATTGAAAGGCATAAATAACAGCAGGAGAGGTCCACCCTCACACGGACAGTCGTGTCCGCGCGGGAGGCGTGCGGACCACAGCCCGGCTCCCAGCCAGCCCCGCCGAACCCCGCGGACCCCCGCAGCCCCCGGCCACCATGGAGGAGCTCACGGCTTTTGTATCCAAATCTTTTGACCAGAAGAGCAAAGAGAGCAGCGGCGGCGGCGGCGGCGGAGGCAAGAAGGATTCGATCACTTACAGGGAAGTTTTGGAGAGCGGACTAGCGCGCTCCCGGGAGCTGGGGGTCTCGGAATCCAGCCTCCAGGACATAACGGAGGGCAGCGGCCACTGTCCGGTGCATCTCTTTAAGGACCACGTGGACAACGACAAGGACAAACTGAAAGAGTTCGGTTCGGGGAGGGCTGCCGAAGGTAAGCTCTCCGGACGCCGGCTCCGGGCCCCTCCCGGGGACGGCGTCTCCTCGCCGCCCAGCCTGGCCGCCTGCCCCTCGCTCCGCGCGCGCAGAGGCCCCGGGGGCCGCGGTTCGCTCTCCGTTCGACCCCAAACGCTGAATGTACAGCCACGGCTCGGACGCAAAGGCCCCGGCAATCCATCGCCAGTCTTTTTCGTAAGAAAGAAACCAAACGGGGGAGGGGAGGATTCGGCTGGAGAAGCGAGGAAGCAGGGAAGGAGAGAGGCAGAGGCACCGAGGATGGGCAGCGGCCGGGGCCGCGCGCTGACGGAGGATCGCTTCCCTGGGCGTTGGCACTGGGCTCCACAGCGGGAACTTTCCCGCGTTGGGGGGGAATCGGGTGCATGGGCTTGTAAACCCAGGTCGGCTGGAGGGCTACCGGCCGCTTGCCTGTCTGCCTAACGGTCTGTCTCACGTCCGCCTCCACGCCCGCAGAGAGATCCACACGCCTCTCTCCAAGCGCCTTCCCGAGCTCGAAATGGGCCGCGTTGAGGGCTGCGCTGGCCGGCAGTCGGGGAGGCCACGCGCTCCGTCGCCTCTTCGCCCTCTTGCGCCCCTCCGCGTGGTTTCCTCTCAGGGAAAACTTTCCCCTTGAACCTTGGGGCTGGATCTCGGCTGACGCGGGCCTGTACATTAAAACCAGCCGCGTGCCCGCCGGTGGTCAGTGTCTACAAGGGGCAGAAGGGCCCGGGGAGGCTCGTGGCCCCGCGCACGCGGCCGCCCTACCCCAGACTGTCAGGGCGGAGCTGGCCCTGCTGCAGGCCGGCTGCGTCCTGGGCCTCCTTCCCGCTGCTTTCCCCCGAAATCTCCGCGGCGTTTTGCGCTGTAGTTGAACGCGGGGGGTGGGAAAAAACATGTTTACAAGGGTTCTCCCAGCTGGACAGCGGTGGTCCCAACCCGGGGGACTCTCCGTACAAACAGGGCAACCAGCAGCTGTAAATCAGAGGAATAAAATTGGCTCTATTTCTCAGGGGGCAGCATTTGAAAGTATATGAAGGTCTATTTCTCACTACAAAGAGAGGAAACACAGAAGCTTGCCATGTGGCTCCTGGGTCCTGTTTCATTCTCTGTACGTGTTGAGAGAGGTCACGGCCGCAGAGTGGGGACCCCATGTCTCCTGCTCTTGTGGCCCTTGCACTTTGGTGGCAGAGTCCAGGTGTGCTGGCCTTGGAGCCCAGTGGATGACCCAGACAGCTTTCGGAGACCTTGACCTTGTGGAAGCAGAAAGCTGGCAGAGGCTTAGGAGTAAGCCCCTGGCTTCTGAGAGCCCAGGCAGCCTGAGCCTGGCCTGCCGTATCTCGGGGCTCACCCCTTGGCGAGGCGTCACGCACCCGGCTTTATGGTTCCTACAAAGAGAGTTTGCTCTGATGGAGACACGGCTGTCTGTCGGCTGTGCACTTGTCAGAGCTGACATTTAATTTACAGCACCCGGCGGGCGGCTGACCTCCCGGGCTCCTGACGGATTCCCCCATCCGCCTTAGAGGCTGAGTCCCCTCTTCTGTCTGTTTCCTCTCACCCTGGACAGCCAAGGCAGGGGGACCCTGCAAAAAGGCCCGTGTAAGGAGAGCAGAGTACAATCGAGGCCTTTTTCGAAGGAGAGAGGAAAATAAGACAGGGCTAGCAGTACAGGCAGCAGGAAGGGGTTAGGAAAACCCCAGCTGCACCTTCTCCCTTCTGCCTGGGTGTGCAGACCTCTGGCAGGGCTGAGCCCCAGGCCGAATCTGCAGAACGGGAGCAAAATGGAGAGGAGGGAGCTGCTTGGGCTTGGGAGAAACCCAGAGGTCTTGGGCGCCTGAGCAGCGGACCCCGCTGAGCCAGGCACGGCAGCCTGTGGGTTCTGCACAGCCTGCCGCGGGTTCTGGAGGACTTTGAAGGCCAGCGCGTCATCTGGGGTCAATCCCTGGGGTTCCGACGTTAAGAGACCTGAAGGAGGAAGCGGCGTTGGGGCCGCCTCCGGGAAAGGATTTCCCGTTGGGGAGAAATAAGGTGTTCTTGGAAATGCATCCCTTTCAGGAGGTGAGGGAGGCTTTAAGCCCCGAGGTGGGATTGAGTGTCCAGGGCTCAGAAGCCGTGAGGAGAGGCTTTCGGACAGACTCAGGACTTGGGTTCTGGTGTCCAGCTCAGGGACCCCGGTGGGGGTGGGGGGGCGTGTGTGGGAACTGGGTGCCCGGATTTTTCCCTGGCCCCGCAGAGGATCTGGGTGTTCACCCTTTGCAAGTTTCTGGGCTTACTGCTAAGAGGCTTCTCAGAACGGGTGTAACCCCAGACTCCTTGGATAGAGCATCCTGAAAGCCGCCCTCTTCTCCTTGACACAGAGGGGACATCTAATGAGGGCATGGGGGTCCTCTTTGCCTGCAGCCAGCAGGTCCTATGATCGGAGAAAAAGCACAAGAAAACGCAAGGGGAGCTGAAATGCAGCTTCCACCAACTGTGCGACCGGGGGCCAACTTTTATTTTAAATCCCTGAGCTTGGTGAGGGGCTGCATTTCCTAGCGGTGGGAAGGAGAGGTGTCTGGGTTAGAATCTCCTAAATCCTGAGCTGTCTGCCTGATACCCTGCCCGCTCCCCCAGCAAATATAGCTGCTCTCATAATGTTTGGACCTAAGAAAGTGTCACTCTTGGCGTCCTGATGGGGAGTGAGAATGTGTGTCCAAGAGACCGAGGGACAAAACCGGAAGTCAAGGGACCACGCTCTCGGGTGCAACCCAAGCACCTCAGGGTGCCCGCCTTAAGATACGGCTGCGCTTCTTGGTCAGAAGCAGGTGAGCTCGGGCGAGCGCCCGCCTCCACGGCGTCCTGAGGGAGGCTCTGGCCCGGCTGGCGGCTGGCACGGCCCCTGTCCTGCTGCGCTGCAGGCGGGAGCGGCGGCTCTCGGGGGGCCTGGACCCCAGCCTGGCCTGGGCTCTCCCTGCGCTCTTTGCGGGCGCCCCGCCCGGGACCCGACACTTGGGCGATTCTGCCTAAGCTTCTTTGACTTAATATTTAACACTCCACTCCCATTCAGAAAAAAAGAAAAGGAAGGGAGAGAAGGTTAGGCTATGCCGATATGTCAACAGAGGCGAAGAGGATAATTGAGGAAACTATTCAGAGATTAGGCCAAGAAACACCGCGGCGCCGGGGCTCGAGTTGTTACAAAACAGCGCGTCCTGCCCTGGAGTTTGCTTTATCGACTTGACGCCGCTTTGCGTCAGGGCGCGTTTGCCACCGAGGTCCCTGCACCGCGAGCACACACAGGCTTTCAGCACGTCGCGCCCAAGCGTCCCCGCGCGGGGCCTCTCCCTGGCGCGCAGGATCCGCAGGCCGGGCCGTGGCGTGGGGGGGGGGGGGTGGTTGGCTGGGCGGGAGCCGGCGGAGGGGCTCGTGGCGGCCCGGGCCGGGGACGCGGGGCCGGGGGGTGGGCTCAGCGCTGTGCCCTCGGCCCGCCCGTAGGTATTTACGATTGCAAGGAGAAGCGCGAGGACGTGAAGTCGGAGGACGAGGACGGGCAGACGAAGCTGAAGCAGCGGCGCAGCCGCACCAACTTCACGCTGGAGCAGCTCAACGAGCTGGAGCGACTCTTCGACGAGACTCACTACCCCGACGCCTTCATGCGGGAGGAGCTCAGCCAGCGCCTGGGGCTCTCCGAGGCGCGCGTGCAGGTGAGAGCGAGGGCCCGGCCCCGACGCCCGCTCTTCGGGCGGCCGGAACGCGCCACCTCGGCCGGGGCGCCGGGCCCTTCCAGGAGCGCGGGGACCCCGTAGGGGGGGTGCTGGAGCCGGGCTTTGGGAGGCGCCCCGGGGCCTCGCGGGTCAGGTCTCCTGCGCCCTGCCTGGCTGGCTCGCCCTGCACCTCCAGCTCATCAGGAATGTTGTTCTCTTCCCACTGGTTCGCCTCTCCTCCCCCCGCCCGCCCCCCCCGCTCCGCCGTCGCCGCCAAAGTCTTACCCGCTCCTCTGCAGCCCGCTCGCTCCACTGCAGGGAACAGAGAGATGGGAAGAAGAGGCGGGTGGACGTCTTGAGGATTGCGGGTCCTGCCCGCGCGGTGTCGGATTAACCCGGGCGCGGGGCAGGGGGGGCGCGGGGGCGGGGACCGGACGCATGAAGTCGTGATGCCTCATCTGGCGAGCCGCCGTCTAAGGGGGCCCTGTGTGTTCGTCGCACGTGCGCGCGGGGGGGTGGTGGCGGGGGGGAGACGCTCCCGGTTCGTTTTTCTCGGGCTTTGTAAACGTTTGCGTGAAATGCATTCATTTATTTATTGGGGGGTGAAGAGCAAAGATTCTCTTCCAAATCGCCTCGTCCGGGTACCGCAGACTCGCCCCCCCCCCCGCGCCCCCCGTCCCCGCCACCGGAAGGTCGGACCTGGATGTTCTGCTGGGCTTTCCATCGGCTTTGACGGTTCTGGGCAGGACAGCAGCGCCGGGGAGAGAAGGAAAAGGGGGCAGGGTCCCTGGGCTCTGGGGACTGGTTATTTAAATAAATGGAATTAATACTGCCAACGAGGGGAGGGAACCATGTAAAGCCAGGGCTTTGAAAGAACGGGTTTCTTATTGGTATAGGGTCAGCATTACAAACACAACTTCACCCGGATTGTATTGAAGAAACGAAAACACAGAAAGCGTTTATAGAGTGTTTCACAAAAATCTTTAATTTGTAAAAAAAAAAAAATGGGTGTTTGCACCCTCATGCCTTCCATCTTTCCCCGTCGGTGCGGTGAAAGGGGCTGCTTAAGGTGAAATGCAACAGTCCCCGAGTCTGTCCAGATTTCCGTGCAGCTGCAGGGGTTCCCAGGACCATTCTGCATTGCTGGGACCACGGGCAGAGTAGCTCTGGGGACCCTCTCCCCAGACGAATCCTTCCGGGCATCTGTGGCCTCAGCAAGTGGGGGGGGAGGGCGGGGGAGACTGGCCACCTTTCTCTGGAAAGATGGATGGGGCTGCACCATATAAATTAATGAAAAGATTAAACTTTTGCTGAAGGGGACATCAACTTTTATGTCATTTCACAGCCTTTCTGCCTGAGATCTGTAATATCTCCCAGGCCTTGATGTACTGTTTCTATAAAAATAAATTACTTGTAATTTAATTCCACACTATTTCTTTCAGTAGTCTATTACTGAATAGCGCCTTAGCAGGAGAGAACGAGTTGGGAGAAAATTGGTTCTTGGGTGGCTGCAGATCTTGAGAAAAGCCCTAAAATAAAGGGGGGGGGAGGGTGGTAGTAGAAAACGAAAGCCTATTGATCCAAAGGTGAATTAAAATTTAACGATTGTAAATAATAATAAAAATAAACATGGGAAGAGAAAAAAGAAATAATTTCCTTTTGGCCACAGGGAAAAGAATCGTATAATAAAGAGAAGGCAGAAAGTGCTCATAAAAACCAATTAGTTAAAACACGTACCCCGCTGTGCAGAAGTGGGGGTTGCTGGGGAGACACCAAAAGGAAGAGACGAAAATGCACGATATTTTAATCCTGTCTGTGACCTGTTTGGTAATCCTTTTCGGTACAGCCTGTCCTGTGTTGTTAGAGGATAGAGTTTCAATTTAGAGTGGAAATTTGCTGTAAATAAATTGAGGGTCCTTTGGAAGTTGGTGCTTATTAACCTTTTATTTTTAGTGTTGTACTGGAAACTCACATCACCCAGCTGTCAGGGTTATAATCGAAAGTTATGAGACCACAGTGAGGAGTGGTGGTAATTTAATTACAACAAATATCTTTGGGTTTATGGCGCAGAGCTAAATTAAATGTCATTATTCACTGTCTGTAATGGAAATCAAAAGGAAATCAGATTACAGCATTTGTGAGAGAAATCAGTGACTGGTTCTTAATGAAGAAATAACTGTCTAAACCACTGTACTGCGCTTTACTTAGCATATTCAGGACTAATTGGAATTGATCGTGAATCACGCCAAGACTGATTTATTATCGCCAAACGCGCAGCTAATTCATCACTTTTATTCTCCATAATCTTTTTTTTTTCTTTCCCCCGCTGATGGGAAAGTGAGCTTGCTTTCTAGATTTAAATAGGATTCTGTTTTTGCAAAATGCCCTTCCAGGGGGAGCGGAGTTTGCGCGTCTGGCTCCGCTCTCCTGAGGACGGGTATGGGACCCCAAGGAGAAAGAGGCACCGAGGAAGGGTCCGAAAGGGAAAGGAGTCTCGTCCCAGCCGGATGGGGTGGGGGGGAGAGTTGCGGCGGGATGTGGGAGCAGGAAAGTGAGTGCAGGCTTTGGAAATGGAGTAAAGACGTGTGAATCTCAGCATTTCTGTTTTGGAAATACTTTCCGGGGAACAACACCAAAGTTTGCCAGCTTCCCTAGAGCCTGGCTGGGTGAGGTTTCCAACGTCGTGGAAAGCCAATTCCAACAGGCGGGCCCATGGCTCAGCCTTGGATAGAAAACTGCCCTGAAGAGGCTGAGATGGAAAAGTTCAGCTTTTCCTCGACTCCCGGGTGCTTGCAACCTCCGCGGGAGCTGAGGTTTCCGGGCAGCGTGGGAGCAGGGAGTGTCCCCAGGCCCTGGGGTTGGAACAACGCAGGGTCCCTGAGCTACCAGGCGTAGTGTAGTGTGGCCGAGGGGAAGGCTTTCTTTGTGCTAATTATCCTGCACCGTCAGTGACCGCCATTGTGGCAATAGGGTGAGTGAGTGTGAAGGGAAAGTTTTGGAGAAAGCCAGGTAGGAAAAATTAAGTGCCTAAGAACACAGAGGGAGGGGACTCCAGATTCCATGAGTGACAGACCAAGGGCCAGGACCAGGGCTGTTTGGAGGAGGGGGGAGGATGAGAATGGGGAGCGCGGGAGGGCGCATTTCGGGGATGCCAGGCCTTGAAGCTAGCCAGGCCGGGCGGGTGCCAACACCTTTCGCTCGCTGCCTCACCTCTGGATAGGGCGCCGCAAGAATCAGATGTCCTTAGAGATGCCGAGTGCCTGCAGTGCAGAGCCTGCACTTTTGGGGTGCATCCGGTTTTTAGAGATCAAGGACGTTCATGACTCTGTAATATTAACTGGGATCCCCCAGGCTTCCAAGGAGGGCATGGAGGTCGTGCAAGTTTCTGGACTCAGGGTGTCTGAGCGTGATTGGGGAGGGGGCTGGATTTGGAGATGTGTATCCACCTGTGCGCCCCCCCACATTCCTGGTGGGTGGGTGGGTGCTAAGGTGGAACGTCGGGGTGGAAGGTCAGGTTGGACCGGTGCGTGGCAGGGTGGAGGGGGGAATGTCCACACAGAACGATGGAAAGTTCTCCACGCCATCCGAGGACCCACTTCCTCACTTCCAATGTTTGGATGCTGAAACTCTGGTCTCACTTAGGTGGGGACTGTTCCCAGCTCCAGGTAGCCAGTTACGCGGTGCTGGGGTGGGAGGGGGCGGGGACGAAGGTCGGAGGGGCGGCAGGCAGCCTTCTGGGGACAGGAACCCCAAGCGCCTTGCGCGCCGTCCGGCGTGTCGGGAAAGAAAGCCTCGCTGACGCTCGCCAAGGCCTGGCCGGCTCACGGGGGTGCACGTCTGTCCGCTCATTCCCAGGTTTGGTTCCAGAACCGGAGAGCCAAGTGCCGCAAGCAAGAGAACCAGATGCATAAAGGTGGGTGCGAGGGGCCGGGCGTGGAGGCAGGGGCGGTGGGGAGACCCGCCAGGCGCTGGGAGCAGCGGGCGGGGTTCACGCCTCCTGTGTTTCCTCGCAGGCGTTATTCTGGGTACCGCCAGTCACCTGGACGCCTGCAGGGTGGCACCCTACGTGAACATGGGCGCCCTGAGGATGCCTTTCCAACAGGTAGCTCGTTTTTTGGTTGTTGTTGTTGTTTTTCTTCCTTCCTTTCGAACAGAACAGTCCCGGCGCCGCCCCGGCGCCTCCTACCCCCGCTGAAGCAAAGAGGCCGCTTTCACAAGGGGGACATTTATAAACCCATTGGCACGTATTAACACCACGCTGAAAATCTCCAAGAGTTACCTTTGGGAGGGCTAGGACAGAAACCCCAGCACAGTTTCACAAAACTCGGAGGGAAAATATCCCCACCCACCGGGAACAACCCACTCGCTCACCGCCTGGCGGGAGGGAGGGGTTTACCACCGCTAAGGCCTGAGGACCCGTGTCAACACCCAACCCCCGGCTTTAGCTTGCCCAGGACGTCGCTGGGGGTGTCAGTGCCCCTCCTGGACCTGGGCCTCCATGCCCCCTCCCCTCCCCCGCGCACCTCACAGTGGGGGGCGTCCCGCCCAGCTCCTAGCAGAGCAGGGAGGGTCCAGGGCGCTGGGTGCGCTGCGCGGAGGAGGGGGCGGCCAGGGGGTCGGAAGACCGCCTCGTGGAGACGGGGTGCCCCAAAGTCCTCGCCCCTGCTCTGGACCAGCGTCGGGTGGGAGGAGGGAGCCGCGGGGCTAGAGCGCAACGCCCACTCGCCTGCAGGGCTGGGCTGTGGACCCCAGCATGGGGGGTAGGCGTGCCCGCGCTGGTGGGTTGGCTGTGCCCTGGCCAGAGCGAAGGCGTGGCCTCCTCTTTCAGCACTTTTGCTCCTAGGGGCAGAGGCCTGGGTTTGTAGCTGGACCCGGGTTTGCTGAGGGGCACGAGGTCCAGTGGGCCTGGCCCGGCCCGGAGGGTCGGCTACGGATGACAACATGGAGATGGGGTGAGGGTGGGGTGTTGGCCACGCGCCCTCAAAGTCACGGCGCCCAAGGCTGGGAGGGCGTCCAGGGCTGCCGTGCGCAGGGCAGAGGTCCGAGCCCTGTTCCCTTGGACCCGCACCTCCGCGGCTGGGCCCATCTTCCACCCCTCAGCACCCCTTCCCCAGGGCGGGGTGGCCCCTCAGCATCACAGGAACAGCTGCCCCGACGACGTGGGGTCAGCCATTGGGTCCTGGTGAAATTAGGCGGTTGGAGCCTGCAGAGTTGGCTGTGCTTCTGGAAGATTCGGGGACTCCGGGTCCCTGGGAAGGCGGCGGGGGGGAAGCCAGAGCCGAAGACCGGACCCTGAGTCGGGGATGCGTCAAAGAATCAGCCGGGGGTCTGGAGAGGAGGAGGTACCAGCTGTAGACGCTCGGATGCTACAGCATCGGGGATCTGTGCCGACTCCCCGGCTCTGGTCCTGTCCAAAGCGGCCAGTGACCCGGTCGTGGCACCGGGTGTCCCGAGGACAGTGGGTGGTGGTCCCTGGGGCGGGGGAAGGGGCGATGGCTCCCTGGGAGAGGAGACGCTCTCGGGGGGGGGGGTCCTCGAGGGGGGAAAGCCCCCTAGAAGTCGCGTCCTCACCGTGCGGGTTCTGCCTTCGCAGGTCCAGGCACAGCTGCAGCTGGAAGGTGTGGCGCACGCCCACCCGCACCTGCACCCCCACCTGGCGGCGCACGCGCCCTACCTGATGTTCCCGCCGCCGCCCTTCGGGCTGCCCATCGCATCCCTGGCCGACTCGGCCTCGGCCGCCGCCGTCGTGGCCGCCGCCGCCAAGAGCAACAGCAAAAACTCCAGTATCGCCGACCTGCGGCTGAAGGCGCGCAAGCACGCCGAGGCCTTGGGCCTCTGACCCGCCGCCAGGCCCCGCGCCTGCCCCGGACCCACGCCCGCCCTGGCCCCGCCACCCCGTCCGCGCTGCGTCCTGCACTCGACCCCTCCGCGCCCCCCGACGGCCGCGCGGACACCCCGGAGCGAGGGCGCAGCGCCTTCCCCGCCTGGGGCAGCCCCGGGGCCCCTGGCAGGCCTCGGGAGGGGGCATCCCAGGACCGCAAGACCCCGCCAAAGCCTCGCAGAGACTGTGCGGAAGAGAGAGGAGGTGACCGTCAGACCACCCAGGTCAGCCCTCGACCACGCCGTCTGTGCGTCCTGGGACCCCGGGGCCACGTGGAGCCCTGTGGCGCTGCGTCCTTCTCTGCTGCCGGAGTTCCCACCCTGTGCATGCGGCCTCCTACACGCCTTTCCAAGATCTGAAGAGTCTGTTACACAGAAAGATCTGGGGCTGGTCTCCGCTGAAGTTGCCAGTGCTTGGATGCCAACAATTTTATTCACTGCCGTGAACTCAATTTCATCCGAGGAGCTGCAGGACCCGTGTGGATTTCAATATGGACTTTTGCATCTGAGGCAGGGGCCCGTGCTCTGTGAGCGCGCCCGCCCCCCTCCCCTCCGCCTGAAAGGTAGCAATAACGAAACTCGCGGAGGTGGTGGTGGTCGTGGGGACCTCAGTGTTTCACGTTGTGACCTTGCTGACTCCCCATCTTCATGCACACGTTTGGCCCCAGAGCACCAGGTTCAGGACTCCTTGTGCCGTAGGACAGGCAGCTTTAGAGCTTTTCCCGTTTTCGATTCCCGAATGGACATTTGTGGCTGTTTCCCAGAATTCAGATGCAAAGGACTTGCACTGGGGACACAGGGCACGTGGTTTGAAGGTATAATACTGATGCAGCATCCACGCTAGTGACATGCAATTAAGTGCAGTAAAGTGCAATATTGTAAATATTATAGATTTAAAAAACTTAGCTGTGCACTCTTGACCCGTCAGCTTCGGACTTCGAAGGGCATTACCTCCCCCTGCATGCTGCGGGGCCAGTGCCAAAATGACCGGGGTGGGGAGTGCTTTGGATTCACGGAAGTGAAGTGTGTGGCTTGGGATGGAGCAGGACATGGGGAGGGGTGCCAGACTGGGAGGGCGGGGCTGAGCTGTTTCTGGGGAAAGAAGAGCCTGGGATACCTCCTCCAGGCAGTGAGTTTTAAGGTAATGTTTTCTGAGGGTAGCCAGTTCTAGCTTTTCTTTCATCTTTTTATTTTTTCCTGTGCATTGGTCCCCTCTCCTCCCCCATCGTGTAAACACCAAATAGCGACTCGTCTGAGCAGCTGGCACAGAATGGGCAAAGTCTCTTGACATGATATAACCAAAGCGTTCAGGGTCCCAAATCGTGCACCTGAGTTTAAGGCAATGTGCTTTGCATGTGCTGTGTGAGATTTGGGGGGCAGTGCACCCTTGCTGGGCTTGTCTACCTCGAAAATGAGCATCTCTGGGTTTTTGTGTTTTTTTTTTTTTTTTTTTGCCTTAGTGGACCCAGGCCTGCCCAGATGGAAGTGGCCATCTAGTTCTCCGAAGTCCAACGGTTCACTCTATTTCCAAAACAGCTTTTCCTCTTTCCAGATTCGGTATTGCTGACTGTTTTCCCTTACCCCTGATTTGGGTACATATCTCTAAGAAGAAAAAAAATATTTTCCTTCCGTGTAAGGGAATACATTCTACCTTTGCACTGACCTGAAATGTAGATTCATTTTATCATCTGAAACTCTTTGAATCAAAAGGCCCCTTCAACATTTTTTTTTCTAATTTTGAAATTTTTGCAAAGCTCTGAAATGATGGAGAGATAAGAAAAACACAGTCAGTATTTTAAATTCATTTGCGACTCCGCCCCCTCCCCCCCACGCCCCCCCACCCCGGCATGAATGGCATTATGGAATTTGCCTCATATGTGCAGTTCTGCTTCTAAACAGCTGTGAATTTTAAAAGGTCCCCTATATAAGCTGAAACTTTGCTTTAAACTTTAAAAAAAATGCATTTCAGATCCACTTCAAATGAGCCGCTTTCATCCTGAAATTTAATGCTGGGCAAACGTTGGAGGTGAGAGGTATACATCCCTATTTTATTTTTAAGGTTTAATTTCCATTTTATCTAAACATAGCCCTCTGTCACCAACCCCTCCGCAAGAGCAGACTCTCTCCACGTGAGCCAAAAGGCATGAGATCTGCTCCTGGGAGAAGCTGAAGTTTGAAAGTAGAGATGCCCGACGGCAGCCAGCGCTGGGAGGCCGGGTGGTGTTCATCCTGTCCCTGTTTCTGTTTGGCTTGATTCAGAAGGTGAGCCAGGTGGATGAGCCCCCCAGAACAGAACAGACTCTGAGCTGTGTGAGGCTCAGTGCTGGCAGAGCAGCTGGCGTGGCTTCTGTCCCTGGAACAAAGTCCAGAGGACGCGCTGCAGGGTGTCCAGGGTGGAGGCCATCTCTCGGCATCCTTTCTCCCGGAAATTTCAGGACAGAGGCGAGCTGTCAGCCCCAGTTGTGGTCAGTCCTTCCCAGCCCAGATCCGTATCTGCTTTCTCTCTGTTCGGCTGCCGGGAGGGTGTGGGTTGGAGAGCGTGCTGTGTGTGGGTCCTGGTCTCCCGGGGAGGGCATCTGGATCTCACTCTTTCCCAGCGGCCACAAGGCATTAAATTTATGGGCTGGACGCATTTTGGCTGTTTTTGGTGCTTTCTGCGTAAGACAAGACCCCCTTTCAGAGCCGTTCGCGGCACTTCCAAATAGCACGTTTTCGAGGGTGCAGACCAAGTGGGGAGTATCACCTGGAAAGCAAACTGGACGGGTCTCGTCAGAGGGCCACTGGATGCGGGGTTTTCGGTTGTGAAACCCACGTGAGAGCCTGGCTGAGCTGCAGGCTGTGTCTTGCCCACTCGACGTGGGGCTGTGTTCTCCAAGATGGGCTCGGCCACGGAACGGGTTTCCTTTTCTGAGACCTTGGCCAGAGAGGACTTTTAGGGTAGGAGCCACCGGGTTTAGCAAAAACTGTGATCTTCCTCAGCTTGGTTGTTGCTGTTCTATCTCATTCTTTACAAATTCACCCTTTTCTTCCTTCTGTCATCAGCCTGGGAAGCTTTGCAAGTTCATCTCACAGGGGAAGATATTGCATTGATTGGGTCTGAGCATCGGATGTAGTTTCAGTGATGAAGCATCTGGCTCTCGTGCACTTAGAGAAGCTCTGCAGCTTAGCATCGCTAAGACCTAGAAGGAGACGCCTTCCAGAGGGAACAGGGGTGTCATTGTTTGGTCGGTTTTGATAGGGTGGCTTTCTTCACGGAGGCAAAGTGTGGGCCGGCTGAGGTTCCTGCGTAAAGTAGCTGCAGACAAAATGAACCACACTCACGTGTTTTCAAACTTGCTAAGTTGGTCATGCAGGGTGGTTGGCGTCCCCAGCCTGGGAAGCCGGTCCTCAGAGCCTCACATGTCCCCGGGGTGTAGGGACACCCCCCCGGCCCATCTTGCTCCTATCTGAGCTGGGTACCCCAGCTGCCCCCTCTGCCTGCAGGCACTCGTGTCCTTGGCTACGAGGTCTGTACGGTGTGGGGACATCTGGACGTTGCAGCGGGAAGCGGCTGTGTCTGAGCTCATGACCACCCCTCTCCTGCTGGTTACTACCCTAGCCCTCTGCTCCCACTGGTGGGTTTCACTTAAACCTTTTAACGTTTCCTCAAGTACAAGGGGGTCACCCCCAGCCCGCTCCTACACGGCGTTGTCACTGAGTCCTAGGATAGCCAATAAGCTGACTTCAATGACAAACATATTTGAGGCACTTTGCTCCTCTTCCGCCCCAAGTTTGGGAGGTTGGGATGGCAGAGGGCTTCTCCGTGGACACGCTCGACATTTAAAAAGAAAAAAAAAAACTGGTGCCTAATTTATTAAAAATTAGCTTAGGAATATGCGGATTTTTCAATACACGTGAACACGATGCAATTTATAAATGTTTTATTGAAATTTGATATTTAATGAGAAATCAGTTGAGGAATGTAGAATAATATCAAGTTTCAAAGCTATTAAACGCGCTATTTATTGAAAGGCGATGGTTTCACAAAGCCAGCCCCGTTGTACGTAGAGCCCCTATCCGAGAGTGGCAGGTTCTCTGCTTCCTGCGAGTGGCTGGATGTGGATGTGTTATTTATTTCTGTTCCTTTGGTTGAAAGTTCATAAATGTGTGCTATTTTAATTATGTTGAGTGTAACTTTGACGTTGCCTCGCCTTTATTTTTATGTGTTTTAATCCCGTTGTTTTCTTCTCCCCCGACTTTATAAGCAGGATACAGCACCTGTGTTTGGGTTATGCGTACAAGGTGTGTCTGGACCTACAGACCTTTTCAGGGATCGCTCAAAATGAAAAGAAATCACACAACCCTCTGCTATTGTGGGGAGGAAAAACACGCCGAAGGTTTTTTGGCCGTGCTCGCAGGCCCCCGACACAAAACGCCCTCAAGTTTAGTTCTAGTTACAAAGTGTATTTTGTCAAACCATATGGTATGAATGTACATCTTGTAAAACGGAGATATAAATAAACTTATAAATATTTGTATTCACGTGTTAAAAAAAATTCTCACCTCTCCCCAGAGGAGACAGATGGGGAAAAAAATCCCAAATCCCAAGTCCACGGTGGCTGGAAGTAGTTTTGTCTGCGGGGCGATGCCCGTGTGTGTGTGTGTGTGTGTGTGTGTGTGTGTGTGTGTGCGCGCGCGCGCGCGCGCGCGTTTCTGGTGGGCGTCTGGCATCCACTTCTGCTCCTATAACCCTCCCCTTGAGGAAGGGTACGTTCCCCCTGAAGGTGGGGAGAGAAAAGAGAAAAAAAAAATCTCCACTTCGAAGCAAGTCTGAATTTGGGGGTGGGCAGCAAGGGCATTTGTGAAAAGCCCACCTGCTTTGGTTTCCAGTTTAAAATTTTACCTTTTGTTTGATTTCTTTTGGAACCATGTGTGGGTTCTCCAAAAGGATGTTGCAGTGATGGTGGAGACCTTTTGGGAAAAAAAAAAAAAGAATAAATGGAAAAAAAAATCAACTTTTATAAACGAGACCTTTTTTGGCCTGTGCTTTTTATCTCCTTCTGGAAAGGAAAGTCAATGACCTGATGTCGCCATTCTCTGATGGCTTTCCAGCTTCGATAAAAACCACATATGGGAGGGGAAAAAGGCAGGCAGACTTGGCGGGGGGTGGGGGGGAAGCCACCTGAGGGCCAGGGAGGCTGTGTCTGCAGCTGGGGGGCCTCTTCGCTAGGGGGCATCCATCACTGCCCCGGTGTGCCGAGGGCAGGTGGATTCTCTCCTGTGGGTTCTGGTGACTCTGGTCCTAGAAACCTTGTCAGACAGGGAAGGAGTTTTGAGGACCTTTGCTGTTTGACGCTGAGCATCCAACTTGAGATTTCCTTTTCTTTTCTGACTCAGATGCCACAAAAGTGGTCTACGCCCAGAGCTCTCTTCCCCAAGCCTGTTTGTGTCCTGGATGTAGGATACGGGGGGCCCGGGTCACTCAAAACAGGGATGTCCTCAAGGTCCGAGTGACCAGTGGGCAGCCCCAGGGTACAGCCTTGGGGGGGTTTCTGGTGGCCACCTCAGGCACTCAGTCCCGGGCCTCCAGAAAGCTCTGTCCTTTTGGGGCCAATGCAGCCAACACCGGTCATCCCCACAACACGTGATCGGCACGGTTATTGTTCAGTTCACACAGCCATGAACGCCCAGCTTTGCTCAGCAGATCCGCTCATGCTGTTTAACATCGTCCGAGATCTTTTCCCGTCTAAGCAGACACTCACTTTGTTGCCAAACGTAACTCATCCGTTTCCAATAAGAGCAGGTCTAGTAGACTCTGCCTTTAAGACGTTCTTAGAGTATTTTAACCTGAAATGTCAGTCGCCTGCCCAGAATTTCTTTCTGTTTCGTTTGTTTGTTTTTCCCATGCATTGTGCTGCGGACGATCCTTGGACTCAAACTCAGTTTCATTTCTCTTTTTAAATTATTTTAACTTGCACCCGCGGATGCAGCTTGGGGAAGCATGGGCCTGGGGGTTTTCGGAGAGCCGTTTCTCATGACCGGTTCTCAGATCCCTAAATTGAACATGAAAGCACGTTTACTTTGCCTCCTGCAGACGTGTGTTTTCTGTATCCAGGTTCCTGAGGCTTCTGCTGGGGCGTCTGCCTCTCAGAGTCAGTCACAGGAAGCATGGGGATAGAAGGGAAAACCACGGACTGGCCGGCACACATGTCCCCCACACACACACGGATGGAGCCCGCCAAAGGGCTCATGGAGCCGTTGTTGGAAAAAAATAAAGTCGTTTTCAATTTCGCCAGCGTGTCTGTCTTCCCAGCGAGATGGAGCCCAGACAAGAGAAGGGGGTCATCTGCGTCCAATCCCACGGCCCTTTCCCAGTTTTATGGGATTTGAAAAAAATGACTCGATTCCTTTTTGTTGAAACGTTGACATTCTTAGAATAAAGCGAAACATAGAGTGTTGCCAAATCTTACTCGTTTGCACATCAATATTACAGATTTGTTTTGTTTTGTTTTGTTTTGTTGCACTTGGTTGAAATGATAAGGCTTTCCTTCTTAGTACCTTTGTTTATGTTGTTTACCTAAAATCATGGAGAATTATCTTAAAATTCTAAAATGGTCTAGCTTCAGCTACTTCAGCATTTTGGGATAAGATGCACAGTTCTTTCAGCAGACACGGGGGAGGGAATACAGATGCCATCAGTGGTGTACAGTTCCCTCC
Source organism: Tursiops truncatus (assembly GCF_011762595.2). Lineage (NCBI taxonomy): Eukaryota > Metazoa > Chordata > Mammalia > Artiodactyla > Delphinidae > Tursiops > Tursiops truncatus. Next base: position 6,711,992 of record NC_133428.1, on the reverse strand, counting down.
GGGGCCGTCTTATTTCTTGGCATGTGTCCTTGGAGATGTGTGTTACCGTGTGCCCAAGAGACCCAAGGAAGCCGATTGAAGCCATCCTCCTAGGTTCTGCCTATAAAATGAGAAAGCCCACTGACTCGATCTATCGATATTTAAAGAGCCACAATGTGTTTGCCATATTTAATAAAAATGCACCAGCGCAGAAAGATGTGTTGAGAATGGGCTGGAGCGGGAAGAGGAATTGTGGATCAGACACAAGGAAGCAAGTCAAACAGAGGGCAGTAGAAGGATGCACTGATCGGACGCGATCAGACAGGGAATGTGTTTTCTCCCTGGTGGTACAAGTATGCTTCTGACTGATGTCAAGGCCAACCAGTCCTGGCAACGCTGGGGTCTCCAGACCCAGCACATGGTCTTACTTTTGTCCCATATTCTTAAGATCAGGAGGCCCCACAAGGAGCAGAATATGCTTTTATAGAGAGTGTGGTGAGCAGGTTGCCCCCCATCCTACCGGACCAGGAGGGACGTGTGTGACCTAGGAGCCAATATGCCTTCAGGAGGGACTGTAAGTTTTCCAAACTGGTCAATTAAAGGGTATGGTATGTTTTATCTTCACAATTATTTATGCAATACATATGATCTAGAGGCTCTGCACTGCAGTGCTACAATACAAAGATACCCCAAACAGGCTCTTTCTCCCAATGAATCCTCCCCAAATTATAATGTAGTCATATGTACAATCCTTCCAAAGAGACAATATACTCACATGTGAAATCCTTCCAAAGGGACAATATACTCACATGTGAAATCCTTCCAAAGAGACAATATACTTGTATGTGAAATCCTTCCAAAGAGGCAATATACTCATGTATGAAATCCTTCCAAAGAGGTAATTGACTCATATGTGAAATCCTTCCAAAGAGACAATATACTCACATGTGAAATCCTTCCAAAGAGACAATATACTTGTATGTGAAATCCTTCCAAAGAGGCAATATACTCATGTATGAAATCCTTCCAAAGAGATAATTGACTCATATGTGAAATCCTTCCAAAGAGACAATATACTCACATGTGAAATCCTTCCAAAGAGACAATGTACTCATATGTGTAATCCTTCCAAAGAGACCATATACTGATATATGAAATCCTTCCAAAGAGATAATACACAAGTAAGGCTTTAATGATTGTTGGGGGAAAAAATAGAATATCAAGCGCACACGCACACACGCACACACACACACACACACACACACACACACACACAGAGTAGAAACATGTAGCCCATTCGAATTATGTTGTGTATTCAGGAAGTTCAGTGAAGTATGACCACAAGTTCTGGTGGATTTGTTTGACTCATAGAGTTGGCAGACAGTGATGACTTTGGAAAACCACGCATGCACCAACCACACCAGCTACTTGCAAAGTTTCTGCATACCCGGGGCTCCAGGTGACCAGGTATCAGAGCATAGCACTGAATGCTGAAGGTTGCGACTGAAGGATGAGATTTCCGTACACGACTAGAGCTATGAAGGTACCCAAGGTTGTAACGGGTTGGGCACACATGTGCTTCCTTCTCAATGCGTTTCAGAGAATGTTTGATGGTTTGGATCATTTCCTAGGGAACTAGAAAGTGTGTAGTTTCTGCACCTTGACGGAAGGTGAAGGAAGAATTCCATAGAGGAGCACAAGAGAGAGAAACCAGTGTCTGGGAGGAAACAAATCCTTCCTTCCCTCCCTCGCTCAGGTAAGTAGGGTGGCGTATGTGAGACGTCAGGCAACCACCGCCATGTCAGCCCATGTAGGACCACAGGGCATGTCCTTAATTTTCTCCAACTCACAATACCCTGTCGGGGAAGCTTTGTGGTGCTGCAAACAGGACATAGAAGTCATTGCTAACACTGACACATTGTAGACACCCAGGCTTCTCCAAGGTTCTTGACAAGCGTCCTCCAAGATGAAGTGGTACATAAGCAATCACTGGATATTTAAGCTTACGTCTCAGGAAACCACTAGGAACAATACAATTTGACCCTGAGTTGAGACCTAGTACTGGCCAAGTTTGTACCAACAACGCCAACTGATGCATTTGTGCCCAGCAATTATGCTCCTAATTCCGTCTTCTCTTCTGACAGAGATGCCGGCAAAACACAACCGAAATGAAGGTGAGGCTGGGCTCCACCACTGACTTGCATCAGAACCAGGCTTGCTTTTCACTGGGACGCTGTGCAGGTTTACCATGACCAAGGATCGCAAACCAGAATCTTAAAACCACAGACATTCATCCTCCCCCATCCTGGAGACTGGACGTCTGATGTCAAGGTGTCCCACAGTTGTGCTCCCTCCGGAGGCTCCAGGGGAGGATCATTCCCGCCTCTTCCAGCTTCTGGGGGCTCCAAGCGTCCCTGGGCTTGTGGCCGCGTCCCTCCCGTCTCTGCCTCTGTCTTCCTGGGGCTTCTCCTCTGTGTCTGGGTCTCTCCTCTTCTGTGTCTTAGAAGGACCCTGTCGTTGGGTGTAGGGCCACCCTCCTCCAGGAGGACCTCATCTCAGACCCTTCACTTCATTACATCTGCAGAGACCCTCCTTCCACATAAGGTCCCATTTCCAGGTTCCAGGCATCAGAACCCGGTACCCTTGAGGACCACTGTGAAGGCTGGTGCAGCCCTCACATTTCCTGGGGTTCCTGTCTTGGACATGTGTAGTTGATCCTGGGTCACGAAGGTTGCGGTTATACCTCCGGGCCTCTTCCTTCTGACCTGGGCGAAGCCTCAGGGAGGTTGAAGGGGGAAGTGACCAGTCACTTATTCCTGAGATATTAAACACACGAATTCCTGGACCAAACACACAGCAGCGGGGATGAGGCTGAGAGATATGAGTCGCAGGAAAGGTTCTGAGCTGCAGGGGAATGGGCTCTCGGACCTTAATTGTCTGGGAAACTTGCTAAAATTCTGATCTTCTCATTAAAGAGAAGAGACAGACAGAATCACCAGATGGTCCCCACAGAGACTTACGACATCTCAGCTTAGAACACAAGGGCTCACTTCTGCTTAATACGTAATTATATTATTATATAATATTATATTAATTATATACGTATTCTGCTTAATACTTAATAATATATATATATATATAATACACACACATATCCATATATATTTGGAGAAGGATTTTCAAAAAACACAGTTAAAATGCTCTCAGGAGGTACAGCACTTTTTGTGTCTTGGAGTCCTAAATATAGATTCTCCAAACACATGACCATAGGTGGAAATGGCATGTACTGGACGTTTATTTTCAATGTCCAGGCAGTGAGATCCTGAGAGGGGCCCACGGCTGCTAACAGCTTGGGGCTGACCCCATGACACGGGGGCCCTTGATTTGAAATCTTCCCAACACACGGTGCTGACGCATGGCTTGGGTCTGTCTGGGTGGGCGTTTCATCTGCGTCTGTCCTCAGACCTCATGGTGCTGCTCTTGTTTGATAGGGTATCCTGTTTCTGGATATGGATTGAGAAACGTAAGAGGTGTCTTCTGGGTTCCTTGAGTTGTTCCAGCACTAATGTGAGCTAATGACCTAATTAGTTATGCTCTGTGGCAGAAAGGCCTGCATCATCTTTTAAATCTTTTTTTGCAAAATCTATTTTTTATTTCTTCATTGAAACATAAGTCACATTCCCTAAAGTTCACCCTTCACCCTTTTAAAGTGTGAAATTCAGTGTTTTTTGTTTTTGTTTTTACACATTCACGATGTTGTGCGATCATCACCACGACTATCAAATTCCAGGACATTTTCATCGTCCTACAAAGAAAAGTCTGTACCCATCAAGGACTCACTTCCTAAGCCCCTCCCCCATCCTCTTTATTCCTTTATTCCTAGGCAACCACAAATCTCCTTTATGTCTCTATTTGCCTGTTCTGGACGTTTCCTATCAACGGAATCACACACTGTGTGTCCTTCTGTGTCTGCTTCTCTCACTGAGCATCGTGTGTTCAAGGTCCATCCATGTGGCAGCCTGCGTCAGAGCTTCACTCCTTGTCCTGGCTGAGTCACACTGCACTGTGTGGATGGATGTCTTTCTTTTCTTTCTCTCAGAGACACAAATTGGAGTAAAAAGTATTGAAACCTACATCACAAGCACCTCTGTGTGGGGGGGAGTGTACCTCAGACCTCTCGTCTGTATTTGAGGTGGTGTTCCAATTGGACACACACACAGATTTCATAAGACTTGAATGTTAAAAAATACAGGCACACCTCTTTATGATGTTTCTCAGATATTCTTTTTTTTATTTTTTAACACATTGAAGGTTTACGGCAACCCTGCATCCAGCAAGTCTATCGCCACTGTTTTTCCAAGAGCGCTATTTTTAAATAAATGATACTTTTTAATATGTGACTGTTGTTTTTAGACACAATGCTATTGCACAGTTAAGAGACTACTGTCTACCGTGAACATAAGTTTTAGAAGCCCTGGGAAGCCAGAAAATTTGTGTGACTCACTTTATCACGATATTTGCTTTCCTGAGGTGGTTTGGAGCCAAACTTGTGATATTTTAGGGTTCTGACTGTATCGACAATGATGGAAAAACAACCCCCCTGCATCTTACCCTTCAGTGAACCATCTGTTTCCACATTCCTATATTTTTTTCCAGGCTTTGAGTATAGTTTTTACATAGTTATAATAATACTTTATGAAATTTTGGACTTTTCCCACCCAGCACATACGCGTGAGGTAGGGCACGTTAATTTATATGAAGAAATATGACTGCCAAACTGACCCAGAGCCGTGTGACAGCCAACACAAACATTCGTTCTTTTACGCCTATTGGGCAAAAAAAAAAAAATCAATTTCAAAAGATCACTTAACACAAGTGGAAAATTGAGTTATGTTGCATGATCCCACCCAGGCTGAGGCCACAGAACCATGACGGCGATTCACGGGGCCACCTCTGTAGTGGCCACAGGAAATGTATTATTAACAAAATTATTATTTTTTCCAAATGATTGATGTTTTCTGGACAACTGGGAATTTATGATGAGGTTGGATAAAAGTCATTGCAACCAATGGAGAAAGGCTTTGCCCGTGTTCTCTGCAGGGGAGCACCGCTGGTCATTCTTTTGCATCTAGACTTCATCCAAGTGGGCTGCTTCTTAATGGCACGCTCTGCTCTCTCAGGGGGCTTCCCGCCTAAGGACATGTCATGGGGTGTTTCAGGATCAGCCCAAGCTCAGAGCCGACCTGCACCTCGACATTCTGTAGCTGCAGCCTGGTCTTCATTTCATCCCTGACACATTCGTTTTCCAAAGTGAGCCCTATGCTTCTGGATCTTCCCCTGAACCTGTGTCAAATGCATCAATCTGTTGTCGTATGTGGGAAACATTGTCGTATGTGGGAAACATCGAGCCAGATTCTACAGGAGTAACCTGCCAAAGATGATGAGGTTCCTGACTATTGCTGGTGGAATTGTGATCCCCACCCCCCGAAAAGGTATGTCCAGGTCCTAATTCCCAGTACCTGGGGATACGTATGACCTTATGTGGAAAGAGGGTCTTTGCAGATGAGACGAAGTGAAGGGTCTGAGATTATGTGGAAAGAGGGTCTTTGCAGATGAGATGAAGTGAAGGGTCTGAGATGAGGTCCTCCTGGATGAGGGTGGCCCTACGTCCAATGACAGGGTCCTTCTAAGACACAGAAGAGGAAAGACACAGACACAGAGGAGAAGCTCCGTGAAGATGGAAGGCAGAGACGGGAGGGACGCGGCCACAAGCCCAGGGACGCCTGGAGCCCCCAGAAGCTGGAAGAGGCAGGAGGGACCCTCCCCTGGAGCTTCTGGCTAAAACCAACCCTGATGACACCTTGACCTCAGACGTCTGGTCTCCAGGACTGAGAGGGAATAAAGTCCTGTAGCTTTCATCCCCCAGTCTGTGTTCATTTCTCACAGTCACCTGGGACACTGCTACCCCCATCAGCAGCCCTCCCTATATGGCTAGAAATTGGGGTTTAAATGTTCCAACAGGCTGTTTGCTTACCACTCCCCTCCCCTCACACACCCTGCACCTCATCTCACTGCCCTGTTGAATTGTTTGGGGACCTGTCCCAAATAAGCCGTGCACCCTTCTTCGAGATCTGCTGTTGGGGACACAGCAAGGATGACCAACAAACATTTTCTCAGGGATTGCACGCAGAAGGCATCGCATTCGCCAGGTAGAAAAGGGTGGAGGGTGGGAGGTAGTTCTGCCTCCTGACCCCCTTCTCCCAGACATAACGCAGCCCTTCCTGGAGGAAGCCACGTCCCCTGACTCTTGTCAAAGTCTGTGCTCAGAGGCGCATCTACTTACATCTGTTTCTTCTTAAACACCCAGTAGCCGTCTCTGACAGGGCACTTTCCTGATCCCAGCCTTCTCAGAAAAAGTGATGAGTCATATTCGTGTCCCGGTGGCCAGGCACAGAATAAAAATGCAAGTTCCCGTCTTCCAAAATTATAAAGAATTGGGATGACCAGTGTGTGGTCTTCTGAGCACGGACTGAACACACAGTTGTGAATTCTGATTCTATAATCTTCCGTCTCCAAGGGGTTTAATACGGACCAGGCTAACATTTCTCTTTGGGGCTCATTTTTATTTTACAAAAGTGAAGAGTTATGTTTTCTGGGTGCCGATGACACGCCGGCCCCACTCCAGAATCTCTATCTAGACGCAGATCTAGACATTACACCTAAGAAGAGGTTGGAGCTGGTGAACATGCAGGATCAGAGACGGATTTCTCAGCGACACGGTGCCCCACTGGGCGCACGGGCTGTGTACCAATCCATCCTTCCTGGTTATTTGCATTCGTGTATTCATATTAGGGGAATAAATGAACCCTCGCTGCTGGGCGTCCAGCCTCCAGGGTGCATTGTGAAAAGGTGGACCTCGCCGCTTGGCTCAGAGGGAAGAACTAACACGATAACATGCACAGAAGAAGCGTTCTGTGTGACAGCTGGGAATTGAGGCCGGTCTGCCTGATACTCTGCCGGCCCTGACTTACTGTGTGTTATCATCTCTGCAAGGCTGCTGGCTCTGAAGCAGAGTCGTAGACTAAAGGCTGTGCAGGGAATGATCATGAGAGACCTCCTCGGATTTCCACGGCACGGGCTTTGGGGAGGGATGAGGATGGCCCCCTCTCGTAACAGGCTTGGGAGTCTACGAGGAAGGGGTAGGGCACTGAGGCTCAGAGTGTTGGGGCAGTTGTGCCGAGGCTGCAGTTTCATCCAGCGGGTGCTCTCTGGGTTTTCCTCTGCAGAGCCTGGGGTTGTTCCAGCTTCCCCACCGGCTGCCTCTGTCTGCAGCCCCCCTAGTGGAGGGAACACTCGGTCCACGAGGAGGGCAGAGAGAATCCGACAGGTGTGCACGGGGATCTCCGAGAGCCTCTTCCCTCTGGTTTCCCTCTCTCTCCTCCGCTTTGTACAGACTCCAACCAGGTGCTACGTCCACCCTTTCATTATTTTCTTCCCTGCTTCCTTCTCTTCCTTTTTCTTTCCTTTCTCTCACTATTTCATTCTCGGCTAAGAACACTTTTTTGCAGCTCTTTTAAGATTAATTAAAAAATGTTTTATTAGGAGGTTGGGATTAACAGATACACACTACTATATATAAAACAGATATTCAATGAGGACCTACCGTATAGCACAGGGAACTCTACTCAGTACTCTGTAATAACCTATATGGGAAAAGAATCTGAAAAAGCATAGATATATGAATATGTACAACTGAATCAGTTTGCTGTACGCCTGAAACTGACGCAACATTATAAATCAGCTAGACTGCAATATGAAATAAAAAATAAAAAATGAAATAAAATTAATTAAATATTATTTTGAGATAATTCTAGATTCAATGCAGTTGTAGGAAATTATACAAAGAGACCCCCAGTGCCTGGCATGCAGTTTCCCACCAATAGTGTCATCTTGCAGGACTAGAGGGTGGTATCACCAGTACCGGGATGCTGACACTCTGTGTATGTGTGTGTGTTCTGTGCACTGTGCAATCTTATAACCTGTGTGGGTCTGCGTTCCCATCGCCACAGTCAGCATCCTGAATGTTTCCGTCACCGCCAGGATCCCTCAGATTCCCCTTTGACCATCAAGCTCACCTCCGGTCAGCATCCCCACGCAGCCCTACCCCCTGGGAAGCACTAATCTGTCCTTCATTCCTAGAATTGTGTCATTTCAAAAATGTTATATGGATGGAACCGTATCTATGCCACCTTTTGGGAATGTTTTCCTCCCCCTCAGCGTAGTTCATCCAAATGGTTTCCTGCACCGATTCCTTATTATTGTTCAGTGACTCTGATGGGTAATTTTATGGGTCAACTTGAGAGCGCTCAGCGAGGCCCAGGTAGCTGGTCCAACATGCAGCTGGCCTGTCTGCGAGGGTTTTTCCAGGAGGAAATAGCACTTGAATCAGGGCTCAGTGTGGGTGGTACCAGCCCATGCATTGAGGGCATGAATAGAGCAAAAAGCAGAGAAAGGGCGAATTTTCTCTCTCTCTCCTTGAGCTAGGGGGGACCACCCTTTCCTGTGCTCAGACATCAGAGACCCTGGCTCTTGGGACTTCAGACTTAATCCACCAGCAGCTCTGGGTTTGCAGCTTGCGGACGGCAGATAGAATGATGTCTAAGCCCCCAGAATGCACTGAGTCAGTTCCTGTAACAGACTCCAGCATATATACACCTCTACACAGCCTATTGGCTATGTTTATCTGGACTAATCCACGAATAGTCAATAAAAAGTACATTTCAATCATTAAAATTTTCAACCTTATATGAAAATGCCACGCTCAGCACAGAGAGTGGTTTGTTTCTTTCGTTTTTGGTAGACTGTGCCTTGGGGGTGGGTGACACTTGGGGTCCAGGTCTGGTAGGATGGCTGGCCGTCCACATGGCTGACTTTAGACTCCAGACCCGGCAGAGGTCGAGCTGAGACTTCAAGGTCCAAGCCCTCCATCCTAAATCACATTGTCTCACAGAGGATGTGGTGTGGCCCCCGGTAAAAAGACTCTAATGAAACAGAACATCCCAAGGGCTCAGAGGGGACCACCTGGGAGCCAAGGGCAAAGGTCAGCCTTCTCTTGGGGCAAAATTAACCCTTACCCGCACAGGGTCCGTTATAGTAAACACTGGCCCCTGACGTGCAGGAGAGCTCGGGTCTAATCCTGGCCTCACGGTGACTCACAGAGGGACCCAGGCTACATTGGGCATGTGTCCTGGCCCGGACTCCCCCATCACAGGCAGGGTGGATCAGGGGTCTCCACAAAGGGTCACCCGAGGATCCATCAGCCAGGTCTCCACCTGAGCCACCTAGACTAACGGGATCTGGGCTTGGCTCGAGCATGGGTGACGCTGGGCCTTGGAGAGGACCCAGAACCCAGCCCTCAGCACCCAGCACTCAGCACCCAGCACTCAGTACCCAGCACCTAGCACTCAGCACCTAGCCTCTAGCTCTCCATGGGAACTTGGGGCCAGTAATTCAACTTGCAAAGATCTCAGCCCCCAGGCACTGTGACGGAGAGCAGGTATGGACTCCATGAGGAAAATGACGTGGTGGTGCAAGGGGAGGATGTGCCCTAGTCAGCCGGGCCGGGTGGCGACAGGGCCTCCCTTGCTCACCAAGAGCAGGTCTAGAAGCTTTTGCCTCTGGATGCACAGGTGACGGGTGGGAGCTGCTGACAACGTCCACCTGGCAGGTGGGGACCACCACTGGGCTGTGGTTGTTCCTGTCAGCAAACGGTGCTGCGTTGTGAGGCTGAGACTTTGTGAAGAGGGTGGATCTCTTGTTATGTGCTTTTAGCATCATTTAGAAAAGGAAGTGCTTTCAAGTTCTCCTTGCTTTTTTTTTTTTAAGCCTGAAAATGGAGAAGACATTGAAGTCTTTTCTGTTAAATACTCCTTTTGATTTTTGATGGTGAAAGTATCTAGTAATATTGTGTTACAGGCTGAATTGTTGCCCCTGACCAAATCCATATGTTGAAGTCCTGACCCCCAGGACCTCAGGATGGGGCTGTATTTGGAGATGGGGTCTTTAAAAAGGTGAGTAGGGTAAAACGAGGTCACTAGGGTGGGCCCTGATTCCATAGGATAAGTGTCCTTCTAAGAAGAGGAGATCAGGACACAGTCACACACAGAGGGACGACCCTGTGAGGACACAGGGAGGAGATGGCCGTCTACACGCCCAGGACTGAGGCCTCGGGAGGAATCAGCTCTGCCTACACCTGGATCTCAGACTCCAGCCTTCAGGGCTGGGAGAAATAAATGTCTAATGTTTAACAAATACTCCATCTGGGGTATACCATCTGGGGTGTTTGTTATAGCAGTCCTAGCAAACTAATACATATACGTAATTAATATATGACACATAGAATGCACTATAATAATAACACAAATCTTGAATAGGTAATCTACGTACTGATAATATTGTTCGGGGGAAAATCTTGCATCTAATTAATTAATTTTTTTTTAGCTCTGGTATGAAGAAGGTTAACGTTCCCAGATCATGTTTGCACTTGTCCCTTGGGGACTGATAATTAAGGCAAAAGCAGCTTTTCCTACTCCTTGAGTTATTACAAATCTGATAATTTTCACCTTCTCTGTCCTGAATAGTGCAGTGTTTTCTTTTCTTTTTTTTTTCCCAAAACAGTGTGGATGTGGTTTCTAAGAAACGTGTACTCACAATTTTTTTTCTCACTTTGCTGCTTCTCCTCACTATTAGGTGGTGACTTTATAGAAATATTTTTTCCATATTTTGTCCCTTCACGTGTGGCAATTGCCTCTGAATGCGGGAAAAATTTCATCTCTAATCTGGGCTGGTTTGCAAGGCTGTGGCCCAATGCAATAGGTGTTTCTACACCTGGTGGATTTTCCCTCGTTTAATCAAACAGGAATCTGTGTGGGTAAAATCTTGACAAAAGTGAAAGAAGATATCTTTTTTTAAAAAAATAATTTTGCTATTTTTCCATTCTGCTTTTCTTTTTTAATTTAATTTATTTATTTTTGGCTGTGTTGGGTCTTTGTTGCTGCGTGGGGGCTTTCTCTAGTTGCGGCGAGCGGGGGCCACTCTTCGTTGCAGTACGCGGGCTTCTCATTGCGGTGGCTTCTCTTGTTGCGGAGGATGGGCTCTAGGCACGCGGGCTTCAGTAGTTGTGGCATGTGACCTCAGTAGTTGTGGCTTGCGGGATCTAGAGCGCAGGCTCAGTAGTTGTGGCGCACGGGCTTAGTTGCTCCGCGGCATGTGGGATCTTCCCGGACCAGGGCTCGAACCCGTGTCCCCTGCATTGGCAGGCAGATTCTTAACCACTGCGCCACCAGGGAAGCCTGAAAGAAGATACCTTGAAAACAGAATTACCTCCAGTTAAATTCAGAATGTGTAAATGATCACCCAATCATTTTCTGGGAAGAATTTTTAAGAGACGCTAGGACAAGGGGTCTGGACACCATCCTTCTCCCAATTCTGTATGGACTGCTATCGATGAAAAGTTTAGCTGCCTTTAAAGGCAAAGGCACACAAAGGAAAAAGAAAATGTGAGTCTGGGGGCAGCAGGGCCCCTCCACATTGAGATAATGATCCCTTCTTTTGGAACCAGAGAGAGCTGTCATAGGAGATGGGACCCACTGTATGCGAGGGTCCATTCTCAGGGCCCTGCTTTGCCCAGAATTCTCCCGGTTTGAACTCACAGAGTCTGGCATCCCAGAATCTCACCAGCCCCAGAAAATCTGGGATGTCGGTTATCCCTTTGGTGGTTCCCCAGGGTGCCAGAACATGAGGTTCTTTGTAAAAGTACCCCAAATCGGTGTGATTGGATGAGCAAATCTCAGCAGCGAAAACCGTTGTCCTGTCTGACTACTTGGACCACGTATGGCTGTGTCTGGTATATATCATTTTACAGAGTTCATATGTGACGTGTGTCTTCTAGACGAATGAGTAAATCATGACCCATTTATTCCATGTTTAAAATATATAGACACAGCTTTCCTGGTGGCGCAGTGGTTGAGAATCTGCCTGCCAATGCAGGGGACATGGGTTCAAGCCCTGGTTTGGGAAGACCCCACATGCCGCGGAGCAACTAGGCCCGTGAGCCACAATTACTGAGCCTGCCCGTCCGGAGCCTGTGCTCCGCAACAAGAGAGGCCACAATAGTGAGGGGTCCACGCACCACGATGAAGAGTGGCCCCCGCTCGCCACAACTAGAGAAAGCCCTCACACAGAAACGAAGACCCAACACAGCCAAAAATAAATAAATAAAATTAAAAACAAACAAAAACTATTAAAAATATATAGGGCTTCCCTGGTGGCGCAGTGGTTGAGAGTCTGCCTGCCGATGCAGGGGACACGGGTTCGTGCCCTGGTCCGGGAAGATCCCACATGCCGCGAAGTGGCTGGGCCCGTGAGCCATGGCCGCTGAGCCTGCGCGTCCGGAGCCTGTGCTCTGCAACAGGAGAGGTCACAACAGTGAGAGGCCCGCGTATTGGAAAAAAAAAAAAAATATATATATATATATAGAGAGAGAGAGAGAGAGAGAGAGAGAGAGAGAGCGAGAGAGAGAGAGACATTTTCAGGTTTCAAGAATTACGTATTTCATATTTGACTCGAATAGAGAAAGTCATCACACAAGAGGTAAAAATGAGGCATTCATGAAACAGTAAAAAGTTGTGCTTATTTTTTTTGATCTTTTGCATATTTTTTTAACATCTTTATTGGAGTATAATTGCTTTACAATGGTGTGTTAGTTTCTGCTGTATAACAAAGTGAATCAGCTATACATATACATATATCCCCATATCCCCTCCCTCTTGCGTCTCCCTCCCACCCTCCCTATCCCACCCCTCCAGGTGGTCACAGAGCACGGAGCTGATCTCCCTGTGCTATGCGGCTGCTTCCCACTAGCTATCGGTTTTACAGTTGGTAGTGTAAGTCAGAAAGAGAACAACAAATACCGTATGCTAACACATATATATGGAATCTAAAAAAAAAAAAAACAATTGGTCATGAAGAACCTAGGGGCAGGACGGGAATAAAGACGCAGACGTAGAGAATGGACTTGAGGACACGGGGAGGGGGAAGGGTAAGCTGGGACGAAGTAAGAGAGTGGCATGGACATATATACACTCCCAAATGTTTATTTTTTTTGAGCACTCCCCTAGTTTAGGGTTCCTATGAAACACTGCAGTGACAGAATACTTTGCTAGTTTATGCTTTGCTAGTTTAGGGTTCCTATGAAACACTGCAGGGACAGAATGCTTTGCTAGTTTATGCTTTGCTAGTTTAGGGTTCCTATGAAACACTGCAGTCACAGAATGCTTTGCTAGTTAATGCTTTGCTAGTTTAGGGTTCCTATGAAACGCTGCAGGGACAGAATCCTTTGCTGTTACGTTTACTTCTCGTGATGGAATAAAATGGCACTGTTCTTGTCCTCCGAGTTTCACCTACATCAACCCACAATGGCCACTTTTGGGAAACATTTTGCTGATGAAAGTGGTGCAAACGAGTTGAAGCTCTGAGGGCGGATTCCTGGATTTCTGCACCCCAGGACTGGCTGTTTTGTTCTCCACAGGGCACACTTAGCAGCAGTGATTCTATATCCAAACAAGCAGGACTGTGAGATTCCTTCACATTAAGCATTATCGGGTGGCATTTAAGGACTGATGCTGCAGCTTAAACAGAACCCCTGGGCTGTCTGTCTGAGTCATGAGTTCCAAGTATGAGGCTGATTTGAGCGTCTTCGTCTTTCCAAGGGAGATGCAACAGAATCGCATCTGGAAGCTTGGACCGTAAGCATCAGGAATGTCTCTCCTGCATCCTTCATCCGTCCATTTATCAATGTTTGTGGAGCGACCGCTCTGGCCCAGGGATGGCGGGCAAATAACACATGCCCTCCAGGTGTGCACAGACATTGCAAGTGCCTGGTGTTACAGGTGGGGATGTCCGGGGCCCCACGGGAGCGGTTCAAAGACAGTCAGAGGGAATGAGGTGATGCTGAAACCTGGGTGCAGTCAACGGTCTATGTAAGATGGGGCACAATGAGATTGATGGGTCTGTGCTGGGGGTGGGCATAAAAGGGGCTCATCTACCCAAGGAAGACTTGTCCTCAAGAAGCCAAGGCACATGCAGATAAGGGACTTTCGTTCGGGGGAAACATGCAATGTGCAGAAGCCAGAAATGGGGATCCCCTTTCACCCACCTTGGAGGAGCCTGGGGGTGTGCACGCCCAGAAGCCCAGTCCGTGTTTGCCCCGAGGTCCTCCCCTGGGAGCTTTCCCACCTGTGATGAACCTCATCTCTGTGTCTTTTGACCTTTCCTGCAGGAAAAGAAAAAAGAAAAAGAAAAACAGGCAGAGTAGAAGCAATTTCATTTCAGAAGAAAGGAAACTCAGGTCGTCCTCAGGTCCCGCTGCCCAGCTTCCCCAGGTGCCAGAGGTGACATAGGACAAAGGGCAGAAAAGTGGGAGCTGGTGGTAGGCAAGGAGCATGTGCTGATTTCCTGCCCCCCCTTCACACGGGGGCTCCTCTCTGCCGCATTATCTTCGTGATTTCCTTTCCTGCTCGAGTCCCTTTGTTGCCTTTTGATTCCAGAGTGAGCCTGGAGTGAACTTCAGTGCATACCCGATATTAAAAAACACAGAGGCTGATGCCAGGGAAAACACACATCCACCCCCCTACTCCTGGTTTCAGAGGGAAAAAAAATTCATAAGCAGAGCCATGCTTTTCTAATAAAAATTCATTAAATAATGGTTATAAGGGATGAGGTATGGGGGGAAACAAAAGCACACAATCAAGGGACTTTCTCTGAACTTTTCCCTCCAAAGACAAAGCAAACATCAGCTCAGCCTGGAGCTGTCCCCCACCGCCAGTGAGAAGGAGCTCCCCCCTTTCCAGAAGCAGGTCCTGATGAAGACAAGGCTTGCCTGGAAACTGACACAAAACTTCTTCTGTCTTTCTTTTCCCCATTCTGTGCCTGCAGGTGGGAACCAAAGAGGTCCTGGCACCAGTTTCTGGGTTTCCTTAACGGGACTCGAAAGTCCCCCGACGGGAGGTGCTTGATGCTTTGATGGAAAATAGAAACAAATGGAGCTCCGTCCCCGCCTTATGCCACCCCACGGAGAGGACGGGGTGCATGTTTAAAAATTCAAAGCCTGGGATGGACATGTACACACTGTTATATTTAAAATAAAATGCCTTTCCATGAAAAGAAAAACAAGGAAGGTAATATATTGACAGTCTTCCTCCCTTTTAACCGTGTTCCTTGCAACCATGTGAATTTTGCCTTCTATTACAAAAAAAAAGAAACAAAAACAACTTCAAAGCGGCCTCATTCTGCTTTATAACAATGCTGGCTTCCAGGTAACAGGACAGCGTTGTTATGGAAGAGCACAGACGGACTCGAGTTTTGTGGCCGGCAGGGCCAAGCCTGTCCAGGAACGGGTACATCTTCCGAATGCCCCCTTCCCCGCCTTCCCTGCCACCAGTCGGCTGACATCTACTGAGCAGGAAGTGATGAAGGGTCGAACAGCTCGGTGCTGCGAGAAAGGGCTGCTGAGACCCCATGGTGAGTTTTAAGGGGTGGCTATAGACTGAGAGAGAGTGAGAGAGCGAGAGAAACATAGCTGGGGTATGCCGGCCTCTGGGAGTTGGTTAGCTGAATCCTAAATGTGTCTTTTGGGTGCCTGTGACGTGTTTGCATGTGTGTATTTATAAAATTGCTCTGGAGGCAAAATCCACACACCCTAACATTCACCATTTTAAAGCGGACAATTCAGGAATTCCCTGGCGGTCCAGTGGTTAGGACTCTGCTCTTTCATTGCCAAGGGCATGGGTTCGATCCCTGGTCAGGGAACTAAGGTCCTGCCAGCCTCGCAGCATGGCCAAATATTTTTTTAAAAAAATCTTTTTTTTTTAATAAAATAAAGTGGACGATTCAGTGGCATTGGCACCATCACGATGTTGTACGGGCACCACTTCTATCTACTTCCGAAACGTTTCCATCACCCCTAAAGGAAAGGCTGTAGGTATGTTTGTGGCACTTGAGGCTCCCGGGCATTGATAATTTATTTGCCACAAATAAAGAAAAAAGCGTTTAAGGGATATTTGAATATCTGTGTATGAAAAACCATCAACATCAACCATGATGCCCTCCCCCAGACGGAGAAGGAAGTGGGTAAAGAGATTAGGAAACCACCAGGGGGAGTGTCACAAGAAAGTCTGGAGATGCAGGGTCTGGACATGTGTGGGCAGGTGACCTTGCAGGTGTATGTGTGGTGAGAAAAGGTCTGACAGGCAGGTAGCAGGGCAGGTCAGGGCATGTGATCCCATTGAGATATGTGTCTGGTTGGATGCCCAGCATTTCAAGTTCCACCTGTACCTACTCTGTGCCAGGAGTGTCCTGGTAAAAAGGAACACTGTCCTCTCCTACCTGTGTATGGGAGGGCTCCAAAGGGATACAGCAAAGATGGCCGTTTGCCCCCCAAAACTTTTTGCGTGGAGCCCCTTGAACCTGTCATGGGGCTGAACTTCCTGTGTGACCCCGGGTGTCTCTGGGGAAGGATGTTCCCAGTGGCTAGAGCTGGTGCACTCTGCCCCCTCCTCCCGGGCTCAGTGAGGTGTGGAACCCAGCGACCAGTGGGGCCAGGAGGTCCTAAGGGGGAGGGGGCTTCAATGAATGTTCCCAGACAGTGTGGTTGCCTTAAGGCCGGGGTGCAGGGGACTGTGGGGTTCCCAGAAGCAGAGGGATGGAGATGCTGTGGATAGTGACAAAGCGGGGGGTGGGGGGGTCATCGGTAATTGTGGATGGGAGAGCAGAGACCCCACCTCACCTCTTTCTTTCTCCCCCAAGACCTCGATGAACGTCTTATACACCATAGGCAAGATGTGGTGTTTCCCCAACACATAATGAGAGCAAGAGGAGCTTGTTGTGGTCTGGGCTTATAGCCCCCGCACCTGGGACAACTGTGATCATAGAAGACGCCTCCTCGAGTTCCCGGGCACACAGCTGTTCTCACGAGGGCCAGGCACGGGGAAGCCGGCAGGCGAGCTTCCCTCCACAGGACCAGAGGCACAGCTCACGCGCTTAGCAGTGTCTGCCCCTCTGCTCTCTCTCTGACCACACACCACCAGCTGCAAGGGTGGGGGGGTCACTGAAAATCAATACATAATAACAGGGCCCAGCGCTGCCTTCTTTTTCTTTCTTCCCTTGATAGCTAATTAGGAACAACTTACTGAAGTAGACAGCTCTTGGCAAAATGAATTGTGTTAATAGTGTCTTCACGAGGACCCATCTGGAAAGACCCATCCCGGGGTCTTTCTTGGAACGGAGGTTAGAGTTCAAGGTGGCTAATGGGATCATCACTCGCCCAGGGACAGGGGAACATTAGGGTGACCACCGGTTGAGTTCGCACAGGAGGACGGATGCCTCATCTCCCAGGGCGGTGAACGCGGAGCTCTCTTATGGACACCTGGTTCTGGACGTCTCACACCTGGGCCAGCCTCCCGAGGGTGGGTGGTGCCAGGACACACCTTCATGAGAGACGCCCACACATCATCGGACCTTTGCAGTGCCTGGTCCCTAAAATGTCGCACACGTGTAGGTCTGTAGATCCCCGCACATGTGTAGCTATGTGAGGATGCTTCGCGTGTGTGTAGATGTTGGTAGATGCTTTGCATGTTTGTAGGCATCTGTAGGTACTCCACACGTGTGTAGATATTTGTAGATGCCCTGCACACGTGTAACTACCTCTAGGTCCTGTGCACACGTGTAGGTGTCTGTAGATACTCCTCGCATATTTAGATATACATAGATTCCCTGCACAGGTGTAATTCTGTAATTTATCCTAAAAGCAAATGGGTAGGTGGATACATAGGCATTGGAGCGAGGAAGACCCTGGGACACAGGAAGTGAAGGGACTTGTCTGGGGGGACATGATGGGCAAAGGAAGAGAAACCGGCGTTCCAGGGACAGCTGGAGGTTTGGGACAGCACAGGGGAGCACCCTGTGGCGGTGACATCCTCTTACCAACACGCTGCCTCTGGCTAGGACCTTTGTGACTCTGTCCAGTTTCACTGCGCTGGACTTGGCCGCTGGACCTTCACCAGGACGGTGAGTAGGGAAGGGAAGACAGCGCCATAAGAAGGGGGTGGAGAAGGGCATGTCTGCTGTGTCTTCACAAGGTCTTCTCCTGGTGTGCCTCTGTGTCCAACTTTCCCTCTTATTCTAAGGACACTTACTATCCAGCCATTGGATTCAGGGAACACCCTCCTCCAGTAGGACCTCATCTTAACTAATTACATCTGCAGAGACCCTATTTCCAAATAAGTTCCCATTTACAAGTATGGGAGCTCAGGACTTCAACATATAATCCGGGAGAGGGGGACACGATTCAACCCATCGCAAGCTTTTCGAGTGTACGTCCAGGAGAAAGTGTATCTCTTCGAGGAGTAGATAGGCTGCCTCTATCTGGTCATGGGATGGACACCTTTCCCTTTTTGCTGTGGTTGCCAGGAAACCAGGAGACAGAATCATGCGTTGATGAACATCATCGCGTGAACGTCTGGACCTCGATCTTGACCTCCGTTCCTATTTAGTGATTCCATGTTACGTGTGTTTGCCATAAGCCTGCTCAAGTTTTCGGGAAGAAAGGTGATGAGTGAACCCGAGTATAAAACACAGAAGGGAGAAGGAAGTGTTCAGATTGTAGACATTTTGGAAAAGGGTCTGAAAGGGGATTTTGCTGTCAGGGAGGATGTCTCCAGGGAGGCGATGGTATAAGGCACCTGCCGTAGGGTCTTTGGTCTTGGTAAATCCGCTCACCAACAAGGTGGTCTGCCTGCTCTGCTGCGTGTCCACCTCCCCCTGTGATCTTTTCCAGGTGGTCTCCTGACACTCGGTGTAGATGATCCAGGTCAACGTTCCTGCTTTGCACAAGGCGGCAGCCCTGGCCGTGGTACCCACCCTCCTGCCTCTGGACGCCCGGCCCCCTCCCAGCCCAGGAGGCATGTGGAGAGCAAATCGCCACCCTGAAAGGAGCCCTGTGTTCTGTCGAGCCTGCCATTGGCTCCGTAACCAGGGAGGGCCCTTTTTTATTGTCAACACGGCTCAGAGATGGTTAGAGGATCCTTTCAAGGGTGGATTTAAAAGAAAAAAATGGAGCTTTCCAGAGCCAGGTCCCAGGCACGCTTTGTGTGGAGAGAGGAGGGTGGTGCAGGGCCCTCCCCGGGCTGGGGCCTCCCCAGCATCCGGCTGTATCTGGTGTGCCTCTTTCCGAGGGTGTCTCCGTATGTGCTCACTCTGCCCTCGGCGGGCCGTCCAGGTGCCGTGAATGAGTTCTCCAACTCACAGCTCCAGGGAGCATGGGGAATCTGACCTGGTGCCACCTGAGACCCCGCGGTGTGACGTCAGCTGCTTCCTTTGGGTCCAGTGACAGCTTAGTGTCTGTGAGAAGAAAAAGAGGAACCGAACCCAGGGGCGGTCTTGTGGACATAAAAGCACAACGCAAGGTGGTTTTAATAAAATGACAGTGGCGTGAGAACACACCCGACTTCAGGCTGGACACCTAGACTCAGGGGGGTTGTGGAACGTCCCCTTTGCAGGGACAGGAGGTGCCCCTGGGGGCAAGAGGAGGGACAGGGGTCTTGCAGGCAGAGAAAGGCGGAGGGTGGCCGAGGTCAAGGAGGGAATATGCAAAGGATTTCCCAAAAGGGACTGGGGGGTGGGGCTGGGGACAGCTCGGGACACACGGGGCCAGGGGAAGAGGACTGTGGCTCTGAGCTGCCCGAAACCCCTTGCCCTCTCTAGGTAGACACTGAGACCTGAACAGCCTGGCTGCTAGGCTGGCCACCTCT
The DNA here is from genome assembly GCF_011762595.2 of Tursiops truncatus. Lineage (NCBI taxonomy): Eukaryota > Metazoa > Chordata > Mammalia > Artiodactyla > Delphinidae > Tursiops > Tursiops truncatus. Next base: position 6,692,148 of record NC_133428.1, on the reverse strand, counting down.
GCCTCGGGAAACCCTCCCCCATCGGGACCAGGTTGCCCTCAAATGAGAAATTGTGCCCTGGAAGCCCTGCTCCACCTCCATCTCCCTGAAAGGGCCTGGGATTCCCGGGAGAGGAGACGACGGCCGCAGAGCCGCAGCTACCACTTCAGAAGGCATCCCCGGACCCCACAACGCCCCTCACTTCTACACGTGAAGCCTCTGTCTTCTCTCACTCACCTCAGTTTCTCTCAAAAGTTCTTTATGCTCCAGATAAAGGAGGGAAACTCCACACACACACACACACACACGCACACATTAACTGTAAAGAAGATACTCTCAGGCTGCCACCAGCCACAGTGCAGGGACCTCAGTCCTGCAACCGAAAGGAACGGAATTCTGCCAATGACGGGAACGCACTGGGAGCGGAATCTTCCCGAAAGTCTCCAAGAGACAGTGCAGGTCAGCTGACCTCGTGAGCCCCGAATAGGACCCAGCTGACTTGGTCCTGGACTTGCGATCACAGCAACAGTGAGATGGTAAATTTGGTGTGACGTCAAGGCACCCAATTCGTGGTCGTTTTTAACAACAGCAGGAAACCACTGCAGGTGGTCTCACACTACCTGCTCTGTCCATCCTAGGAACACGTTGGGTACACGGTGGGTTTCCCTAGATGCCCATCAGCATGGCTGGTGTGGACTTCCCCGCATTACCTGCGTGGAACACCCCTGAAGGTCCAGCCCCACCCCTGAGAAGCTGGCCTCAGCCTCCATCTGGAGGGGTCCATGCTGGCTGTGCCGATGGGATCAAGGTCCAGCCCCAAAGAGCACAGGCAGAGTGGGGTCTGAGGAAGGAGATGCTGAGGGCCGCTCAGGACCAGGGTGTGGACTCAGGGTCAGGCTCCAGTCCGGGGAGAGCACAGAGCCGTGACAGGGGCCAGAATTCCTGCTGGTGCTTGGTCTGGAACAGAGGGTATCTGGGAGTCACGCACACACCCAGAGCAGAACCCCACACCCTTCCTCCCTGCCGTTCCTGGGTCTCTTCCAAGAGAAATAAGGGCCGTTTCGGCGGGAGATTTGGCAATGTGTGCAGACATTCATGAGGTGACTCTCAGAGACTATCGGATTCACGCGCGCCGGCCAGGGGCCTGGCTGGAACTGAGGACCACCGCAAACTCCCATTTCCAGAGGTGAAAGGCCAGTGCATTAGCCCACAGAACCATAAACGAAGCGTCTGGCTGCAGGACCAGCCGTCAGACGTGGTAAACACGCCATTCAACTGTCTTGAACAGCCGTCTCCCCGATCCTGTGCTGGAACGTTGGGCAGACGGTGGTGGGTGCGGGGAAGGGGGGGTCTCTGCAGCTGTCTGTCTGCGTCGGAGGGCAGAGGGGTCCCCTGCGCTGTTTCGTAGCTCGGCAATTACCGTGTAACAGGCGTGTCATTGTTTCCAGTTAATATTTCCTGCTTCCCCTTCAAGCACTTGTGTGTGTGAGAGAGCATGTGTGTGTGTGTGTGTGTGTGTCCAGGCGTCTGGGCTCAGCATCCCTGCACCACTATGGTGTTCATGCCTGGCGAGGTGCAGAGGTACCAGCTGCCCATGCAAGGCCCACGCTGATGGAGACAGATGCACTTCCTTTTTTTTTCTTTTTTTTTTCGGCCAAGCCATGCGGCTTATGGGATTTTATTTCCCCAGCCAGGGACTGAACCCGGGCCCTGGGCAGTGAGTAGGGCGGAGTCCTAACCACTGGGCCACCAGGGAAGTCCCCCAGATGCACTTCCATTGGCTGAGGGTGGGATTCAGAGCTATGCACAGAGGCTCTGCTTGGGGATGTGAGCTGCTTCCAAAGAGTTCTGACTTGGGGTGTCTCTGATGGAGATATTCATTCCTGAGCTTTCAAAGACTCCCGATGGGGATTTGAGGGGGAGTAATGCAGACCCAAGGTGATGCACGTGCAAGGTTTGCGGGTCTGGCTGGGACAGGGAAACGGGGAGTGGACAGTCTGGCTGGCTGGTGGAGGGGCCATGTGGAGGGGGCCTCACCTGCATGCTTCCCTCTTGTCAATACAGGCACTGTCTCAGTCAGCTTGGGCTGCTGTAACAAAGTAGCACTGGGAGGCTTAACCAATAAGCTTTTTTTTTTTTTTTTTGGATTTTTTTGTATTTTTTTAATACAGCAGGTTCTTATTAGTTATCCATTATATATATATTAGTGTATATACATCAATCCCAATCTCCCAATTCATCCCACCACCACAACCCACCAATCCCCGCTTTCCCCCCCTGGTGTGCATACGTTTGTTCTCTACATCTGTGCCTCTATTTCTGCCCTGCAGACCAGTTCATCTGTACCATTTTTTCTAGATTCCACATATATGCATTAATATACGATATTTGTTTTTCTCTTTCTGACTAACTTCACTCTGCATGACAGTCTCTAGGTCCATCCACGATCTCTACAAATGGCCCAATTTTGTTCCTTTTTATGGCTGAGTAATATTCCATTGTGTATATGTACCACATGTTCTTTGTCATTCGCCTGTAGATGGGCATTTAGGTTGCTTCCATGACCTGGCTATTGTAAATAGTGCTGCAATGAACATTGGGGTGCATGTGTCTTTTTGAATTATGGTTTTCTCAGGGTATATGCCCAGGAGTGGGATTGCTGGGTCGTATGGTAGTTCTATTTTTAGTTTCTTAAGGAACCTCCATACTGTTCTCCATAGTGGCTGTATCAATTTACATTCCCACGAACAGTGCAGGAAGGTTCCCTTTTCTCCACACCCTCTCCAGCATCTACTGTTTATAGATTTTCCGATGATGCCCATTCTAACTGGTGTGAGCAGCTCAATATTAAAGAAACAAACAACCCGATCAAAAAATGGGCAGAAGACCTAAATAGACATTTCTCCAAAGAAGACATACAGATGGCCAAGAGGCACATGAAAAGATGCTCAACATCACTAATTATTAGAGAAATGCAAATCAAAACTACAATGAGGTATCACCAATAGGCTTTTATTTCTCCCAGTTTTGGAGGCTGGAGGTCTGAGATCCTGGTGAGGACAGATTTAGCATCTGGTGAGGCTGCTTCCTGGTTCCTAGATGGACATTTCTCACTGGGTCCTCACATGGTGGAAGGGTCAAGGGAGCTCTCTGGGCTCTCTTTTAGAAGGACAGTTATCCCATCATGGGTTCTCTTTTAGAAGGACACTCATTCCATCATGGGTTCTCTTTTAGAAGGACACTTATCCCATCATGGGTTCTCTTTTAGAAGGACACTCATCCCATTATGGGTTCTCTTTTAGAAGGACACTTATCCCATCATGGGTTCTCTTTTAGAAGGACACTCATCCCATCATGGGTTCTCTTTTAGAAGGACACTTATCCCATCATGGGTTCTCTTTTAGAAGGACACTCATCCCATTATGGGTTCTCTTTTAGAAGGACACTTATCCCATCATGGGTTCTCTTTTAGAAGGACACTCATCCCATCATGGGTTCTCTTTTAGAAGGACACTTATCCCATCATGGGTTCTCTTTTAGAAGGACACTCATCCCATTATGGGTTCTCTTTTAGAAGGACACTTATCCCATCATGGGTTCTCTTTTAGAAGGACTCTCATCCCATCACGGGTTCTCTTTTAGAAGGACACTCATCCCATCAGGGGTTCTCTTTTAGAAGGACACTCATCCCATCACGGGACACTCATCCCATCACGGGTTCTCTTTTAGAAGGACACTCATCCCATCATGGGTTCTATTTTAGAAGGACACTCATCCCATCACGGGTTCTCTTTTAGAAGGACACTTATCCCGTCATGGGGGCTCCACCCTCATAACCTCATCGCCTCCCAAAGACCTCACCTCCTGACACCATCCTGTTGGAGGTTAGGATTTCAGCATATGAACTTGGAAGTGCATTGCAGGCACCTTGCTTTCTTACCACGTCTGTGGGTAGCAGCAAAGTGAAAATGTAGAGTCCCTTTGCTCCAGAGTTATTGAGAATTTCAAGATGGCACCCGCAGAGCGTTAGGCCAAGGCCAGGATCCTTCTCAGCGTGTGTCCTGTATGCCTGCCTGGACCCTACATCCATGAAGCCAGCTTTGGAGGGATTGATGTTCATCCTGATGACATGTTTCCACTTCATGCTGTGTAATTAAACCCCAGAACCCTTCAGTGTCTGGGTGACATGGATACACCAGCCACAGAGGAGAGAGAGATGGAGACAGACACAGAGAGAGAGAGGGAGAGAGGGAAGAGCTTCTCAGAAGGCAACGGGAACCAGTAGGAAAGTCCCCGGGATTCCATGGAAAGATGGGGATTGAAAATTGCCCACAGCTTAGGGGTCACATTGGAAGCCATGGTGGGCACAGAATCAGGACTCAGAAAGCGGGCACATCAGCCAAGTGAAGAGACTAACTGCCGTGAACAAGGTATTGGAAATAACGCACTTTCTTTTTTTTTTCAAATAATTTTTTTTATTGTGATAAAATATAGATAACGAAATTGACCACTTTAACAGTTTTTAAGGGTACAGTTCAGTGACTTTAAGTACATTCACAGTTGTGTAACCATCACTGCTGTTTGTCTGCAGAACTTTTTTCATCGTGCAAAACTAAAACTCTGTATCTGTTTAACAACCCCCCCTGCACCCAACCTCCCCGTCACCTCCCATTTCACCTTCCCCTCAGCCCCTGGCCATGAGAGGTCTACTTTCTTTATCAGTGAATTTCACTCTGCTCGGTATCTTAAGTGAGTGGAATCATGTAGTATTTGTCCATTTGCAACTGACTTATTTCATTCAGCATAATATCTTTAAGGTTCACGCATGTTGTAGCATGTGTCAGAATTTCCTTACTTTTTAGGGCTGAATGATATTTTATTGTATGAACACACTACGTTTTGTTTACGCCTTCATTCCCGATGGCCGGTTCTAAGCAGAGTGACGGGGTCTATGTGTCCAATGAACTACTGGCCACGGACTTCGCACACTGTATCATTTGATTTTTTCCAAATGTGGGAAATAAAATTATTTCTTGAAACAGCGTGAGGTTACAGCATTCTTCCCAAGGCACTTGGATTTCTGGTTCGATGACAGTTAACCAAGGTGACTCGCCCCCTGCACCAAATGCTAACATGCATCTCAGGTGACCCAGGAGGACACGTTCACTCTAGTGGGTTGTGATGTGGGTCCTTGGGGGGTTCTGTCCACCTTTCTGGCAGATTTGGGGAAGAGCCACATAAAACAATGGGCTTTGCTTCCTGGGCACATCCTTGCCATGGACCAAAACTTGCCTCGTGGTCACCACTGCTTCTCGAGAGGAAACAGCTGGCCTCTTTGCTCCATCAGACAGATGTGGACTGGCCTTTCCTGGGATGTAGGGGGCAGGATGTCCAGTGGACACGGCCGAGCCTTCTCTGTGGCCCTGGGGTTTCCAGCTGAGCCCACGGTAGAAGCAGAAGGTGCCTCTCAACTCTCAGTGGAGGAGGTGAGGTGGGCATCTGAGTCACAAGTCTCCTCCCATTTGGGTAGAAAAGAGAGAACCCAGCTCGCCCTACAAACCCACACGACTCAAAGTATCAGAGGTTAGGACCAACAGCACGGTGTGGCCGGCTGGCGTATGACTCTTATTTTCAGTCAATAAAATAATTAAAACGCATTTTTTCTTGTGAACCATCTCCTACGTGGTCAGGCAGACAGAAATGAGGGCTTCTGCAGGCCGTGAGTCTGCCGTTCTCCGCAGCCTGGCAGGCGGGCGGGAGGGGAGTTGGGCTGCTGCCCTCCGCATGGGCAGGGAGACGGTGTCCGACAAGCAGCCCCGTGGTTCTGGGGAGCGTGGGTGACCCCAGGCCCCTCGCCCTGCCTTTGAAACACTTGTTTGGAATAAAGCAGACCTGTAGCTGTGGGGTGGGGGGCTCCCTGTTGGTTTACACACCCGGATGCATTTTCCCACAGTCATTCATCTCAAAAACATTTCTTGAGCACCTACTACGTGCCAGGTGCTGTGCTCGGCACCAGGGACCCATGTCCACAAGACAGTCACGGTGGCCCCTGCTGTTGGGAGAGGTGGTCCCCCGGTGCTGGGGGAGGGGGAAGGCAGAAGGGTTACCTGACAGTTTTGGGTCCTGAAAGGACAGGCAGACCACAAGCAGTCAGAGATGGCTTCCTGGGGGAGGTGTGCAAATGTGGTACAAGTGGACCTCCTGAGAAATGGGACCCTCAGGGAGGCAGGGGGAGGTCAAAGAAGGAAGGATGGAGAAGAGGTGACTGGGATGGACACCAGCTGGTGAGCCCGGACCAGGAGGGAGGTGGAATTTTTCCTGGGGCCACAGGAGTTGGGGGCAAAGCGGGGCTTTCAGTGGAAGTGGGATGAGAACAGGTTATATCTGGGAACATCGCTCAGGATGCAGTGTGGTTAGATTAGGTTGGAGGAGCGGCAGGTTTGGGGAGAGGGAGGTCCCCTTGGAGGCAAGAGGCATGCCATCTACGCAGGAGAAGGATTTGTGGGAGCGGGGGGGCGGGAAGGTGCAACTCCGTGGCCTGCAGGGGAGCAGCCGGATTTGACTGCACAGATAGCATAGGAGTCGGCCAGGGGGATGTTTGCTCCCTTGGGGTCCAGGGGAATGGCTGTTGTGACCAAGTCCCTGTGGAATTCAGAGCTGGTAGAATCGTTCAAAGCCAGCATTGCTCCAAGCTCTAGGCAAGGGTGAGAGCTGAACACAGACCCCACAAAGGGCTTCATGCTACCCTTTGTGTGAAGACCAGTCTCCACGGAGATTTATGGAAAAACCTACACACAACCCATGACAGGTCCCAGAGAGGGGGCAGCTGGCCTGGGGCGGGGGGGACCCTCCACCCTAATTTTCTCACCCTACTCCCCTAGCCCACCCCGGTTCAGAAGGGCCCACGAAGGTTGTGACTCTTGGTGGTACTGTCACCAAGCAGACCCACTGACAGCCCCAGACCTTAATGCCAAGAGACCCTCGGACTTGTTTTTTCTTTTTGACTTAGGTTGTAAATTGTCTGTGACTCCGGCTCTGTTCCACCCTGGATTCGATTAATTACCGAGGCGCTTGGAGAAGCTTGGACGTCGGGCGGCGGGCAATTGATTTACAAAGTGTGTACATGTGATTTCCTTCAACAATTGTAAATTCAGACCAAAGGAGTCATTGGAACAGGAGCCCTGGGCTTTGAAACGGATTCTAGCAGAAGCCCTGGCATTTGGGGCCCGACTGGGTTTCTTCAAACACAGGGTGTTGGGCTCTGCACCCCGGCATTGGGGCTGAAATCCTGCCCCTTGTTTCAATACGTTAGTTTTTTATTTTATTTTTTGACACTGTGGCCTCCTGGTTCAGGTTGCGATCAGGGATAAGAGCTGGCTGTGCTTTGGAGATTTGGTGATAAACCGGTGCAAAGTGGGTGAAACTTGGTAACGCTTTCCTCTGGGCAGAGGTGTGGAGAAAGTCACGGTGGGCAGTGCTGTCTGAGTATCTCTGAGCCTTTGCCAACGTGTTCCTTTAGGAACATGACAGAATTCCGCCGGCCATTTTCTCCGGCCCCTGGTCGTGTGCTTCCCCGGGTGAGGTCGTAACGGCTGCCGAGGGGTTTCATCAAGTATAGATGTCCTGTCTCCCCCCGACACAGACACACCCCAGCCAGGTGCCCTAACGAAATGAGTTTTACTCAAAGTCCCAGCTTCATAATGCTTCCGGAAAACAAGACGAATGGAACAATTCTCATGGCAAATGCATTGCAGAAAGCACGTTGCTTATGAAGTTTGACTTCCTAATGGTTCACGCGGAGTCAGACACCTGCGGCCGTTTTGGTTGTTGCGGGGCGGGATTGGATGCACAGACAAGGCGGAACGGGTACCCGTTCTCTGGCTTTTCCTGTGAAACCGCCTCTGGGTGCCGATGGGATTCACATGCTGCTGAAACTGTGTGGAATCACAGGAATCACCTTTCTGCACTGAAAAAAGATTAGGTTGGCGGTAACCTCTGAGGATGTCGCGCACGTGCTTTTATGTCGTCATTTCATTCGATAGGAGATTGTGCCGAGAGCGCCTGAACAGATCTGTCCGCGTGGGGGGTGTGGCATCCAGCGATGCGGCGGACGGCAGTGAGTTTGAGCGCCTGGCAGGTTTATTCATTTTTTACTTTTTTCAAGAGGGAATAACTGCAACCCTGAAGGGATTTGATAAAGGAAGTATAAACCTTTGTTCATTCTAAAATATAAGACAGAGCCATCCTTTTGAGTTTTTGTAACTGGCCATATTCTCCTATAAAAAAAAATTAACAGACCATTTTTTTAGAGCAGTTTCAAGTTTACAGAAAAATTGAGCAGAAAGGTCAGGGATTTCCGGTGTATTTCCTCCCATTTCACCCTCAGGTACCCCGGTTATTAACACCCTACACTGGTAAGGTACCTCCTACCAGAGTTCCCTCACAAGGCACTCTGCTCAATATTCTGTAACAACCTAATTGGGAAAAAGAATTTGGAAAAGAAGAGGTACATGTATATGTAGAAGTGAATCACTTTGTTGTACACTGGGTGGTGTAGGTGCTCCCAGGATAAAGCAAGATTGCTGCATTATGATTAATTAAGGTCTACAGTTTCTATTTGGGTTCTTGCTTGGGGTTGGACAGCCCATGTGTGTTGACAAATGCACAATGGGATGTGTCCCCCACGACAGGATCCTACAGCGTAGTTTCACTGCCCTAAAATCACCTGTGCTCTGTCTATGTGTCACAGTTGGAATTTCGAGCGTTTGAAACATAACTTACTGGGAACTCTCCTCTATGGCCCGTTGAGAGCATTCAGTTGATGAAAAGGAAAAAGGGCCTTATTTCAAAACGGATGCAAATGTGTGTTTGTGGGTTTGTACCTGTGTGTCTTTGTTCATAGGTGGATTTGCCCATTTCTACTCCTGGTTAGAAGACAGAACCCTACAAACTACTGAGACGAGGGGTCGGGAAACCAAACCCTCCACGGGGAGAGGGGTAACTGCATCGGGGGCATCCGTCCTTTCCATAAATGTCCCCCTGTTTTTCTTCTGCAGCCCCAATTCGCACTCAATGCATGAAAAGAAAGTCCATTATCGAGAAAGAAGTATTAAGAAAGCCAGTTATTAAACAGAGGCTCTGGGGTCGCAGGTGTTTGCCGTCAACGGACCCACTTTGCCGTCTTCTCTGTTCCTTCTCAGATGGTGCTTATTCTTCCGGGCTCTGGGTTTGTGAGGTAATGGGCTCTGGGCACTCTTGGCTGCCTTCACGGCCAGTCCCAGGGTTGGGGCATTCGCACAGGTGCCTGAGCAATGCATGGACACCCTGTTCTACCATGCTTCACCAAGACCTTTAGTCACCCTGGAATAGACGGTTTGATTCTGGGACTGGGACAAAGCTTCTATCTCAAGTGACAGATTGTACAACCAAACCACTTCCTGTCATAGGAGAAGGGATAGTGAGGTCTAGTGGGGGAGGATGGAAAAGGGAGCTTAGAGGGCTGGTCCTTGGCCTGAAGACGGAGACCTGGATTCCAGCAGCTTCCAGAAACAGCCTGGAAGCTGTTCACCTTCTTCCATGGCCACGTCTTTGCCAATTTCTGTTTCCCTTGGTGAGTCTGTGCTCGGCCCTGCCCGCAGGAAGCAGGCTTTCTCTGTAGCCCTGTTACCGTTCAGGGTGTAAGGCGGACCCCAGGCCAGATTGATGGGCTGGGACCCATTTTCTGGGGTGGAGTTGCCCCCTGTTTCCTCTTCGTCCTCTGGAAACCTCGCCAGTGTTGATGGCCTCTGACCATCACTGACTCACTCCATCCGACTGGGCTTACTATCTGGCCACCCCCTGTGGTAACCAGTGGTTCCCCGTTGGACATCTTTTGAGTTCAGGGAAGAGAGGAGGCTGGACTGCAGTGTTGGGGTCTGGTGCACAGGAATTGGGGTGCGGACTCAGGTCCCCCGAGGCAGGGTGAGAAGGGATCCTGAGTCTGTCTGTACCGATCACAACTTCTCCGAAGGCTGCTGGACAGCAGGGGAGGACAGAGGGTGTCAGAGCCCTACGGGCCAGGTTGGGGTCTTGCTCTTTATTCTGTGAATCACGGTAATCCCATTTCCTCCTGCAAAATCCTGAATAAAATCCACTCCTCGTAAGGTGGCGGTGCTACATATTAAATAGAATATTTTAACATTCAGTTCAATGGGGGCTGCACCCATCCTCCACTGGGTGACCCCGAACAATCCTGATAGCATCTCATCCTCCCTATAACATCTGGGCAGCGTCTCACAGCACCTGCGGACCATGATCCAGCACCCCCAGTGACTGGCATAATTTAAGGGGCTCCGACCCATCTCCAGGACATGCCGAATTTAACGAATCATTTTATACGCAGGGCATGCTGTGCCTTTGAACGTGAAGGTGGGTGTATATGAAGAGTTCAGGGGCGTCCCAAAAGTCACAGCCGATGGGTGTGACGTGTGAACGTCAGTCGATTCCTTTCTGGATTCCCCCCAACCCTGGAGCACTTGGAGTGAGGGGACAAAATGCCAGAGGGACAGAGAGCTCTCAGAAATGCCCTGGGGATGAGGGGCAGAATCCCCAGGTGGTTTGGAGAGGCCAAAGGATGTGGGAGCTCCGCTCAAGGTGTGGGCTTGGCCAGTGGAGGGGCTGAGAGCCCGGGCAGAGCACACGGGCAGAGAACTCCTCAGTGAGGGCCTGACGGATATTGCCAAGCAGCCTCCCGGCCCCGCAGTACTTGGGGGAATCCCAGGTACACAGACTCCAGGCAAGGATCTTGCTTGCATTGATTAAATACGACTGGTAATAATGGTGAGAGAATGCTCACAGCCCCGGACCATGTGTCTCTGATTTCCAGGGGGTCAAGATCTCATTAATCTTCCCATGTACTTACAGCTCTGTGCCAGTTTACCTTTAAAAGGACAGGGTTTGATGCAGGCTGGGGTAAATTCCCTCTGCCGAAGGGCAGACGCTCTTGCCCTGAGACACGTGACAGAGGTAGTGTGTCTGGAGCATCCCTTGGTTACGATAAAGCAGCATCTGGTATTTAGTGCCATTTTGCAAACAGAATCAGCGCGATAGAAATGATGCTTTCTTCTCCTCTTCAGAACGGTCTTTTTGCGGCCTGACTATTCATTCCTGTTTGCAGAGCTGATGGTTGCTCACCAAAATCGATGCATTTTTTTTTCTGAGCACAAGATGAAGCTATGTTTTGCAGGCCCCTTTGTGCTGGGTTTAGTCCCGTGGCTGAGTTCTTGGTGATAAAACGGGAGTGGACGTGACTATGGCCCGGTCTGTATCTGGCCTTTAAGTCAGGGTCCTCTCCGTGCACTGTGCCCTGCTCACGAGCTGGAACGCCTGGTGACCTAGTTCCAACCATAAAGACCGTGACAAGTGTGCAGGGCCCGGGGTATGGAGCGAGTAGCCTGGGCTCCTGAGTGGCCGCGTGGAGCAGACACCTGGCACCCTGGACAGCTCCCTTGGGGCCGTGGACAGAGACACAGAAAGACGCTTTGGGTATTTTCTGTGTCTGTTTAGGACAGGAACCCAACATTCTTCTACGTCAAGCCCTATTCTTGTGTTTGAAGTGAATTCCAACCCAGCTCTTTTAACTCAAACTGTTTCAGCAGACCTGGGGCCAGGGGTGGAGGTGGGTAAGGAATGGTTTCTTTCACCCATGTTAGCAAGTCTTGGCTGGGCGTGGAGGGAGGTGGGGAAAAGTACCGCCGGAGGAAAGGTGCACCCAGCATTTGACAAGACGTCGCTGCTGCAGATTAGAAACACCAGCTAAACGACACCCGTGCCCTCTTCTCCTTGGGACGGCCAGCCTGGAGGAAAGCACGGCAATGGAATGGGTGACGTAGACCTAGATGAGTCCTCAGGAAAAGCTGAGGGTTACGTGAAATCCCCTGGGAAACCGTGGCGGGCAGAAGTTTCCCGAATGAGCACGTGCCTAGAGGCCAGAACGGTCTGGAACTGCTCTCCTGTAAGGAAAAGGATCCCTTGAATGTGAGCTTCATGGCGTGGCTGGCTGCAGTTCTGAGCTTTGACAGCCCCAGCCTCCTGCCAGATGAGGCTCGGTCACTCAGAAGAAATGTGTGGGGTCCCCTGGATTGGAAGATCTCATAGTTCAAGGTCGACTTAATGTCCCAAGTGCTTTGAGATGTCTCAGCACATCGGTCGCACAGTAACGGCCTACTGGTGAAAGAATGAATGCATGGGGGCTTCCCTGGTAGTGCAGTGGTTATGAATCCACCCGTCAATGCAGGGGACACGGGTTCGAGCCCTGGTGCGGGAAGATCCCACATGCTGCGGAGCAACTAAGCCCATGCGCCACAACTACTGAGCCTGCGCTCTAGAGCCCGCGAGCCACAGCTGCTGAGCCCACGTGAAGCCCGCATGCCTAGAGCCCGTGCTCCGCAACAAGGGAAGCCACCGCAAGGAGAAGTCCGCACTCTGCAATGAAGAGTAGCCCCCACTCGCCGCAACTAGAGAAAGCCTGTGCCCAGCAATGAAGACCCAACACAGCCAAAAATAAATAAATAAATTTATTTAAAAAAAAACAATGAATGTATGAATTAATGAATGCCTGTGTACATATATACAGTACCAAATGTAAAATAGATAGCTAGTGGGAAGCAGCCGCATAGCACAGGGAGAGCAGCTCGGTGTTTTTTGACTACCTAGAGGGGTGGGATAGGGAGGGTGTGAGGGAGACGCAAGAGGGAGGGGATATGGGGATATATGTATATGTATAGCTGATTCACTTTGCTATACAGCAGAAACTAACACACCATTGTAAAGCAATTATACTCCAATAAAGATGTAAAAAAAAAAAAAAGAATGCTTGTCTGCAGGCTTCTCCCTTGCCTGACCCAGAGCCAAGTGTTGCCAGGTCTGCACATGCCAATGAGTTTCTCTTGCACGATGAGAACCCAATCTTACATGTGAATGAAAGAATTGCACTGCCAACCTCTGTAGAGCCTTTTTTATGCGGGAAATGGTCATGGGGCTTGGCTTCAGGAAGGAAAATGGTTCGGGGAGTGGTGATTCTGTGCAGCAAGCTGAGAGGATAGAGTGGGTGGGTTCTAGGGCTGCCTCTAGCTGTCTGTTTCCTGCCCTGGGACGAGGAGGGCAGGTAGATGGTGCCGGGAAGGGGTGGTGAGAGCCCCTTAGAGGGGGAGGTGTGATGTGGCCTCTGGATGGGTTTATTTGCATTTGAAAAGTGTGTGTTGTTTGCTTTGTCTAGGGATTTGCTAGCCCGGGCCCCATATTCCAGAGTCAGGAAGACCCCAAGATGTCAAAGCATCAGAAACACAGAAAAGGAAATTCTGCCATTTGCAAAAACATGGGTGGACCCAGCAGGTATTATGCTAACTGAAATAATTCACACAGAGGAGCACAAATATTCTATTTTTTCACTTATATGGGAGACCTAAAAAACCGCAAACTAGTGAATATAACAAAAAAGAAGCAAACTCACGGATACAGAGAACAGTGGTTCCCAGTGGGGAGAGGGAAGGGGGAGGGGCAAGATAGGGGGAGGGGAGTAAGAGGTACTAGCTATTGTGTATAAAATAAATAAGTTGCAAGAATATACTGTACAGCACAGGGAACACAGCCAATATTTTATAACAACTATAATGGAGTGTAACCTATACAACTTCTGAATCACTGTTGTATAGCTGAAACTTATGTAATATTGTACCTCAATTATTCATCAATAAAAAAGAAAGAGATACAGAAAATTAAATGTTATGAATAATACACCCTATTTCCATGTAAGGCCACTTGCTGAGGTACCTGGGGTTAGGACTTAAGAAAGCACCTCTCAGGGAAGAAAAAATTCGACCCGTTGCACTCTCTGCGCTTGGGGGACGGAGCTGCAGCCCATGTGGTTAAGTGGCTCGTTGGCTACGGAGCGCCACATGTGGTTAGGGGAAAGAGGAAGACCGTTCTTGGTGGACCACCTGGGTGCTTTCTTGGTTAAATGTCAAAATAAAGCAGTAACCCAGACACAGGGACACAGGTAACTGTGTTCAGAAATAGCCAAGAGGTTACATGGGTGGCACAGAGCTGGGGGGGTGTGGACAGGTGAGGGCCGGGAAATTATTCTCTGACTCTGGAGATGCAGAGAGAAAGAGACGTTCATTGCAGCCACACGAACGCTTCTGTGCTCAAAACATTCTGTTGACCCGTGAGCCAGCCTTTTCCCATCCCTCCACCCCAAATCCAGACTGACACCCCGGAATTGTCTTTCCAGGAATGGGGGACTGTCCGCCATGTCCACCATCACAGTGATGCTCATTTCCTTAGCGGTACATCCTCCTTAGTCCCCGTTTCCCCCTGAGCTGCCATGCTTACCTTGCTCCTCAAGATATTAGCCGTGTGGCTGGCACGAGCTCTGTGTACCGTTTTATTCAAAACTCCACAAAGCAATAGGAAGGAAAAATGTAAACTAAAGGCAGAGGGGTGGGGAGCATTGACAAATGCCACGTGTGCCTTTTTACTTGTGTTATACATTCTCAACATGAGGCACCCATGGTAAATGCAGAGAAGTGATCTTGGCTGTCATATCGTTTCCAAGGAGCTCGCTGGCCTCGGGGCTGTGAATTACGGAGCTGTGAATATTATAGGAGGGCTTGTTTACAATAAATCATGCACAGCGGCCAATGTCTCATAATCAGAATGTGTCAGGTGGTGGGGACAGAAGCAAACCTTGGTTTGCAATGTCCTCCGGGGATGAGCACCAATGCGGCCAGGGGTAGGGGCTAGTGGATAAACATGCAGCCCTCCCCCCATCACCCCAACGTACCAACCACACTCGTATAAACGAAGAGGTTAGAAGCACTTGAGATTTTCATTTGTAACTGTAAAAGGTGGCAAAAGCAGGTGATTTATGTGCAGTTCCGTTCTCAACAACTCCCGTGTGTCCTTTACTCCATCTGACTGGTGACACGTATAAAGGCCAGACATGGAGACGTGTGCTTGAGCTGTGGGTGCAGAGTCTGAAGCAGGAGTCAGAACACCTGATTCTTTTCTGAACAGGTTACGATCAGGTGAACGATCTCTGGTGCATCAGTGTGTGTCCCACTTGTACGACGAGACGATGGTGCCTTTCCCACCAGGGTATGTGGCTCTGAGAAGATGCCTGGGAAACCTCTACAGAAGATGGAAAATGTTATAAGGTGTTGGCCATCACTTGTCCATACGGGGGTCCAATAGAGGCAAGGAAACTGTAGACAAGGTGTTCTCCAACTCTCAGCAATCTATTTTGGGGTCCTTTCTGTTCCAAAAGGAATCGTCCTGTCTGGTGATGAAATTGATGTGCCAACTTCCCTGACCCCGGATATTTGGTCAAACACCAGGATAGATGTTGTTGTGAGGGTATATTTTTTAGATGGGATTAACGTTTAAATTGGTGGATTTTAAAGAAAGCAGATGGCCCTCCACAATATGGGTGGGCCTCGTCTAATCAGTTGAAGGCTTTACAAGGAAACAGACTGACTTCCCTTGAGGAAGACGGAAGGCTGCCTCCACGTGGTCTTTGGACTTGGCCTGCAGCATCACTTCTTCCCTGGGTCTCAGCCTGCTGGTCTACCCTGCAGATGTTCAGACTTGCCAGGTCCCATGATCATGTGCATCAATATTCCTTAAAATAAATCTCCATCTCTCTCCCTCTATTATCTATCTCTATCTATCATCTATCTATCTATCTATCTATCTATCTATCATCTATCTATCTATCATCTATCTATCCATGCATCCATCAATCATCTATCATCTACCTATATATTGGTCTATCATCTATCTATATCAATCATCTATCTAACCATCTATGTATCTGTCTATCCATCTATCCATCTATTCATCTATCATCTATCTGTCCATCCCTGTATCTATCATCTATCAATCCATCCATTCATCTATTGTCTATCTGTCCACTAATTATCTATGTATCTGTGTATCTATATATCTATATATGTATCTATCTATGTATCTATGTACCTATCTATCATCTCTCTATCCATCCATTCATCTATCATCTGTATCTGTCCATTAATTGTCTATGTATCTATGTACCTACATATCTATGTATCTACGTATCTATGTATCTATATATCTATGTATCTATGTATGTATGTATATATCTATCTCTCTCTCTGTCTCTCTCTGTCTCTGTCTCTGTCTCTCTCTCTCTCTGTATCATCTCTCTATCCATCCATTCATCTGTCGTCTACCTGTCCATCCATTACCTGCCTATCTACCTACTTGCCCTCGCGTCACCACCCACACCCTGTTGCCGCGCGTCTCTGGAGAACCCTGATTAATACAACCTGCCGCCTCCTGATAATGAAATATGTTGGACCTAAGTCATTTCTCATCTCAGGAGCCTCTTAAATATGAATGTCTCTTCAATGACGTGTTGGTGACTCGACAGAAGGTTGCTTGATTCTCAAAACTTCAGGTCCTCGTGCTGGTCTACAGGCTCGTAATAGAGCCGGGAGGTTTCTTCCACTGTGAAGTATCTCCTGGGATTGGAGATAACAGGCAATGAAGCCAGAGGTGGAGGGAAAGAGAGACTGGATTCTCCTTCTCCCAATCTTCCCTTTCCAAGCTCTCTTGACTTTGTATTTAGAACCGAAGAGAATGCAGGACGAGCTTTCTCGCCAAAGTTGACAGATAGCCGTTGGGTCTTCCAACCAGCAGATGTGTTTTTATTGTGCGTGTAGGCTACTTTTCAGGAGCCTGAGTGCAGGACTTATTCCTCTTGATGGCAATGGCACCCACCACCCTCGGTCTCCTTGGTGGGAGGGGCTGGTGCAGGATAAATCATGTTGTTCTGACTCAACGTGGTTCCACATGTGTTTTTGACATCACAATGGCTACGTAGGATTTGGTGGGTATTTGGTTTCTTTTTTTTCCCCCCTTTGGCGTTATCAAACAGTTTATTGTCAGAACCAATATGGTTTAACCAATGATAGTTACATTTAAAAGATTGCATTTGTGTATAAGCTGACATTTAAGAAGAACAGGTAACAGAAATATAGGCGTGGGAACGTAATAGCAGAACCATAGACATTGAAGTCATTGATTGCCATGTTATTGACAAAGTATTTTTTAAATTAATTTAAAAAGTTTTTTATTTTTTAAATATTTACTGGAGTACAGTTGCTTTACAATGTTGTGTTCGTTTCTTCTGTACAGCAAAGTGAATCAGTTATACGTATACATATATCCCTTCTTTTTTGGATTTCCTTCCCATTTAGGTCACCACAAAGCACTGAGTAGAGTTCCCTGTGCTCTACAGTAGGTCCTCATTAGTTATGTATTTTATACATAGTATCAATAGTGTATATATATATATATATATATATATATATATATATATATATCCCAATCTTAATTTTTATTGAAGTATAGTTGATTTACAATGTTGTGTTAGTTTCTGCCGTCCTACTGTAAACGTGTCTAAAGCTGAAAGCTTCAGTTTTCTCTTCATGGGGAGACTCACTTTGGTCCTTCTAAAGAGAGGGTTTCTCTCCCCTTCAGCCATGAGAATATCACTGGTGTTGGGTGTGTGCAGTTGCATTCATCTGTGTGTGCGTGTTGTGTCTGTGTGGTTATGCTTGTGGGTATGTTGTGTCTTCTGCATGTGTGTGTCCTTGTACCCTTATGGTCTGCCCATCCTCAGTCAAGGAAGCTGTTCATGCCTTCCCATGCAAGGAGCAGGTGGGGAGTATTTTCCAGGATAAGAAGCAGGAAAGGTGATAGCTTATGCACATCGATACCCAAGGGCAAAGAAAACCTTTGAGAAAAGGCTCATCTGGATTGATCCACATCATGGCATGTAACAGAACTTTATCCTTTTTTATGACTGAATAATATTCCACTGTATGGGTGAACCAGACTTTGTTTATCTCTTCATCCATCCATGGACCCTTGGGTTGTTTCCACTCTTGGGCTACTGTTAATAAAGCTGCTATGAATGTGTGGGTCCAAGCATCTGTTTAAACACCTGTCTTCAATTCTTTGGGGTATATAACCAGGATTGGAATGGAAAAGGACTGTTAACAAGTCTGGGGCCTCCTTTGGGGGAATGAAAATGTTTTGGAACTAGATAGAGGTGGTGGTTGTACAACATGGTGAATGAACTAAACGCTGGTGGAATGAATTGTCCACTTAAAAATGGTGAGACGTTAATTTTATGTTATGTGAATCTTTCCTCAATTTTTTAAAAAAAGTTTACCCATAGACCATCAGTCCAAAACCCCTGTATCCATATTGCTTAGACACATAAGTCCCATGTCAACCAAGAATTTCACAGGCGTTGTGGAGCTCAGACTCTTGGGAAGATGACAAACCTTCCTGGGTTTGGGGCTGTCCGGCGAGGCTGTGTGTCCCCGCATCTCACAGAGTCAAGGACAAAATTAATTTCACCCAAACCATGTGTGGGTTTTAGAGGCAGGGATGGATGTCTAAATCCTCTTTTAAATCTCCTTTGCCTCAAAGGATCTGCTCATTTCATCGGAAAATCATTGCTAATTTAATTTTCTATTTTGTATAATCTTTTATTTAAAAAAACCAAACTCTTTGCCACTCAGGGGGGAGAAATACAAGGTTCTATTTGTCTTCAGTTAACGAGTTTCTTCCAACAACTCTGCCTGCTGAAGGAGTGCTAAAGAAGAAAGGGAAACCTCCACTTTGGCGGTCCTGTGTGTGCCCTCAGAGACTGTCTAAAGAGAACCAGGAAGGCAGCCTGGCATTTGCGACCTGGTTTCCATGCTCATGGAATGTCTCACCTCTTGGGCATCATTTCTAACCTGAAATTATAGGAGGAGAGGACACTTCAACTCCAAGCCCCCAAGTTCTAGGACTCTGGCAGAGGGTGATGGATGAATGACCCATCCTAGGCACTGAGAGGAGAGAAGCCAGGGAAAGTTGGGGACCTCGTGGAGAAAATAGAGGAGGAACATGACCGAGACACATGGGTTGCTCCCCACATGTTTGGAAATCAAGGAGCACTGGTGGTGGCCCTGGGTGAGGCTGCATGTCGCCAGCCCCACCAGGACCTGCCGTAGAGCTTATAAGAAATGGATGGAGGGTTTTTGTATCACGAAGCAGAATTTGGAGGGTCCCTTCTGAAGAAAGGAATCATGAAACTCAATCTTCAGCATGTCTTTGGCACAGAGCAATAAGTATATTTCCAACTATACAAGAGAAGTTACCATTGGCTTTCAAAAACAAAGATAGGTGTTTGGAAGGGCAAACAGAGTCTCATGGTATTTGAGAATATTTTGTTTGGAAGGAGGAAAAGTTGAGGCACACAGTGGGCAACAGAAAAGTATGGGGTCACACAGTCCTTCCTCAGCCCCCAGACTCTAAGTTTGGGACAGGGGCTTGAGCAGACAGGCTGGAGACAGATGGCAGTGGCTCCATGGCAACCCTAAAACCCATTCAGGGCACAGGCTCCCTTCTGGGCACTAGTGTCCGTGGGAGTGTTTCGACCATCAAGGAAGGAGAGGAAATTGTAAATAACAGGAGTCTGAGCAAAAGGGAATCACAAATAAGGAATTACAGGTAAGTAAAACGTGCTGAGAGAAGGAAGCACAAACATGAGTTGGCAGGAGGAATAGATGGGTCGCCACCAGAGCAACAGAGAACTTAGAAATATATGGTGGCTTTCCCTTTCTTGTATTTTTTTTTTCAAGAAAAGACGTGAGCATGAAAGACCAGTGATTAGGGAGAGCAAAGGAATTAACAGAGGGAGACAAGCAGAGGTAAAAACGTTTGAGGGAAGGGAGTGATTGACTGTCATCCAACATTGGAAGGCAGCTTAGGAATCGGTGAGAAGCGTTCAGAAAAGAAACTTAGTTCCCCAAGTTAAGAGAAAATGGGGGAGGCATTAGAAACCAAGAGTGAGTCAGGAGCTAGCTCAGTGGACCACCCCGCCAAGGAAGGGAGGGGTGCCTTAGTCGACTGGGGCTGCCGTCACAAATTATGGTAGACAGGGGGGCATATAAACAACAGACATTTATTCATCACAGTTCTGGAGGCTGGAAGTCTGAGATCCTGGCGGGGCCAGATTTAGCGTCTGGTGAGGCTGCTTCCTGGTTCATAGATGGTGACTCCTCACTGTGTCATCACCTGGAGGAAGGGGCCAGGGAGCTCCCTGGGGTCTCTTTTAGAAGGACACTAATCCCATCCACGGGGGCTGCACCCTCATGACCTCATCACCTCCCCGAGGCCCCACCTCCTGACACCATTCCACTGGGAGTTAGGATTCCACACATGAATGTGGCAGGGGTGGTGACATAGACATTCAATCTATGGCAGTGGGCAAGATGAAGATGGTGACTCTCACCCCAAGATTAGGAACCTCCCAAAGACAAAATCCTCGATGAAAGGATCAGGAAACAGAAATCCCAGAGACCAGGGTGGGGAGCTCTCCTGGTTGTTAAGGGTGTACAGTGGGTGTCAGGGTGTCAGGAATGGAGGAACAGCCCCGTTCTCTGTGAGGCCGCAGGGACCCCATCTCCTCCTTTCTCTTTGTGTGTGGGTGCTGAATCATCAGCCCGGGGCATCTCAGAAAAGATGTGCAGAAACATTAAAAAAGAAAGCCTTCCCACCTCACAGCCCCTGCTCTTTTCTCCAGCTCCTTGGAAAGCTCCTGTCCAAACCGAGTCTTCCTGTTCGTCCTGTTTCCCTCTCACACCAGGCACACGCCTTCCTTTATTCTCGAGATATAAATCCCGCCCGATCCAGGACACTGGCCATCAGCCTTTATTTGTAGTGAACCCTCCGCTTTGACTAATGATATTCAGCAAAAGGCTGGAGATTCTACAGAACACGTGTTTCAAATTGAACAGCAAAGGTAGAGGTTTCTCTGCACTCATAAATAATGAATTTTTCCCCCTAGATCTCAGGAATGGAGGGAGGTCTCAAGGAGACTGTAATGCAGTCTCGGACCGGGTACACATGCGGGGTGGGTGCGGCCAGCGAGTGGTGGTACCCGTGTGGGTGGAAGGGTTGGCTGGCAGCCCCGACGAAGGACGTGGGGAGAGGGAAGACAGAGGGGAGGGAAGGAGGCCGAGGGTGTCTGTGCGAGCCGAGGGGAGCCGGCTGGACTGTCTTCTGCTAATGGCAACGCAAATGGCTTTATGGCCCTAATTTACAGAGCACTAATAGTAGTAGAGTCGGGGTAAATCATTTCCATATCAAGATTTATGCCTTGGGGGCCAAGGACTAATTTCCATAAGGCATTTACAAAATCCATCTTGTCCTCGGAGGCTGTGATAAGTTGATGCCTCCACGGCCCCTGACCCCAGCAGCATCCCCTCTCTGCGCTGGGTGAGTTAGTTTCTTTCTTTCTTTCTTTCTTTTCTTTCTTTCTTTCTTTCTTTTTTTCTTTCTTTTCTTCATTCTTTTTTTTCTTTCTTTCTTTCTTTCTTTTTCTTTCTTTCTTTCTTTCTCTTTCTTTCTCTTTCTTTTCTTTCTTTTTTTCTTTCTTTTCTTCATTCTTTTTTTTCTTTCTTTCTTTTTCTTTCTCTCCCTTCTCTCTCTGTGTCTACTTATCTATCTATGTCTATCTATTCTATAATCTATCTACCCATCCATTATATCTACCATCTATCTATCCATCCATCCATTTATTCATCTATCTATCTATCTATTCTATCATTTATCTATGTATCTACCTATTTATCTGCTATCTCTCTACCTATCCATCCATCTATCTTCTCCCTCCCTTCCCTTTCTCCTGGAAGTGAAATCACAGCAGCTGGTGGGCATGGCACTGCAGGGGCCATGAGTCGGAGGCACAATGTGCCCCTTTCTCTATGGCCTCGTGGGCAGCTGCTTCCTCCAGGTCCACAGTCCTTGTAGGGTTCCCAGTGGGTCTGATGAGAAGGTGGAGCAGGTAGGCCACCAGAGAGAGGAGCTGGAGCAGCCCTGGGGAAGGTCTCCAACACCCGGCCTCAGCAGCCCAAGGCCGTGCTGGGTGCCTGAGGAATCGGGAGTGGTCCTCGCTCTCATGGAATCTGTAGTGGTCAGGCTGACACGCATACACACATCAGAGGGAGCAGAAGGGAGAGTTGTGTGGGAACAGCGTGTGTTTTCTGAAACAAGTTGTGATAGCTAAGCTGAGCCCTTGCGTGTGACCGGCGGGGTTGCTGGAATTGAGGTTGGTCTGGGGAAACCACTTGGGTTGCCCATCAGTCACTTCTTCTGGGGGTGTCCATGGGGCCCAGGAAGGGGAGCTGGGACTGGGGCCAGCAGGATGGTGTGATGAGGGATAAGGGGAGGGGAGAGAGCTGTGTGCCAGACCACCTCCACGGGAGACCTGGGAGCTGATTCTAAAGGGGATGAACAGTGGAGAACTATGTAAAGAGACCCTCTGGAGGGACCCGAGAAGGGCCCAGTGTGAAGAGCATGCATTTGGGGAAAATAAACCAAACTGTATATGTGAGATGGCAGGCTGTGTGTCACCTGCTAACTCTCAAGAAGAGAATGTGGGAGTACCCATCCTGACCCCTGGGGTGACTCTGCCCCATCGCAGGCTCGTTCAGACCCCTCTCCCAAGAGACGGTGGGTCCGTGTCCTCCTGGAAATGCTCACAGGACCAGCTCAGTCTTTCTGGTTGAGCTTCCTGTTTTGAACAATTATCTGGGATCAAGGACAAGGAACCAGGCAGATGGACATGGATGAAGGAGGCAGTGGCTGCCCAGTTTCCAGGGGGATGCTTGCTTTACCTCCACCCTCTTTCAGTGCCTCTAGTGTATTTGTTTGTTTGTTTTTTCTTGTAGAAGCTTTTACTTCAGTGATTAAAAGAACACAGTCAACGGAAACGATGCTGATTTACGTTAGGCATGCACCTCTATCTGAAAGAGCTGCTAGTTTTTGACTGGCCTAAATCTTTATAACTTATTTTTTCATTTAGGCACATCTTTCTATTTTGGGGGGCCCTGATATACAGGGTAAGTTAACTTCTTCCTTGTGGCAGTTTAGTATGAGAATTACGTTCGCTGGCTAGACTCCTTTAACTAAAGGCCTCTAGACTCTAAGGTACCTGTACTAGCTCGAGACTGTACTTTATATAGATATTTAAGCGAATCACAGTATAAAGGAGGGGGATAACCTAGAAGGGTGAAATGTACTGTATGAATAACCCATACATTTTTTTCCAGCACCGATAATCAAACATTAGATAAGGAGGCCTCCAGGCAAGTACCAAATTACTCTTTCTCCCACTGCTGCCCTTTCTGAGACACAAAGATGTATATCGATCTCTCCAGAAATCTGAAAGGAACGCACACAAATAACAGATTATTACCTATGTGGTCCCACTATCAAACTATAGAGCAGTTCCACTACTAAAATTGTAGGGAGCAGTTACTGGGACTACGAAGAAAGCATCGTCCCACATACAGTAATACACATCCAGTGGCGTCTTCCATTCATCTGTCAATTGTTTTCCCATGATTAGCATTAAAAAACACAACCCCAGACACATCTGACCCTCAAACCCACCCACACACAAAAATTGGTCTTTGTTCTTTCTCAGATGACAGGATGTCCCAAGAGTGACAGAGGTGGGAGCCGATCCCCCACCTTTTCTTCAACCGTCCCATCAACTGCTCTTCATTTCTTGAACTACCTCCCTTTTCCAAAGAGGTAATGCTGAGGTCAGTCAGAAAGGCTTTCTGAGAAGCCTGGCTTGGACTTCTGGGTCTGTTCCAGTTGATTCAAGATGAATTGGCTTGTATCAATGAAGCGCTCAATGCAGTTCACAAAACAGGCCTCAGCCCAACTGTCCAACTTTGGCCCAGGCTTGTCTGTGCACTTTTCCCAACAAAGTTCCCTCATCTGGTGCACCATCTACTGGAAGCACTGCTTCTGAGTCTCCACCTCGATGAAATGCTGCAGCTGCGGGTCAAACGAGCCCAAACCTGCTTTGGAGGAAGACGAGGAGGAATCCACACCAGTGCGGCCCAACTCGCCGACCTTCACATTGCCTCTAGCAGTTTTATTCAGTTGTTAATTTCATAAAGTCTTTGTTTCCGCTTCTTGCCCAAGACAAAAGTGGAGTATTTCAAGGACAGATCAAACTGAGGAGCAATTCTAAATGCCCAATAAGGAGGAGGTTGTGTTGGCGGTGCTGACCTCCAAGTGGTATTTATTCCCAGATAAACTCACAATTAGAAGCAGAGAGAGGGCAATGGTGAGAAAACTGCCCAGATTGGAAGGACTTTTTATGAGACTTAGCACATAAAAGCCTCCGCAGAAACCTCTAACCTAGAACTCTCTAGTGGAACCAGAAATTTCCTTTAAACAAGTGACTTGCTTACGTACAGCTCAGAACAACATGTCAGTTACTTCACGGGGTGTGCTTTAAAATATATATAGACTCATGGAAAAATCCACTTTTAATACGTTTTACAACGGTCCTCAGACTGCTTGTTCTAAAATAAGCAATTGTATTAATAACACAACCTTACCAAAATTGCACATCTATCCTCCAGCTGTTCTGTCTGGCAATTGTAGGTGTTCTGTGTTCATGCAATGCATGGGTGCGCGTGCGCGCGCATGTGTGTGTGTGTAATAGTTATTCATAGCATCTCTTTTCCCCTCTTTTAACATTTTTTTTCCTTGGCTAAGGCAAGTGAAAAATCAAAGTTAAACATGTTCTTCTGCTGTGTCCCTTCTGAGTGGACCCCAAGAACTTGATCAAGTTTGTCATATGCCAAAGATTTCTAATCTCACTTCCCGCTTCACCTCATGCTCTTCCTATAAACCCAAACCCTGCTGTCAGCTCTCTAGGAAATTGAAGAAATGAAATTAATTTAAATGGGCTTTAAGTAGAAACGATGTAGCATTAAGGAGAAGTGTTTACAGAAGTCAGCAGGAATTGGTGAGTGGGTAACACTTTGTTTAAACAGAATGCTCATTTGTATGCAATTAGTTGACGTTATTTTTTCTCCCACTTACGTAAATGTTAAGCAGAAAATCCTTTTGGTGAATGTCTTAATTTCTTTGGGCTGCTATCAAAAAAAATACCACAGACTCGGGGGCTTAAACCACAGATATTTATTTCTCATGGTACTGGAGGCTGGATGTCTAAGGTCCTGCCGAGGGCAGACTTAATGTCTGGTGAGGACTCTGTTCCTGGTTCATAGATGGACGTCCTCTCTGTGTCCTCACCTGGTGGGAGAGGCGTGGGAGCTCTCTGGGGTCCCTTTTATAAGGAGACTAATCCCATCCATGGGGGCTCCACCCTCATGACCTCGTCACCTCCCAAAGGCCCCACCTCCTGACACCATCACCTTGGAGGATGGGGTTTCAATATATAAATTTTGGGAGGATACACATATTCAATCCATAAATGCAAAGAATGTTTTAAAATATTCACCTTCATCCCTTGGAGCACGCCCGTAGTTTCTCAATCTAATGATGACATGAGCTAATAAACTAGTGATTTAAAGGAAAGTGATTTGAAAGGAAAGGACTTATTGGAAAAATAAAATCCACTGTGGTTCACGTGTCCATTTCTTTTTGAAAGATGTTTTGATTTCAGTAATATTTAGATAAAGAGAGTGCCTGAGAATTAAGGACACAGAATAGTATGTTGATCATAATTTAACATTATTCTGTTTATTTGAAGGGGGTGGGAGCCACGCCACCAGGACTGTCGTCATGTGGTGAACTCTCAGGGTACAGCCCTAAGGCTGTAAGTCCAGACCCGTGTGGGTTTATGTTGCTCTGGCCATGCGGGTCCCCTGGCAATTGCTTCTTTCCTTGTGACCTTGTACCTAAGTTCAGGTAACTTGTGCCTGATGGGCTTGGTGTCCTGGTGGGAGACTGGGATTCATAGTCATCATCTTCATGTGGGTGGCAGACTATGAGTGACAATTAAGGTATCACCCTAAAAAGCTATGCTTGGTACCCGCGATGCCCACATCAGAGAGCTCTGTGTACAGCCTCCTCCAGTGCACCCTGGGGACACTGGTAGGGACAGATACATCTCAAGGATTCTCCAGTAAAAACTACTCCCAGAGCCTGTTAAATTGGTTACATACATATTTTCCCATCAAGAGTCCAACGTACGAGTGATGTTGTGAACGGAATGTGTGTCCTTCATATGTAGAAGCCCTGACTGTCAGTGGGATGATGTTAGGAGGTAGAGCCTTTGGGAGGTGGTTGGGTTTTGATGAGGTCATGAGGGTGGGGACCCCATGATGGAATCAGCATCCTTATAAGAAGAGGAAGAGATCAGAGCTCTCTCTTCATCGTGTGAGGACACATAGAGAAGGTGGCCGCCTGCAAGCCAGGAAGAGAACACCACCAGGAACTAATGTGCCCACGCCATGATCTCAGACTCCCAGCCTCCAGGACTGTGGGAAATAAGGGTGTTGTTTAAGCCACCCCATCTGTGGCATGTTGTTATTGGCAGACTGAGTGGACAAGCACAAAGTGAGAGAGACATGTAAATACATTGATGTGAAGTTTCAGCTGGAGAGGAGACTTCAAAATCATTCAGTGTTATTGTCCTGGAGCTGCTGTGACATATGACCACAAACGAGTGGCTTAAAACATTGCATATTCATCCTCCCCTATTCCTGGGGACCAGACGTCTGAGGTCCAGGTGTCCCAGGGCTGTGCTCCCTCCAGAGGCTTCAGTGAGGGTCCTTCCCACCTCTAACAGCTTCTGGGGTCTCCAGGCGTCCCTGGGCTTGTGGCCGCGTCCCTCCTGTCTCTGCCTCCGTCTTCATGTGGCTTCTCCTCTGTGTCTGTGTCTCTCCTCTTCTGTCTCTTAGAAGGACTCTGTCATTGGATTTAGGGTCCATCTGGATAATCCAGGGTACTGTATTAAACATCTTGAGATGTTTAATCACATCTGCAAAGACTTTGCCATATAAGTTCACAGTTTACAGGATTAGAACGTGAGCATTTGGGGGTTATTATTCAGTTCGTCATACCCACCTTCTGGTTCCTATAGGCTCCGTCCTTTAGGGATTGATTCCTGGGAAATCTCTCCCCATCTCTCATGCTCTCCATCAGCTCGAGCCCCCGCAGGTCAGCAAGTTGCTCATGTCTTTACCAGGGACCCTTTGTCTTTTAAACTCTGGGGAACTACATCATGGCTACTGTCTCTTCGACCTCTTGTGTATTTAACCCCAAGTAGCTCTGCCTGCCTTCTGTCATGAATTGGAACCACGGCCCGAGGGAGGACTCGATATTTGACAGTGGTTAACTGGTTCCTGGAGTTTTCGGGACCCACTGCAGTGTCTGAACTGGAGCTGCCTCGATGGTCCACATGGCATCATACCTCCAGCTCCAAAGTGGTCAGCTCTCGGCGTGAACCCCAAATGTGCCACTTCCCAGCTATGAGAGAGTGGGAAAATTACCGTGCCACGTCTCACTTTCTCCATCTCTGAAAGAGGGATTATCATTCTACGAAGTACAGTTATTGAGTGGCTTCCAATAAATAATAAAAGGGAAGAGGGCTTCCCTGGTGGCGCAGTGGTTGAGAGTCCGCCCGCCGATGCAGGGGACGCGGGGTCGTGCCCCGGTCCGGGAGGATCCCACGTGCCGCGGAGCGGCTGGGCCCGTGAGCCGTGGCCGCTGAGCCTGTGTGTCCGGAGCCTGTTGCACCGCAATGGGAGAGGCCACAACAGTGAGAGGCCCGCGTACCGCAAAAAAAAAAAAAGGGAAGAGCGCTGGAATTTAGTCGGCACGTACGTTTAGGGGACCCACTGCAGCCCAGGCACATGTCAGGCAGATTCAGGGACTCAAGCATCATCGTTTCCAGGACACACACGTTTGCAACAGCACTGGTCACAGTAGCTAAAATGTGGAAGCAAGTCCATCGATGAATGATAAGATAAACAGGATGGGATATAGCTAAACAGTGGGATGTGACTCAGCCACGAAAAGGAAGGACATTCTGACACCTGCTACAACGTGGATGAACCCCGAGGACATGATGCTCGGTGAAATAAGCCAGAGAGGAAAGGATAACTCCTGTAGAATTCCACTCATCATTCAGGTGATTCCTGAATTCACCAGAAGTAGGATGGCGGTGCTAAGGGGTAGGGGAGGGGGACGGAGATTTAGGATGCGACGGGCACAGAGTTTCAGTCTGGGGCAATGATAAAGTTCTGGAGAAAGATGGTGGGGGTGGTGGCAGGTGAATGGACTTAATAGCACTCCACTGCGCACTTAAAAAAGGCGAAGGTGGTAAATTGTATGTTGCGTTGTTTTCTCACAGTTAAAGATTACCAGGGGGGGAAAGCATGCATTCCAGGAGAGGGAGAAAGATAACAAAAGTGGAAACCAGTTCATCCATGAGGCAACCCAGGCACTGCTGAGAGTTCTTAAGGGCATCAAATAGGGAAGGTGACCAGTGGTCGGGGGTAGCGGTGGGGTGGGGTGTGCCTAGGAAAGCACACTGGTGTTGAGACAGCGTAGGGGGGTGGCGTCGAGGGCAGACGGGCTCTGGGCGGGGCAGAGCCCCAGGGCCATGGCGGAGGCATGGAGCTCATTTTAAGGGAGATTTGGGGACTGTGCCTGGTGTTGACTTGTGCAGCTTTGGGGGCATTTTCCAAAACGCTTGTCATTCCTTTTTCTTCTAAAAGGGCAAGCCTGGGCCACGTCCCACAGATTGGCAAAACTGGGTCATGACAGGTGGTTCCCTGACCGGCAGGTAGGGTTTTGTTTAAGGTAAAATCAGCTTACATCTGGGGCATGGTCCTCACAATTGGACGTGTCCTTTCTATACGATTAAATACGTAGGACATAAGACATGGTTGCCTTAAACATTAATTTCTATTCCTTCTGCAGGCTGGGGATGGGGAGAGGAGAAAAGTGTGGACCTGCAGTACTTGGAGCAGAATGTATATTCAATACAAGAGAATCGTCCTGGACTATCTCTTCAGCGAGGGGAGAGCAGGGAGGTGGGCGTGTGTCCACGTGTGGTGGATGAGTCACCGTGATGCGTGTGTGCAGAAGTGTTCCTGGATCATAGCCCCATTTATTCAATTAAGGTGGCAGGTGAAGCTCGCAGGAATAAAGGATCATTTTTTATGCTGTTTACACATTAGGGGGTCTCCGGGGACTACTTACATGGGGGCTATAAATGCATCAGGCACGGCGTGTAACCTCGGATGATTGGAGTGTTTCTGAGCAGACGTGGGTTAATTAATTTCTAATGGAATATTCACGGGCACTTGGGCTGGGAGCCTTGCCCGCCACCCTCGCCAAGTACAGGGAGGCCGTGTTGCAGAGATCAGGAAATTAAATCAAACATGCCTTTCCTACAGATGATTCAATTCTTTGTTTTCATGGCAAGGACCGTAGCTGTGGGGGTCCTTGGGATCCAGCCCTTTTGTGGGCTATGACATACGTCCCTGTGTTTCCAAACGTGCTCTGAAATTTCCAGGTAGATATCCAAGCATTCCTCTCTCACACAAGTAGGCAATTTTATGGAATTAAAACATGGTGAAACGTCTAAATAGAACTCACCTGGAAAAAGAATTCAGGTTATTTATTGTATTTTCCTGTCTTGGAGTTTCCCGATGGTTGAAGCAGGTGACAAGGATACATCCAATTCACATTTCCTTGGGCCAGCTGATGACGTCAATATTTTCTTCTGCCAAGGCTTCCTATTGATGATAATTAGGCATAACACTTGTTTGTCCATTTCTAGCTATTGTCTCATTGCCACCCGTAATGCCGCACAGGAGTCACATTGCCAGAAAATACACGGTAGGAGCAAAAGGGAAGACAGGTTGTATTAGCCAGGGTACTCCTGGGAAACAGAGCCAGCAGAACTATGTATCTATCTGTCTTTCTGTCCATCATCTATGCATCTATCTGTGTATCTATGTATCTATCTTTTATCTATCTATCTCTCATCTATCTATCTGCTGTTTATCTGTCTATATCCATAGCCTAGAGAGAGGGAAAGAGATTGTTATAAGGAACTGACTCACATGACTGTGAGGGCTAGAAGTCCAAAATCTCTGGGGTAGTACCTCAGGCTCGAGACCCAGGGAAGAGCCGATGTTGTAGCTGACGTCTGAAGGCCATCTGTGCAGAATTCTCTCTTGCTCTAGGATATCAATGTTTTTGCTCCGGTCAGGCCATCAACTGATTAGATGAGGCCCACCCACGTTATGGAGAGCAATGTGCGTTACTCAAAGTCCACAGATTTAAATGTGAATCTCATCCTGAAACACCCTCACAGACACATCCGCAGTAATGTCTGGCCACACATCTGGGCACCAAGGTAGACACAAAATTCACCACCACATAGAGGGTTCCATCGTTACAGAAACAGCAACGCTGACTGCTGGCTGACGTTCTAACGCAGATCCTTAGCATCGTACAGAGGATACATCAGAATGTTTTGCAGCTTTGTTAAGCACGAAAGATTTGCCCCTGGCAACTAATCGGATGTTCCCTGTGGAAAAGCCCTTTAAGGCACTGTTAACCCTATTGGCTAAATTTTCTGTGGCGCTTCAGGAATGCCTGAGTATCTGTTCGTTGGGATATTCACACCCTCCACTCCTGCGCCTGCCTCTGTCCCTCTTGGGGAGGAGATAAGTGGGTGGCCCCAGGGACCCAGCTCAGCTACCCCGTGTTGTGGGCACAGCTCCCTGAGGTCCAAGGAGATCAGAGGCCCCAGTGACTTGAGCCGTGGTTCACTTCTTGGTTCTGCAGAATTGGCTTACAATGCCTAGACCGAGGGCTCTTCTGCCATGGATTGAAGATTTCTCCCCTCCTCTTTGGATGGACTGAGGGCTCCTTCACCGTGGACTGGGGACTCCTCCCTGGCAGAGATTCTGTTCTGCTTTCCTCTAATGAACTCCTTACCTTTGGGGCTTTTATTTCTCTATAAATAGACAAAATAAAAAGGTGGTTGAGGAGTACTCACCCAGCTCTGTTTCCTGCAACGAGTGCACTTTTATCCAGATCTCCTCCTGGTACGTCTGTCCATCTCTGTGACTTCGCTGGAGCCCAGTAGCTGCTCACGGAAAGACATAACAACCACAAGATGCAGGTACTTGTGGCCACGAGGCCAGTGAGTCTCTCCTGTAGCTGAGGAGAGTCTCTCCTGTAGCTGTGTCTGCTGCGTTTTCACTGCTCTCCAATTCTTTCTCTGTCTTTAGGAATCATGCTACTTATGAGAGGACACAGAGTTTGTGTTTTATTCTATTTCTTTTCTCCCTGCCGTGCCCAGGATGTGTTCTAGATATAGTCTGGTTGCAAACAAAGAATAAAGGTATCATGTAGCGGGAGTTACTTCTGGTTCCCTTGTTGAATTTCCTTTCCAAATCTGTTGCTTCTGGGTAAGTCTCTGCATTCTTTGTCTTCTTCTTATCGTTCATACCTTGCACGATATTTCAGTTTGGGAAATGACCACACTTCCCCCAGCAGTTCCATGGTTTCTAAGTACCAGTGAAAGTGGTGCTTTCTCACTTTGTCTGTGGTGAGCTAAAAAAAATGCTTCTGTCAGATGGATTACATTTCCCTCGAAATACTCATGGGTCTTAAAATGAAGGAAAACACTTTTAAAAAGTAGGCTTTGCCAAGACCAAAATATTTGAAAAAAATAGTTGAATACTTTTTTTTTTTTTTTGGCTAAACCCCAAACATCACTTGATGTCACTGCGTCTCTCTGCCAGGTCTGTGTGCTTCTGGCCAACAAAATCAGGGGAGTCCATTTTCACACATTTGCTGTGATGTCAGGTCCCTTCTCATGGGGAAACGGGCGCTCAAAATGCCATTGCTTAAAGGTTTATGCCTTTTAAAATTTGCAGTGAGCTTTGGAGGAACAGGCAAGAGGAATAAGACACCACATCTGGGCGTCCGGCTGAGATCTCAAACCCAGAAAGTCAACCTCTGGGATATCTACGATGTCACCTGCATCCAGGGACATCAGATGGACGCCATGATGAACTGCAGAACTCACCTGGGGTTGAAGATGGGAAAATGCATGGTTACACCCTTACGGAATCTTAATCTGAAAATAGGGCTGATGAGTCTATAAATGCCTCGAACCATCTTGGTGTTAAAGGGCAGCTTGAACCTCCTGTGGCCAAAAAGAAAAAAAAACCCGAACAAAAACCTTTTTTACCTGACCCCAGTGACATGCATCATTGAAATCGAACCTGGATCCCATTGAAAAATTTTACTGATGACTCTTTGGTTTTAAGAAGGCTGATAAAATTTGGGATGGGTCTTGTCTAATCGTTGCTACGTTGTATTTTTGTGTTTATTCCACAAACTCTTTCCAACCAGTTGGCTTCTTTGGACCAAATCGACTGGAGCACTAAATATTTTGACTACAATTTAATGTTATTTGGAAATACAGTGAATTATACCTTTTTTCCCCCCCCACCCATTGGAGGTGCAGGGAATTGCTAAGACACCACAGTTAGTGGTACTTTTTCTGCAGTGATACTCTTCTTTACATTCCAGGAACAGTTCTTTCTGGGAAGGGATTGGTGTCAGTGGCCAGCATTATCTTTTTAATACTAGCTTCTCAGTGGCAGCACGGGACATGGCCAAAGGCCCCTTGGTTCCCAAGCCAGTGTCTCTCTTGTAAACAGAATCCTGAAGCCTTAGAGGAATGCTTGATGGTTCAGTTATGATGCTGAGGGAGAAAAAAAAAAAAAAAGCAATGCAGATGAGGTAAGAAAAACAAAACTCTGACCTGGCTTTCCTCGAGGACATTTTGGACCAGTGCAATTAGCCAGCGGCCCAAAAGCATTTACGTGTCCAAAGAAATAGTCTTCCCCCGTCACCCCACCAGCCCCGCCGGCTGCTTTTTTTTTCCTTCGCGGCTATTAAGGAGTTAGACCTCTTAACCGCTTTAGCGGAACACTGAGGACGAACACTTGGATGTTTACCAAGCCAGCAATTACGAGGCAATCGGGCGTCCACTCCATCATCATTGAAGCAGCGCGTAACAAGCATCACCAACCCAGTACCTCGCTGCCTCTGGACCGCTTATTTATCACCAGGTCAGGATGAGTGAAATCCCATCATGGTTAACCGTCAGCTTGGAGGTGGTCCTAACAGCCCTCTGCACGGAGTGGACATTACGGCCGCGGAAAATGTACTGTCTGCCATCATCTCCGCAGAGAAATATTTTCCTTTCAAATTGTGGGAAAGCAATTTGGATCCTAATGGAGCTGGTGTGGTGGGGGATGTTTGAAAACAATGTAATTATCGTCTTTAAGAGCTGGGAGCCCATGCTCGCTCGCGTGTGTGAATGAAAAATCAATTCTTTTTTTTTTCTGGTGGATGGTCTCTGCTGACATAAATTCTAAAGGGAACAAGAGAGTTTTCAGATCGGCGTATGGCTGGAGTTGCAGCAGACACACGCCGCTCGGGGGAATGCTGGTCTTTGTCTAGATAAAGCCTGAGTTTTGGGGGGAATCAGCGAGGTCCCCACGGAGCTGCAGGAACCACCATTTTCCCCAGCAGAGCGAACCTTGGGAGAGCTGGTGTGGGTTCCCTGTGAATTGTGTAGCCCTGCCGGGCCTCACGGTTTACAGGGTTTCGGCATAATCTCATGTCACCTGCAGCACGTGGTGGCGGTTACTCTAAACTGGAGAAGGGAGCTGCCACAACAGCCTTCCCAGAGGAAGGGAGCAAGTTGTGGACTCGAGGTGAACAGCAAACACCTCGGGTGGCAAAGGACCCACTCTGAGGTCACACGTGTTGAGGGGAGTCCTGTGTGTGAGGTAATGTTTATGTCCCTTGTCATAAATTGGATCATTTCGTTTCTAAGCAAAGATGTACACAGTTTTCTTCATCGGAAAAAGTGACCAAAGACCTCTGAGTTGTATAGATAAAAATGTCCAAATGCCTCTGCGTTTCATAAATAAAAGTTAGCAATTTATGCTACTGTAGAGCACAGGGAACTGTATACAATCTCCTGTAATAAACCAGAATGGAAAAGAATGTGACAAAGCATAGATATGTATATGTATCACTGAATCACCTTGCTGTACACCAGAAACTAACACAGCATTGTAAATCAACCGTACTTCAATTAAATTCATACTTCAACTTAAAAACGATCAAATCCCACTGAGTTGCATGGATAAAAATGTCCAAATGCCTCTGCGTTGTATGGATGTGGTATTTTATCCTGTTCTGTCCTGCAGTGCTGATTCTACAGCATGAAATTAGTCTCACATGAGTTACATATATGTATATGTGTGTATATATATGTGTGTATCTATATAGCTTCTCTCTTCCTTTGAAGAAGTTGAGGTGACGTTTCCGTAGCGGGAAGTGAACCGTTTCCAAGTAAGAATTCAGAGGCACTCAGCACACTCACAATGTCGTGTCAGCAGCACCTCTATCTGGTTCTGAAACATCTCCATCCCCCCACGAGGAAACCGCATCCTCATGAGCAGTCGCCCCCCTGCCCAGCCCCTGGCACCAAAACCCTGCTTTCTGTCTGTGGATTTGCCTGTTCTGGACGTTTCCTATCAACAGAATCACACACTGTGTGTCCTTCTGGGTCTGCTTCTCTCACTGAGCATCGTGTGTTCAAGGTCCATCGACGTGGTAGCCTGTGCCAGGGCTTCACTCCTTTTCACGGCTGAGTCATATTCCACTGTGTGCATGGACCCCGTTCACCTGTTGATGGGCATCGGGTTGGTTCTTCCTTTTCTCACCATCTCTACATACCCCAAACATCTCTGACCACCTCTTCCTGGACACTCCAGAGCAAGAAAGTTGGGGGCATCTTGAGAAAGTTCAAGGATGTTTATGCCTGACCCAGGAGGCTGTTTGGCCGTGAAAAACCCAGAGCCATAAAACATCTCAGGCACATTCAATATACTGTCCCACCTATTTCCTTTTAGGTCCCCGAACGTCCACGTGATGTGAGGGCTCACGCTCTCCCTCCGATTCAAGCAGCCCCTTCTAACATCTGGCCGGCACAGGGCAGCCAGTTCTGCACAGAGGGTGCAATGCAACTTATCAGGGGCAGACCTTCTGGGGGCTCTGATGCAGACCTTCACCGTGACCCCAGAAGGTCTGAATGGAGGAACCCTAAAGGAGTGTCTGGTCGGAGGTGAGTATGACCAGTCTTTCAAAATCACAGGGCCCAGGAGTCAGTCCGACTTACTCAGCAAAATGGAGCTCTCGTCTTGCGCCCTCCTAACGAGTAAGATGACGGCATTCCGTGTGTGTGCCTGACGTGCGTTATGGCCGCGAGACCCCGCTTGCCCACCGAAACCCACCTCGCAGTGAAGGAGGAATGCTCGCTCGTGTGTACAATGGGGCCTCCATGGGCCGGCGTCTCTACCCGGCAAAAAACAAAGGAGAGAAATGTAACAAATTACAGCTGAAGCTGATCACCGTCATCGCCCCTGTTTTCAAATTATTATATTTCTGGGGAATTTCAGCCTGTTACATGAAAAGGAAGACAGTGGATCCGGGGGGCTTTGATAGTCAGGTTATGCTAATAATGGGGGCTCATGTAAAATGCATAAGGTGTATCTTAGTAAGGGGGACGATTGCTCATAATTACTCCGAATACCCTCATTCCGAACGGATTCATAAAGACCCCTTTACATCGCAGCCTAATTACTTATAGACAGTTGAGCACAAAATTACTTTCATCTGCTGGACCATGTGGAGGGAGAGAGATTAGAGCTGCGCCTTTCCACACAGCTGGCTGGCACGCCGGAAAAATCAGGCCTGTGTCGTGTGGGGCTGATTGCAAAGTGCATTTTCTGATAATTAGATCTATTAAAGACAGACGAGCACCGGCCCACGTTGGAAGCGAAAAAATGTACGTAGAATAGGCCCTGGCATCCCGAGTGGCCGGGTCAGGGCTGTGACGGACACATGGGTGCCCGGTCCCGCTGGTGACGGAGACGCTCTGATCCCGGCGAGGCGGGGACCCCCTTGGAGGCCCAGGCAGGGCCCCGGCCACCTACAGGAGACGTCCTCTGTGATCCTGTTGGTTTGTTCATTCTGGGCGCGAGCGTCTTAATGATGGCTTGGTATCTGTCTATGGCTTCCCTTTCAAGTGGCTGAGACAGCATCCACATGGCAGAGAGAACTACCTGGGAGATTAGCCTCTGCAGGCTCACGTGAGAGGAAAGCTCCTCTCTGGGGAGCTGGGACAGCACACGGGTGCCTGAGCCACAAGGGAAGGGTCACGGGGTCTCTGGGACATCCCTGGATGTCGGATGTTTCATTGAATTGAAGCCTCGTAGCCTGTGGGGAGTCGTGCCACGGCGGAGGAAAGCAGGTAACCCAGATAACCCAGACTCATGGATGCTGACCTGCAGAGGTGTACAAACCTGCTCGGTGTTCTGACTCTCCTAATACCTGGGCGTGCCGTGAGCTTGGTTCTGGGAGGGGATGGGCCACCGATTAAGGTTGTTCCCTCTTCATTCGTTGGTGGAGACAAAGCAGGTCTACGTGGGCAGCGTCCTCACAGCCTGGTGCTCACGTCTGTCCTTTGAGACCTTGCGAAGGGTGTCCACGTCATCCGAGCATAATCCTGGTCTATCCACGCCCTGCTGCTGCGCCTGCATCATCATGGGGCCTCCTTGTTGGTCTTTAGTCCTGGCTCCGTTCCTGTTTCCAGGACTTTGCCAATTTGTCCAGCTATCCCTCCACGGCACCCACGCTGAAACAAAGACCACGCTGTGTCCCACAGGGTCCCTGGGGCCTCTCCTCGGCCCTTCGGTAAGGTGCGTGCTTACCGTCCTCTGTGGCCCTGGGGCTCCTCAAACTGCCAGGCCCTTCCCTGCGCTGCCCCATGGACACCCGGCTCGTCACTCCTCTCTCGCCTCCAATGTCCACAGGTGCATGGAGAGCCCCTCCCAGCTGAAGTGGCGCCCTCAGGCGCTCCCCACTGGCCTCGTTCCCCAGTTCTGGATCTGTCCACGTGCTCCCCTGAGACACTGTCTGTCGTGTCCAGCTGGCCTTCTCAGCGCCCGGGGGTAGTGGGCACTGAGTGAACGGCTTGGACGATTGTGGATCACCTGCTCCGCTTGAGCTCATAATCACCTCCCAGCACTTGGGAAGGCCCATCCCGGGACACCCCAATGCCCAGAGTCCACCCCACGCAGGCAGAGGACTCTGGGCTTTCAGAGAGACACCTCCAGCACACGCTGTCCTGGGTCCACGTTGGCTAGTGTCCGTGATGTTGGTATTTATGCCACTGGCTGGTGGCCAAGGGTCTTCCTGTTGGTGCTCACCAAGGGAACAGGAAGACAGAGGAGACACGGAGGGATTCTCCCATGACGGGCTTGAGAAGACCCACCTTCCTGTCGCCGTGGAAGCTAGCCTCCATCCTGAGCATGCTCCCCGGAGGCGCTCTGTCTGTCTGCTTCCCTCTGCCCTCTTGCTTGAGGTTCGCCACCTTTAGGCAAACGGATGCAGTTGAGAGAGCGCTAGAGTTGGAGGGTCTTGCACATCTGTATACGCATTACACATTCTGCATCCCTACGAGGGGCGCCATTGATCGCTAATAATTTAATCCTCGTAACAGAGCAGAGAAGCCCGTTATCCAGGAGTCAGCTTGCAGTTGATATATTTTGCAAAATAAAGAGTCTATTGGGTGCACAGTAATAAAGAAAAAGGAAGCAGACCCTGTGGGTTTAACTTAGTGCTTTTTTCCCCCCTTAGGAGCGAAGACTCCTCTGAAAGTGGTTTCCCTGTTAATCCTCCACAGGGCATGTCTCCGAGCCTGGACACTGGCAAGGTAGATCGATGGCGGGGAAGATGGTTAAGAACCCCAACATGGACGTGGAAGCCACAGAGTTTTATGCAAAAGATGCTCAAGTCGTGTGGAGATCCCTGAGACCTGGGGGTTCATCCAGGGGGCGTTTGTGAAGGGAAATGCCCTGGACCCAATCCCAACTGGTGTTCACAAGAAAATCAAATCAAGGACCCCCCGGTCTCGAGGAACAGCCAGGGCAGAATGAACAGTCCTTGGATTAATTCCATGTGTCAGCCTGTCTGGTCACAGGGCCCCTGGACTAAACGTGACTCTGGGTGTGTCTGGGAGGGTGTTTCTGGATAGATTAGCATTTGAATCTCTGGACTGAGTAAAGCAGATTGCCCTCCCCAGGGTGGGTGAGCCTTGTCTAATCAGTTAAATGTCAGATTAGAGCAAAAGTCACAAGAAGGTGGAACTTGCCCCCTTTTTTCCTGCCTCTCTGCTTGAGCTGGGGCATCTCATCTCATCTTGTCCTGCCCTTGGACTGGAACATATACCATCTTGGGTCTCCAGCTTGCAGATGGCAAATCCTGGGACTTCTCAGTCTCCAAAATTGTGTGAGCCCATTTCACACAGTAAATCTCAATATCCCATCCCACTGGGCAGCAAAGATCTGACACTACAATGTCCCCTTCCCAGGTAAAGTGCAGTGAAAATCAAAGCACATGATTTAAGTACCCTCCCTTTTCTCCCAGGTACGGTATCTGCTTTCTTAAAGGAGACAGACATAGTGAAAGATTACATTTGAAAATGGGGAAGTGATAGGAGGTGCTTCATTTTTACAGAAGAATTCTCCACGGGCTGCCTTTCTCCATCAAGCGCTACCTGGAAGTTTTAAATACTGAATTTATTAAAAAGAGTCTATTATTAATTTTCCCTTCCTAAAAGTAGCACATGCTTTCTAAGGAAAATTTGGCAAACAGAGATTTCCATACCATTGTTGAAATACAGATCTTGGATCAGTGAGGTAAACCTGGAGGAGAGGTCAGCCCCATGGGCTCCCTGCCCTCAGAATGAGGGTGAAGCAGCCAGGACTGGGGGAGAGCACTCCAGGCAGGGGGCAAAGGTCCTGACAGGTGAGGATCTGGGTTTCAGCTGCTGCCACACAGGTGTGTGGGCTCTGGGAAAGATGGCAGGAGACACACACGGGACAGATGGCACAGACAGTGCCTCTGGTCTGGGACGAGGACTCGGCTTCTTTTTTATGTGCAATGGATGTTGCAGGTTTTAAGGCAGAATGTGAGGTGGGAGGTGACCGTGTCTCTCAAGTGTGCCATGCGGAGAACAGAGGGGAAGGGGTGAGAGCAGCAGTGGGCGACCGGGCAGCAGACTCTGTTCCAGGTAAGACGGAAGGTGGCTGGGGTGGGAGAGGAGAGACGGAGCTGGGGGGTATATTCGTGCTTTCTTGCCCTCTGGCTGTGCCTCCACATCTGCTGGGGTCTGGGATGCCCCCTGTGTGAGCTCTTTGCTCATTGTCTATGTGGTCCCTTCTTAGGGGCAGGGAGGAGAGCCACTGTGCTTTTTTGTTTTCAATCAGGCAGCCCTTTCAGTTGAAATCAAGACAAACACAGACTGGTTTTCTGCAGCAAGGATGGGGATACCCTGGAAAGTTCTGGGCCTCCTAGACTTGGAGGGTGTCCTGGGTTGAATACCTCTGCAAAATATCATGAGTACCTGAAACCGCAGAACGGGACCTTGTTTGGCTAAAGGGTCTCTGCAGATGTGACGCAGTGAAGGATCTGAGATGAGGTACTCCTGGAGGAGGGTGGCCCTACATCCAATGACAGGGTCCTTCTGAGAGACAGAAGAGGAGACACACAGACACAGAGGAGAAGCCACGTGAAGACGGAGGCAGAGACAGGAGGGATGTGGCCACAAGCCCAGGGACGTCTGGAGCCCCCAGAAGCTGGAAGGGGCAGGAAGGACCCTCCCCTGGAGCCTCTGGAGGGAGCACGGTCCTGGGACACCTTGACCTCAGACATCTGGTCTCCCTGTCACTTTGCACCCCTGCAGACTGAAAGTTCAGGGCCAGTGTAGGTCAACATCCACCCTCTGGTCAGTTCAAGACAAGGAGGGGTCTGGCCTGGTCAACTTTGGCCACGGAAGACTGTAGCCAAGGAAGGATTTCCCCAAGGTGAGATGTCAGGAGCACTGGTGTCACTGGCAGGGGGAGGGGGTGATGAGTTCCCCGGCAGGTGTCCAGCATGGGTTTGCGTGTAGAAGAGGGGACAGTATTTCTGGTGATGACATGGTTGGCATGTGGAGATGCGCCTGGTTCATATCCACGCACAGGTGAGTGTCTGGCTGCTTCTAGCTCTGCAGGTGATGGCCGAGAAAGTGACGGTTACCCGAGTTTGAACAGACGCCACCTTCACAGAGGGGATTGTGGAGTCTCCCAGGATGTGGACAACATTCCAATTAGAGGGCTCCAGGCTGAAATTAAAATACGAGCTATGGAAATAAAGGAGAAAAACAT
The DNA here is from genome assembly GCF_011762595.2 of Tursiops truncatus. Classification (NCBI taxonomy): domain Eukaryota; kingdom Metazoa; phylum Chordata; class Mammalia; order Artiodactyla; family Delphinidae; genus Tursiops; species Tursiops truncatus. Next base: position 6,651,919 of record NC_133428.1, on the reverse strand, counting down.
AAGACCGTCCAATCAAGGGCTACACCAACCCCCGACCTGAAGAGTTTCAAATAGAACCTCAACTGGGACCAGGAACGCCATGTTTCCACATGTTAAAAATGTCCACAGTGCATGCAGACACTCCCAGAAGATTTCTTTCTTTTTCAAAAATTACACTTTTAATTTTGAGATAATTGTGGATTCACATGCGGTTGTGAGAAATAATGTGGAGAGATCCTGTGTACCGTGTGCCGGGTTTCTCCCGAGGGTACCGTCTTGCCAACAGTATAGGACAGTATCCGTGAGGGACGCTGAGATCCTAAGTGAAATGCACAACATTCCATCACAAAGACCCCTCTTGCTGGGCTTCTGGAGACAACGCCCACTACCTCCTGCCCGCGGGCCCTGCTTCTCCCTGCAAAGTACTCACAGACTCCTTTTCCCCATAATTCTGTTATTTCAAGAACGTGCCGTAGACACACAGTGGGTAACCTTTGGGGATCAGTGTTTTTTCACTAATCGTATTCCCCAGATATTCGCCCATGTTGTTTCAAGGATGAATTGTCGTCCTTTTTTTCTTTTTTGCGGTACGCAGGCCTCTCACTGTTGTGGCCTCTCCCGTTGCGGAGCACAGGCTCCGGACGTGCAGGCTCAGCGGCCATGGCTCACGGGCCCAGCCGCTCCGCGGCATGTGGGATCCTCCCGGACCGGGGCACGAACCCGCATCCCCTGCATCGGTAGGGAGACTCTCGACCACTGCGCCACCCGGGAAGCCCCTTGTCGTCCTTTTTTACGGCTGAGTAGTAAGTATTCCATAGCATGGGTGGATCTCATTTTGTTGAACTATGCATCCACTGCAGGACATCTGGGCGGTTTACAGTTTTTGCTCATCATGAATAAAACTGCTATAAACATTCGTGTATAGATTTTTGTATTACTCTTACTTTCTCTGGGATAAACACCCAAGAATGTAATTGCTCAGACATAGGATAGCTGCACGTTTAGTTTTTTGTTGTTTTGTTTTTTAATATTATTAATTTTTATTGGAGTATAGTTGCTTTACAATGTTGTGTTAGTTTCTGCTGTACAGCCAAGTGAATCAGCTGTACGTATACATTTATGCCCTCTTTTTGGGATTTCCTTCCCGTTTAGGTCACCACGGAGCACTGAGTAGAGTTTCCTGTGCTACACAGCAGGTTCTCATTAGTTATCTATTTTATGCATAGTAGTCTGTATATGTCCATCCCAATCTCCCAATTCATCCCACCTCTCCTCCCCCCTTGGCATCCACAGATGTAGAGAACTTTAGTTGTTTTTAAGGAACCGCCAAACTATTTTCAAGGGTGGCTGTTCCGTTGAACATTGGAAGACGGATTCTGTTTTCTTTCTAAATCCAGAAAGAATGATTATGGAAAATGGTGTGTCCTTTTTAAAATTTTACCATTGGAAAGACATGGAGATGGGGTTAAGGGTACACTGGGACATCCTGTGACTTGCCACGTTCTGGGCACAAATGCACACTTAGGTGGTAGAAGCTGTCCTCATGCGTTTGCTTTTTGGATTAAATCTGTCTCCCAGAGATGCACCAGTCCTGTCACTGGCGTTGTGAGAAGGAAACATCCTCTTTAAAAATCAATTTTATTTTTTTACAGCAGTGTTACGTTCACAGCAAAATTGAGTGGAAGGTACAAAGATTTAGAGAGAAACATTTCGATGATCTTCAATCCTGTGTCTTTAACCATGCAGTCTAGGCCACCACCACCGAGTTTACGGTGACATTTTATATTCCCTTGTTAGCATCTAAAATTAACCAGGCTCAATTAGGGCCCCCCACGGGGCATCTCAGGAATGCATCATTATTTATCATTAGTGGATTTCATCATAAAATAGGGTCAGCTGCAGTATTTTTAGTACAGAACACCGAGACAGAACATAATGTGATCGTATATGTCATAAGGATAATATATAACTCCCAGATTTGGATTGTTTAGAAAAATGAGGTCTTTCTGAACCAGGAAAGTGGGGAAAATGTATTCATTTGTTTCAGGGGAAATAGGCATGTGTTCTTTTAAACTGATAAACATTTGTTGAAATCTTACCCTGAGCAGACACTGGATTGGGAACCCAGGGCTGGGGAAATTCAAAGTTGAAGTTGATATGGCCAGGGGTGTGGGGCAGGGTCAGAGACAGAATTTGGGAATGATGCAGGGGTGGGCACAGCCCAGCAGCAGATGTGAATGTCTGCTGTGGGTGCTGTAAAGGCAGGGGTCAGCAAACCACAGCCCTGGGCCAATCTGGCCCCCTGCTTGTTATTTTCCATAAAGTTTTATGAGCACACAACCATGTCCATTTGTTTATATGTAGCCTGTGGCTGCTTTCCTGCTTCATCCCACAGGTTGAGTAGCTGTAGCAGACTCTGTATGGTTGAAAATATTGTCCATCCAGCCCTTTACCCAGAAAGCTTGCCCACCCCGGTCTAAACGGTGGTTCATGACCATTTATAGTGACTAAACGACTCTTGGTTTATTTATTGGTTAAAAGGGGAGCATTTCCTTGTGGAGCAGTGAAAATGTCCTGAAACAAAGGGGACCGTGTATTCTAGTATTCTCTCTCTGTTCCTTGGAAACCTGAGTTGCATTTCAGCATCTCTTTTGCAGGACAAAGGCGTGTAGAAGGGAGGGCGGGTCTTCCTGGGGGCCCTTTTGTGATGATGTCATGCGTGGAGCTCTGGGCTGGGGCTCATGGCCCTCCTGGCGATTGACAGATGAGCTGTATTCTTTAGTGATTGCAGGAGACAAATCTCACATGGCATCGTGAGCAGAGCCTCAAGGGGACCCCACCTCCCCAAGGTCTCATCTTCCAAACTGCTCTTTCCTTCAGCTCCCAGACATGAACGTGGGACCGTGCATCTCCAGCTCACAGATTTTCTCGGAACTTTCCATTTTGGGCTTATTTGAAATAGATCACGTTTGCTGCTGCTTTGAACCCACATCATTCACTGATTTGGGCTACGTTTCTTCCCCAACTCTTTGTTTTTTTAAATAGCAGTGAAATATATAGAATGTAAATGTTGCCATTTTAACCATTTTTAAGCAGACGGTTAGTAGCATTAGTACATCGACAATGTTGTGCAACCATCGCTGCCCCTTTCTATTTCTAAAACTTTTTCTGCAACTCAATCAGAAGCCCCACATCTACTCAGCAGATGCTCCCCATTCCTTCCTCCCCTGCCCCAGCTACTGGTAGCCTTTAATCTGCTTTCTGTCTCTATGGATTTGCCTGTTCCAGATATTTCATATAAAGGGAATCATACAGTGTTTGTCTTTTTGTGTCTGGCTTATTTCATTGAGCATTATGTCCTCAAATTTCAACCATGGATGAAGCCTATGTCAGTGCCTCATTCTTTTTCGTGGCTGCATAATATTCCATTGTATGGATAGGTAAACCCATTCTGTTTATCCATCCATTTGTTTTGTTTTATAAATTTATTTATTTGTTTGTTTGTTTTTGGCTGCATTGGGTCTTCATTGCTGTGCATGGGCTTTCTCTAGTTGTCTTGAGTGGGGGTTACCCTTCATTGTGGTGCGTGGGCATCTCATTGCAGTGGCTTCTCTTGTTGTGGAGCACAGGCTCTGGTGCACAGGCTTCAGTTGCTGTGGCACACCAGCTCAGTAATTGTGGCTCATGGGCTTCGTTGCTCCGTGGCATGCAGGATCTTCCCAGACCAGGGCTCGAACCCGTGTCCCCTGCATTGTCAGGCAGATTCCTAGCCACTGCGCCACCAGGGAAGCCCTCCATCCGTTTGTTGATGGACGTTTAGGCAATTTCCACCTTTTGGTTATTTTGCATATTGCTGCCGTGAACATAGGTGTACTAGCATCTGTTCCTATTTTCCATTCTTTGGTGTTTATACCTAGGAGTGGAATTGCTGTATCACTTGGTTGTTCTGGGGTTACCCTTCTGTGCGACGGTCAAACTCTTTTCCCCAGAGGCTGCCCAGTGTTTCGTGCCTTCAAAGGTTCCAGTTTTTCCAAATCTTCACTGACTCCTGTTGTTTTTTCATTTTAAAAATTGTACCCATCCTAGTGGGTGTGAACGGTATCTCACTGTGGTTTTGGTGTGCAGTTCCCCATCAATGAATGATGCCGAGAATCTTTGCATGTGCTTATCAGCTGTTTGTATATTTTCTTTGGAGAAAAGTTTCTTCCGATATTTTGCCCATTTTAAAATTGGGTGGCTTGTCTTTTCTGTTGCGGAATTGTGGGAGTTGTTTACAAAGTCTGGGTACTACACTCTTATCAGGTATGTGACTTGCAAGTATTTTCTCCCATTTCCTGGGTTTGTTTTTTTCCACTTTCTTTTTTATTATTTTCATTCTCTTTATAGTGTCCTTTGATGCACATATGTTTTAAATTTTAATGAAGTCCAATTTATCTATATTTCCTTTTGTTGCCTGTGCTTTTGGTGTCATATTTAAATGGGCTACTTTAAACTTCAGCTGTGACATCTGCAGGGATTGGGAACAGACTTTTTGAGGGACTCAGGAGACATGCAGCTGTGGGGACACACGTCTTGGGGGACAGGGCAGAACAGGATAGGGCAGGAGTGCCTGGTCACCCCTGATGGGACAGTGTGAGGGTTGGTGCCACTAACCCAGGGTGACCTTTGTGCTTTTAAATGTTGTCATGGCTACCAATGAGCACGAGCGCCAGAGGGAACTGTTGATCAATCAATCTTTGAAGAACAATTCATACTTATGAGCCTAATCTCCCACGAGGCTATGAGAAATAGGAAAAAGTAAACAAAATGAACCCACCGTTGAATGTCTTTGCAGTCACCAGACAACTTTTACATGCTGTCACATTCAGCTCCACGGAAGGGGATGTTAACACAGTGGTTCTGCCACAGGGCACCAGAGATTTCCTGGCCAACGGGATCTGCGTTTCGTGGGAAGTGACCGGTGGAAACTGCCAGAATCCACGTATCAATCTATTAAAAACTCTGCAGAGTGAATGTGGGAGGAGCTTTTTTCTTTTCACGTTTCCGAGAAGTGATAGAACTTCAACCCTAGGCAAATACACCCAGATATTTGCTAGTACGGGAGGTGTGTGAAAAAAAGAAACTCTTCCCAGAGCCACATTTTTGTAGTTGTCACCCACTGGGGCAGGTCATTATCCACATCCGTGGTCCATGGTCAGCTCGTGGGTCTGCTGGTTTGGTATTTGTGGGTCTCTCTGGTCTTGTCTTCCTGGTGGCAACAACCCAAGGGCAGAGACAGCTCATTTTAGAACATCTGGGAAAGCATGAATTGGGTTAAAGCATCAACAAGTATTTACTTTAATTGTAGACTCAGGGCAGTGATTACAAATCTCCGTGGAAGGAAGGTTAGAAATAGGAAAGAGGCCACTGGGCTGGGGACACCAGGTCTTTCCTTTGTGGGGAGAGCGCCAGAGGCACCCCAATGTGGACCTCCCGCCAGAAAGCTCTTTTTCAGCATCTGCCTTCCAGAAGCTGAGCTGGGACACTTCTTCATTTCAGAATGCAAGTCAGAAAAGTCGTGGGTTATTAATAAACAACAGATGCTATTTCTTTACCCCCCGCCCCGACGGTTGACATGCAGAAGTCTCCGGAGAGCTGGATCTGACTTGTGTTCACCTACTCGTTATTATTATTCATATGCCGTCGAGGTGTTCCAGGCATTTCAGGGGACTCAGAAAGGCCAACTTCCTATTTCGAGTTTACCCTTTCAGCCCATGAATTTTTAATGTCGATCCCTCTCATCCTGGAAAACCCTCACCTATGAATAAGTGATGTGTACAAACACAGCTCCTCAAGTCACGCATGTCAACTTTTCCTTCCACTTTTTCTAGATATTTTCCCCCCTCTGGAGTGTGAACGATGCCATTCTTTTCGTTTTCAAAAATCTCACCACCATTTCACAGACAATGAGCAAAGGGGAGTATCTGGATGTGTCAGACGTTTAACAGTTCTTGGGAGGAAGGACATTCCTCTGTGTAGCCGTGGTGCTTACGGTGGATACGGCGTTGGTGTTTTTTGTGTTTGTTTGTTTTTTCAGTATTATGAACCCCAGAAAACATCTTTTTCCTCCTATTCCTTTTAAAATCAAATTACGATGTGACATTCCATAAAATACCTTTTGTGCAGCTAATAAAAAACGAGACCGTCCCAGGCTTGACAATTAAGCCGCAACATTCAGCACACATTCTCTGAGCAAGTTTATGGCTTCACTTTCATGTCGGTGTTTCCTATATGTTTTTTTTTTTAAGCCCCATTATTGATTAATAGCCTTCTGTGTTTTAAAAGTTTCTTTTTCTTGTGTGGAGAAAAAAATCATTTGCCTTTTAATGGGGTGTCAGATTTGCTTCCCAAACCTTCTAAAAGGTCATCATTGTTACATATGGATAAGAGCTTTCTTCAGAATCAATGAAAAGTCTGTTTCTAGGGCAATTCACGGCTGCCTCTCGGCAGCGGTAACGTGGAAAAGTTAATTTCACCGTCTTGCAAAGTGGAGGGGTGGGATCTTGCCCTGCGGTTAACGATTTTCACATGGAGGGAAAGGGCCTGCTGGCTTCTCACACGTACTAAATAACCCCCAGGCCGTCCAGCGTCCAGGGCATCTTGGCAGCCCTGTGGGGGTCAGAGCTCACGGGACATGTCCACTCCAATTAGGGACATCGTAAACCTGTGGGCAATTAACTCTTCCCCGGCCAGGTGCCTATGCCTGATGCTGAGGGGAACGGGTGAGGGCTGGTTATATTTCGGTTCAAATTTGCTGAACAAGCCTTTTCCATTACCAGCAGTGGAACTGCTGCCTGAGGGCTCAGAGGGCACGGTCCAGCACCAGCTGGTCTGAGCTGACCATGAGGCACTGCTCAGGGCTGAAATTTTATCTCAGTGGTCCTGCCCACATAGAGATGGGCTATTTTTTCTATGGAGGGAGCCTGAACAGGAGCTGTGTGTTGGCGTAAGAAACAGAAGGAAGGGGCAGTCAATTCCATCCTGACTGGGGTCCCTGTGGTCCTGTCGGTGGTGGGGGGGGAATGACCATCCCTGGAGCTGTGGGACCTCAACTGTAAGGTCCAGAAAGACAGGCGTATACTTGCTGTTGCCGGGTGGGAGCCCCCAGGCTACATGATGACCAGAATACAGCAGAAAATATCCGTTGACAGGCTGATCTTCCTCAAAGACTTGGGGACCAGCAGCCGAGGGAGGGGTGCCTTTGAGTGGCTCGTGCACTAGGAGATGAAAACTGTGGGAATGTAGAATCCCCATCCCATCCCCAGGAGGCTAGAGATGGTCTTTGTGATCTCTTGCTAAAGTTTGGTGAATGGAAACATGGCACGTGAGAGACCCCTGCCAAGAGCGAAGGCTGTGGAAATGGACGGTGGTTACGTCCTCGTCTGAGTGAACAGCAGCAGGCGTGTGGCCCTGACCAGTGAGGGAGAGCTGACCCAGTGGGGTCCAGGCTCACTTAGGGTGTGGGATGAGTTTCCTCTTCTCCCCCACTCCTGATCCTAAGGGATGTAAGTGAACCATGGAGGCCAACACAGAGCAGCAGGGCCAGCAGGCTCTGAGAGCTCCAGGGATGCTGGCACAGAGCACTGGTGGTCCTCCAGGGTGGACAGGTCCCCTTTCCCTCTACCACGGATGGACAACCACTGCCAATACCACTCGGTGACCCCAGATGTGACCTCCATAGGAATGAAGGAGGTGAAGGGGTCATCCAGCCCAGGACTGTACAGGTGTGACCTCAATACACTCTACCTTCCTCCCTGTAATAAGGAATAAAGGAGGTGAGGAGAGTCTTCCAGTCCAAGACCTCCCGACTCTGCCTTCGTTTTCACATGATTTCTCCTCTGTGTCTTTGTCTCTTGTATTCTGTCTCTTATAAGGACAGTCCTCATTGGATTTAGGGGCACCCTGATCCAGGGGGACCTCATCTTAAATCTTGATCAAATCTGAAGACCCTGTTTCCAATAAGATCATGAATACAAGTTCTATGGGCTATGGCCAACATGTCATTGAGGGACAATTATTCAACCCATTACACTTTCTTCATATATTATACAATTAAAGAACTCAACGAGGTAACTTTAGGATTGACTCAGTTGTATTGACTTTTACTGACTGTTGATCAATATGGAGAAATAGGAGAAAAGTTGATGTTTCACCTGCCCCAGGAGGACAGAATCTTAGTAAGTCAACATTATGGAGTGTTTTCTTGTCTTCCTGTTGTATTCATGGGATGATCTATATTACATATTTCTTTCGCTCCAACTCAGTGTGATCTTTGCTTGGATAAACTTTCATCAAAAGACTAATGAACAGAAAGTTTTAAAAAAATAGAGTAATCACCAAATAATTGTGTTCAGAGTGTGTCCAAGTATAGAAAACCAGGGCATTAGCAGATAAGAACATATTTCAATATTTATGAAGCAATTTTTCTATAATTAAGAAGAATTCTGTAATAGGTTTTTATTGTTGTCATCCTTTTGAATCTTAATCCATAAATTGTTATCAAACCATTAAAAGGAAAATGTAGAACCCTGTGTGAATATCTTCCCTTTGATAAGCCTGGCGGTATACCAGTTGTTTTAGGGTTTTGGATCACATCTGAGGATAAATAAATGGCATTAGAAGTTTCTGACTCATTAGAGGTCTGAAAATAGCCAGAAAAGGAGGGAGGCAAATGAAAGAGAAAGCTATCCGGAAGACAGAATTAGATGAAACACTGTGTATTTCCAATGTGGTGGTTTATTAGGCAGAAGGCATCTCGTGCACCCTAGATATCCTGAGGGCAGTGTGGTGAAGGTTCAGTGGGCTCATGTCCATTAGAAGGGAGGCCCTCCACCTCACCAGGTGGAAAGCTGTGTTTCATACCAGGGTGGACTAAACCAGGGGGCTGAAGATTCCCAGGGAAAGGGGATGCATGTGTTAGTCATGCCTTCTGATCCCAAAACCAACTTCTCCCAGGCAGGGGCCAGAATCTCCATCTCCACAAAGGGGACAATATTATGCTCCTCCCAGGGGTCCCAAATAGGAAACACCCTCTGTCAGTTAGGGCTCTCCAGAGAAACAAAACCAATGGGATAGATAGATAGTTGATTGATAGATAGATTAGACAAATGATAGGTGATAGATAGATAGATAGATAATAGATAAACCTAGACAGATGATAGATTAGATAGATGGATACATAGATAAGACAAATGGTGGATAGACAGATGATAGAACAATAATAGATAGATGATAGACACATATATACGTACACAGATGACAGATGATAAGTAAGTAAATAGGTAGGTAGATAGATAAGTAGATTAGATAGATGGATAGACAGATTATAAAAAGATAGATGATAGATAAATAATAGATGATAGATAAATGTAAATAGTTGATAGATTAGATAAATGGATAGATAAAATAAATGGATAAATGATAGGTAGATGATAGATCAATAGGTAGATAGATGGATGATGGATAGGTAAATAGATTAGACGATAGATACATGATAGATGATAGATAAGACAGATGATACATAAGTGATTGATGCATTAGATAGATTATAGTCAGATAGCTAGATAGTTGGATAGATGATAGATAAATGATAGATGACAGATCAATAAGTAGCTATAGAGGTAGATAGATGATAGATAAATGATAAGTAGATAGTAGATAGATAGATAGATAGACAGATGATAGTTTGTTAAAAGGCATTGGCTCACACAATGACAGAGGCTGAGAAATGACTTGATCTGCCATCAGCAAGCTGCAGACCCAGGAGAGGCAGTGGTAGTTCAGTCCTAGTCTGAACGCTTGAGAAGCAGGAGACCTGATGGTATCAGTTCCAGTTCAAGGGCAGGAGAAGACCAATGTCCTTGCTCAGAAGTTACACAGGGAGGGGACAAATCTCCCTTTCTCTACCTTTGGTTCTATCCACACCCTCAACTGATTAGATGAGGCCCACCCACCCTGGGGAGGGCAATCTCCTTTCCTCAGTCCACTGATTCACATGCTCATCTCATCCAGAGACACCCTCCCAGACACGCCCAGAAATAATGCTTCGCCAGATATCTGGGCCCCCTGTGGCCCTGTCACGTCGACACATACAATGAACCCTCGCTATCCCCAGCTTTGATCATGGCCATTTCCACCCTGCTCAGCTTTTCCTTGAGGGTCCCTCCAAGCTCAACCAATGTTCTCTTGGGGAAGTTTCCCCCAAGCTCTGCTTTTTAACAATGCTCGTGGCCATTATGCTGACAACACATGATTCCCGAGGGGTGATCGGGGGCCCAGGGAGGTGAAGACAGACCTGGGCTGTCAGCAACTAAAGCAGAGGAGTGAAAGACACACGGATCCACATCAGAACGAGTCTTCTTCCTTCTTTGATTTGGCGTCTCTCTCTCTCTCTCTCTCTCTCTCTCTCTCTCTCTCTCTCTGTCTCTCACTCTCTCTCTCTCTCTCTCTATCAGGGTTGAAGTATAAAGGATGGGGCGCCATGGGCACACCTTTGTCTACAACACATCTGCAATTGTTTTGTGCATTACTCCGGTCTCTTTGGATAAAGGCCCTGGTTCTGTGAGACGCTCTTTGGATCTGAGACGTCTGTCTCAGGAGGTGGGTAATAAGGTGTGTGTGTCAGGAGGCGGGTGGCCCTCACGCTGATGGGAACCTCCCGCCCCACCCCACCCCCCGTGGCTCTCAGCATCTCACCTCGACAGACACCAGTAATGAGTGATAATGAGCCTCCTTCCCTTCACCCAACACGGCCGAGCATGGGAGCTGGATGTGGAGGGGACCCCCTGTGGTCGCAGTAGTGATGCAGGCTCGGAGAATTGCTCTAAGTGGTTTCTAAGTCATGTCTCAGCAGGAGAAGCCCATGGTGTTGGGGAAAGATCAGATCACAGTGGGGCAGGGAGCAGATCACGGCGGGTGAGAGGTACCCCTACCCCCACCACCATGCACCCACCTGCTGGTACTTGTGAGGAGGGCAGGTCTGGGCAGCGGGACCTTTTCAAAGCTCACCAGGGAACTGTAATGAACATCTAAGTTCAAGGGTTACTGGGTTAGAACCCCCCCTACTACTCAAGGAGGAGTCTGCACACCTGCAGCATCATTGTCACCTAGGACCAGTCTCCATCACTGTCCTGTTCCAGACCCGCAGAATCACCTGTACGACCAAGATCCCAGGTGATTCCTGTGCACGTGACAGGTTGGATGCACTGTTTTGAAGGATAGTGAGACGTAAAGAAGCCGCCTGAAACCCTAGAATGGAAGATGAGGTCCTGGAGACACAGGTAAGGGTAGGTGAGAAAGGTGTGCTCTTCTCCTGCCCAATACTCCCTCCAGGAGTATTGGGTGGGGGGAGCGTGGATGATGGTGTTGCAGGAACCTGCTGCTACCAGCCTGGACACATGATTGGTAACCATTGGTTCACTGGACACATGCACTGGTTAGGGTGACGTATCCAGTAATCCGTTAAGTGCATGGAATTCTTGAAAGTGTGTACAACATGGGGCATCATCCTCTGTCTTAGCTTGGGCTGCCATAATAAAATTCCATAGACTGGGGACTCATAAACAACAGACATTTATTTCCCATGGTTCTGGAGGCTGGAAGTCCAAGACCCCAGCGAGGGCAGATTTAGTGTCTGAGGAGGACCCTCTTCCTGGTTCATAGATGGCATCTTCTCGCTGTCTCCTCACATGGTGGAAGGGGCTGGCGAGGGAGCTCTCTGGGGTCTCTTTTCTAAGGACACTAATCCCCTCATGGGGGCTCCATCCTCATGATCTCATCACCTCCCAAAGCCCCTACCTGCTTACATTATCACCTTGGCATAGGGTGACTGCTTCAGGAGGCTGGTATCAGGAGCTCCAGAAAAGGGGCGGAACTGAATGAACTGCAAGGGTTTCCAAGGGTTTCCAGCATCTCTGAGCAGGATTTGGGATCCACAGTGTGATATTATATTAGCTTAGCTGGGACCACAGCCTCATCTCCAAGTGGACCATACCCCCAGACACAGCCCCAGCAGGTGGCAAAAAGGGGGGAAGAGGCATTTCCCCCTAAAGAAGTCAGGGAGCTCTCAGGAGGGGAGAAGGGATGATGGGTGACCAGTGACCATTGTCCATCACCACACTTGGGGCAGAAAGGAAGGGCTTGGGACACCTTGAATCCTTAGTGAAGTGCGAAGTGAGGGCAGAAGGAGAGAAGCAGAGCAGTGGGTGAATGGGGCTATGTCTTGTTTTCCCCTTGCGTTTCCAGGGCGCTGTGAACAGCTCGTTACCTTGCAGTGCTCACATAATTCCTCCGGCCGGGCTGTTGGCTGAAGAGCAATGCCACTGAGGTCAGGGGGAGGAAGGCCCAGTGAGGTTCAGCTGTTTATAGGAAGAGCATAGAGTGGGTCTGAAACAACGCTCACAGATCAGCTTTGGGGAGAGACCGAGAGACGGCTGGGCATATATCAGAAAACAAGGATCCCGTGATATCGGTGAGGTCGTATGGTGGTCCTGCATGGCTGTGCAAAGAAGCTCTTCTTTCTTTTTATAATTTTTCAGAAACAAGCCAGAAAAGTAAATAAACACTATGTCCCCAAGCTTCCCTGGGTCTGTCCAGAGCCTGGTCCTTTGCCAGCGGTGAATTCTGGTTCCCACGTAGCCAGGTCGTCTGAATCATTTAATGAGAGCCTGCACCCTCACCTCTGCACCAGCTCAGCCTTCCTGCATGAACTCTTAATCCAGTGCCCACCTATTTAAAGCCTACATGTGACATCCCACAGTATTAGGTGACAGACGGGATTCACAGTTTTCACGGGCCCCCACGAAGCCCCTCTCCCCGGCTGCGCTTCTGTATTGGATTTCCAGCCGGGAGATGAGGATGGACGTGCGCGGGTCTGAGGACCACGTTTCAGGATGTGGCTCCAATCCATGGCCAGACGTCAGCGAGGCGAGGCCATCTGTCCCTCGTCTGGGGTCTTTGGAAGCGGCCTGGAAACGTCTTATACAAGTTAATACGGAGGAACAGTGTGGTGAGGGCCGTCCTCTGAAGCTTAAAGGAAAAAATTCAAAACAACAAACAAAAATGCAAGACATCTGTTTCTGGGGAGAAAAGGAGAGAAAGAAAGGCGGAGAGAAAAGAGGTAGGGAGAACTCTCCAAAACAAAGCAGCAGGGAGATGGGGGCTGGGAGGCGGCTGGAAGGAAGGGGACCTCACGGTCGGCCAGCAAACCGATGCACACGACGGCGCCCGCCTTCATGGAAAGTGACTGAGTGGCGTGTCAGGGCTGGCGTCCACCGATTTCACCTGCGGGGAGATTGAATCAGGCAGCGGATCAGAGTGCGGAACGTTCTGACGCTCGCTGTTGTGAAAACACGTCAGGTAGGTAGGTGCTCATTAGATGGGCCGGGCTCGCGCCAGCCCAGTGGAAATTGTGTTTATGGCAAAAGGAGGACACAGCGTTCGACCTTGTGTGGTTGGGAGAACAGGTTGATCCCCGGGGTTGATCACCAGGCGATGGGGGAGGAATGGCTACCGTCCTCAGGCTGCCTCTGTGTCCTCCCTTTTCTCCGCATGCAGCCTCCTGGGTGCAAGCACACGCACACACACGTGCACACATGTGTCCAGACTGTATGTGTACGTGCACACGTCCGGGAGGAAGTATGCTCAGACTTCCTCTCTGCTTTATCTTTTCCCCAGTTTAGGCCCTAGGTAAGCCCCTGTGGGAGGTTGGTAAAAATATGCTAACTCTGTTTAAACCTACGGTGCGTATCTTCAGCCACGCTGGGATGGAGACTTTTTTAAGGTTTTCCCACGACACTTGGGTTTTGGGGATGGGAAAAGTTATAAAGATACTGGTTCAGGTAAAGAGCATAATGCCAGGGAATGTGTGCTGTGGGCTAAGTTTTGTGTTTAGAAAATAAAAGGATATATACCGTAGTGGGTAGAATGGGGTTCTCCCCCGAAAGCTATGTCCATGTCCTAAATCCCATAACCTGGGAACGGGACCTTATTAGGAAACAGGGTCTCTGCAGATGTGATAAAGTGAAGGTCTGAGATGAGGTCCTCCTGGAGGAGGGTGGCCCTACATCCAATGACAGGGTGCTTCTAAGACACAGAAGAGGAGAGACACAGACACAGAGGAGAAGCCCTGAGAAGACAGAGGCAGAGACGGGAGGGATGCGGCCACAAGCCCAGGGACGCCTGGAGCCCCCAGAAGCTGGAAGAGGCGGGAAGGACCCTCCCCTGGAGCCTCTGGAGGGAGCTCAGCCCTGGGACTCCTCAGACGTGTGGTCTCCAGAATGGGGGAGGATGGATTCCCATGGTTACAGCCACCCCAGGAAACTCCTACATTTAAGACTGTGCTTTAAACACATACCCTGAATGGTCACTGAGATTGCCAACAGGGTGTCTCACGGGAGGGACGCTCTGGGGCCGGGGGGTACAGGGATGGGATCAGAGGGAACCCCTTTTACCGCACACCATTCTCGCCTTTGGGATCACGAGCCAGGCACATGCAAGCGTCCCTAAGTACCAAACGTGCCATTGGCACCGTTTCATGACTGCAGCCGTGAATGCATTGCAAACTCGCTTATCCACACTGATGGGTTCAGAGGGGTTGGCGGGGGGCTGTCCAGCAGGGGTGTAAAAATCCTGAGGGAGACCGCCATGGTCGAGTCCTCTGTCTGGCTGAGCTTACGTCCAGGTGTCCCCTCGTGCATCCCTCCCAGCTCAGCCTGCAATCACAGACTCCCGGAACGTTGCTGCTGGCTCTTCCGGGGGTCCTCTCTGGAGACACCACAATTTGACCCCTGAGGGGACCCAGGAAGTGTATGTGAGCAGTGCCAGCTGGAGGGGGTCCTGTTTTCATGCTCCTCTTAACCACCAGGTGTTCAGAGCCAAAGGTCCGCTGCGGCTCTTGGCTGGGAGAGACGGGGAGGGGCGCCCTGGGTGGAGAGGTGGGTCCCGCCTGCGCTGGGGACACGGAGGTATTCCTCGAGCTGGGGAGCCTGCTTCCCTGCACAAGCCCATGTTCCCCCCGAGGCCCACGCCATCAGTCACTCCCTCGCTCCAGCTGTTGTCTCCCAGCCATGCCGCGTGACACGCGACTTTGTCTTAATGCACATCAGCTGCGCGGGGCCGGCTTTGCGCGGACGCTGCCGCTTCTGTTATCCAGGGGAGCTCTCTGTAGGAAAAAGAATGACACACGGGGACAGTCACAGGAGCCCTTTGGATGCATTTCCATCGCTGCTGGGTTGTCCCGAGCTGTCTTATGGGCAGTCGGGTGCCCCTCTACCATGTTCACGGATTTGTTTGTGAATGTGTGTAGCAGTTTTTACCTTGGGGTGCGTGTTCCCCGGGGGCCGCGGTGCTGGGACAGGGGCCACTTTGCTGGTTGTTTGGCCTGAGTCGCCCTGATGTCTTCAGGGCAAGAGGGGTCAGTGACAAAGTCAGTGGCGTGTGAAAGGTGACCTTCGGGGCCGCTGGATACAAAATAGGGTGCTCAGTTAGGGCTGAACTTCAAATAAGCAGTGGGATTTTTTTTCTTTTAGTATAAGTATGCCCCAGATTTTGCAAGGGACATATGTATAGTAAAACAATTATTATTGTATGTCTGAAATTCAAATTTTAGCTGGGTGTCCTGTATTTTTAGTTGGTAAATATGCTTAAATATGGCAATCCTAATCAGGCTTTTTCCTCCTCAAGATCTGGACATATAGGACCTCCGGCCTGCACCTCCAGGTCACAACTTTGGGGGAACTGACATAGTGGACAGTAGGGGTTTTCCATTGATTATCTATGTATCTATCTGTCTATCTATCTCTCATCTATCTACTTATCTATCACCTACCTGCTTATCTATCATATACATATCTATGTATCTATCTATACCTATTATCTATCATCTCTGTACCTGTCTATCTATCCATCATCTATCTATATATCCACGTATCTATCATTCATGTATGTATGTATCTATCATCTATGTCTGTCCATCCATCTATCCGTCTATCTACGTATTTAGTTATTTATCACCTATCATCTCTCTCTCTGTATATATATAAAATGTGTCTATCTATCATCTATTTATTTATCATCTATCATCTGTGTATGTATATATGTATCTGTCTTCCATGCATTTCTCTCCCTATGTATCTATCTATCTATCTAGATTGTGGTACAATACGCATAACATAAAATTTACCATTTTAACCGAAGCTCCCAAGCCAGTGCTACAAAGTCTGTTCATGACGCGGTGCCGCCGTGTCCACTACCTACTTCCTGTCTACCTAGAAATGTCTTATTTGATTCTGCGAGCAGACAGCGAGCTATGCTGGCCTGAGCAGGGCAGGGACATTTGCTGTTAGGGTTTGGGGCCAGGGATCTGCTGGGACTCTGGACGGCCGCCTGGGCAGTGCCTGGAGGGCTGACCTGAGCCTCCACCCGCCCCATCTGTGCCTCCTCCCCCCTGTCTGGGTTTTCATTGCTCACACACCCACTTCCTCCTGATCTATCTGACATCTGGTGGCTCCTGTGTGGTCACACTTGTGTGTCCACCTCAGTCTGCAGTGCAACAACACTCAAGGGCAGGTCTTGGGCTTCACTCATAACACACAGAGATCTCAGACTTAAAGCAAGGTCACAGCACTCTGCTGTATGTGTGTGGGGTCAATGAGGGGAAATGGGATTGCTCTAGGAGTAGCCTGTTGCTTGGCTCTGTAAGCCAGAGTTGAGGATCCTTGGAGTGTTGGGTGGTGAGGCTGGGACCCTTGGCTTTCTGTCCTGGTTCAACCCATTCCCAGCAAGGCAGCTCCGACAGGGTCAGCTCCCATCTCCAGGGTTAGTTTACGCTGTGGTTCTGTCACTTCCCAGCTCAAGCCTCTGGGCAGGTCAACTCTTCATCTTACTCTCCTCAGTCATAAGCTGTAGACGGGGGATGCCTGTCTCCTAGGACGGTTGACTGGATTGGAAATAACGGTCTTAGCGAACCCAGTGTGTGGGGAAGCAATGATTCCTTTCAGCCCTAAAGTGTAGGTTGTGGCGTATTTTCTTTTCCTGCCAACACTGTAAGGTCCTTAGGGATCAGAATGACGTTTCTATTCTGATCTGGGCTTTTAGAACCGGGTGTATCTTGGGTCTGCGAAGAAGATTTGAATGCATGAGTGAAGTCGATGGTCTGGCCTCCAGATTTGAGCTTCTGGCCAGCGGTGTTCCAGGAAATGTCAATCGATTCAACAGTTCATTCCTAATTCACTCAAGATGAGATAAGAAAAGGACGACTGTGAACACCGGTCGTGTAGGATTGCCCTGCCACTCAAGAATGTCCATCGCCACGGTTTTCACCCACTGTGGTTAGGAGAGGATGCTGGATGGTGGTTCTCAGCTTTTCTTTACCTTCCAGGTGCTGGTGGCACCTGGCATCCCACGGTGTGCAGAGCACCCAATTAGGAAGCAATCCCATAAAGCGGAGACGGCAAGAAACCTCGAAGGTAGTGTCACCTCCATCCAGAAAGGGCATCTCAGCCACCCTTCTCCAGGGATTGTTACAAAACAAGAACGCCCGTACCACCAGCACCCAGAACAGAACGTGACTGCACCTCTGTTTTCAGACAAGCAGACGTAGTGATTTCAAGGCACACCCACCGAGATCTCACGTGTGCTGGCATGGTTTCTCCAAAGGTATGACTCCATCGCCTGTCTCCGTTTTCCGAGACTGGAAAGATGGTCACCTCGGGAAGCGCGATGGGTGCCTTGCTGAAGGGTAGACGTGGCCCTCGGAGGAGACGCCTCCATGGACTCTCTGTGCTGGACTCAGCTTCTGGATGTGACCGTGGGCTCCCCTGGCTGGGAGTCCATTTCTTCATTGCTGCTTCTCCCGGTTGTTAATAAATCAGAAAGTAGATGAGAGACTCATGGTTAATTTTCCGCAGCTAGTGCAGAGTGTCTGAGCCCATAAACCTCAGAAAGTCTCGAGCTGTGAATTTCTTGATACTGACAAGGCAAACAGCTTAGAAATCATAATTATAAGTTACAAGTGTCTTAAGGGTTGTTCTTCTGACATAAAACTAATTTCATGTTTTTATTCATAATGTGGGAGAGATGAGAGGCAGGGGCCTGCTCTGGAGGGTGCTCCTGGAGGTATCACAGCCTCCGTTTCCTGGCCGTAATGAGCGGAGGCAGCGGGCTTCATCCCTCTCGCCGCCTGGTTTGCCTTGAGTAGCTCCTGACAACCTCGTGGAAGCTGCCTCTGCTTTCCCACGAGCAAGCTGGTGCCTCACCAGTGCGTGGCCCTGTTCTCCCCCAGAACCATCCTGTCACCGTATTGGTACACCCAGACCCAAGGTCTCTGCAGGAGTGTCCTGGGGCAGCCGGAACAAGTGACCACAAACTAGGGGCTTGAAACAACGGGAATGTACCTTCTCACCATTCTGGAGACCAGACATCTGAGATCAATGTGTGGGCAAGGTCGGTTCTCCTGGAGGCTCCAGGGGAGAATCCGTCCCAGGTCTCTCTCCCAGCTTCCGGAGGCTGTCAGCAATCCTTGGCATTCCTTGTTTTGTAGAAGTATCACCCCCAGCTCTGCCTCAATTGTCACTTGGGCTTCTCCCCTGCGTGTGCTTCTACGGGTCCTCTTTTCTTATTATAAGGACACCTTGGATTTAGGGCCACTCTAATCCAGGTTGACCTTATCCCAAGTTCCTTCAGTTAACTACAGTTAAATACAGAAAGACCCTATTTCCAAATAAGGTCCCATTCACAGACACGGGGGGTCAGAATTTGAATACATCTTGGGGGGCACCTTTCAACCCATTACAACCCCTGTGATGAATGCTGGTCTTCCTGAGGTGAAGAGGGGTGTCGTCACTCCCCTCTTGGACCACTCTAGGGGAACGGTATACCCGTGGATTAGTGCATCGTGGAGTTTTCAATTCTGCCCATCTCCAGCTCAGCAGAGAGTTTCTCTTACCATTAAGGAGAAAAAAGGTATTTGGGAAATGGAAGAAAAATAGTGTGGATTGGACAAACTCAACCACCGTTTCAATCTCTGTCCATCTAACGGCATGTAGGCACTGCCTTTGTTTCTTTAGGTCACGGTTTTATTCTGATGATCTATGGAGGGTCCTGCAAAAAGATTTGTTGGACACAAGGAGGAATAATGGCAGGGTGTACAACGCAGAGAGAAGAAAATACAAACATAGTGATGGTTTTGTGGGTGCCATGAAGAAGTCGCCGAGTTAGGAAAATTAGAACATTGTTCTTGACTTTGTCACAAATTTTCTATGGAACTAGAAAATTGGATGTCACCTCTTTCAAATGAAAGCATTGGTGGTAAACAAGGGAGACAGGCTAAAACCACAGGATAACGTCAACGCACTCCCACCAGAATGGCTAAAATGAAAAAGACAGACAGTAGCATGTGTTGACAGGGCTATGGAGTCACTGGAACTTTCCAGGGCTGCTGAGAGACTGCAGGTTGGTTTGATCATTTCGGGAAACCATGGGAGTATATCTACTAAAGTTGGGTGAACACAGGGTCTGTGTCCTGGCAATCCAGCTCCTAGGTGTGTACACAGTGGAAAGGCATGCACCAGTGCCCTGGAGACATGTGCAAGAAATTTCATAGCAGAATAATTTGTAACGGCCCCAAACTGGAACCAACTCCTCAATCAATGGTAGAATGGATAAATATATCATGATGGATTCCTGCAAAGGAATATTACTTGGCAATGAACAATCTCACACAGGGCACGATAGCATGCATGAATCTCACAGCCTGGCTTGATAACAGGGGAAGCAAAATGCAAAGGATTGCATGCTGATTGCAAGTCTGCAACTTTAGAAAGTTCCAAAGCAGCCAAAACGAGTCTACAGTGTTGAAAGTCAGGAGTGAGGTTATCTCGGGGAGGGCTCAGGACCGGGAGCTGGTGTGTGTCCTGGTCCTGGACGCGGTTACACAGGTGTCCTGGTCCTGGATGCGGTTACACTGGTGTCCTGGTCCTGGACGCGGTTACACTGGTGTCCTGGTCCTGGACGCAGTTACACAGGTGTCCTGGTCCTGGATGCAGTTACACAGGTGTCCTGTCCTGGACACGGTTACACAGGTGTCCTGGTCCTGGACACGGTTACACAGGTGTCCTGGTCCTGGACGCCGTTACACAGGTGTCCTGGTCCTGGATGCGGTTACACAGGTGTCCTTGTCCTGGATGCGGTTACACAGGTGTCCTGTTCTGGACGCGGTTACACAGGTGTCCTGGTCCTGGACGCAGTTACACAGGTGTCCTGGTCCTGGACGCGGTTACACAGGTGTCCTGGTCCTGGACGCGGTTACACAGGTGTCCTATCCTGGACACGGTTACACAGGTGTCCTGGTCCTGGACGCGGTTACACCGGTGTCCTGGTCCTGGACGCGGTTACACAAGTGTCCTGGTCCTGGATGCGGTTACACAGGTGTCCTATCCTGGACACGGTTACACAGGTGTCCTGGTCCTGGACGTGGTTACACCAGTGTCCTGGTCCTGGACGCGGTTACACAGGTGTCCTGGTCCTGGACGCGGTTACACAGGTGTCCTGTCCTGGACGCGATTACACAGGTGTCCTGGTGCTGGACGCGGTTACACAGGTGTCCTGTCCTGGACACGGTTACACAGGTGTCCTGGTCCTGGACGCGGTTACACAGTTGTCCTGTCCTGGACGCGGTTACACAGGTGTCCTGTCCTGGACGCGGTTACACCGGTGTCCTGGTCCTGGACATGGTTACACAGGTGTCCTGGTCCTGGATGCGGTTACACAGGTGTCCTGGTCCTGGACTCAGTTACACAGGTGTCCTGGTCCTGGACGCAGTTACACAGGTGTGCTTACTTTGTGGTGATTCATTGGGATGTACGGTTGTGGTCTGTGTACTCTTCTGGATGGATGGATGGTACTCAACAGAGCAGCTTATTCTAACATGGGCGTGTTCTAGGTCTCCTTCTGGTCCTCCCACTTAGGATTCCCTCACATGCGTTTGAGAGGGAGTCTTGAACACCTATACTCAAGGGCTACCTCCAGAATGGAGGTATAGATCAGACAAAGAGTTGCTATAGATCAGACGTGGTTCCAATTCTTGGCTACCCTATATTCCTTGTCCACAGTTAACCCTGGATTAAAAAAAAGGTCACAAGCAAGGTTGGATGATTATTTGGGGGGCGTGTCCCCCTTAAAGTGTCCATACAAGTTAAATTTCCACCAATCCATGAGGCAGGATCAATTCAGTGGACATGGCAATGATGCCTATCTTACAGGTAGTGGGAAGGATACTGGAGACCCAGGCAGGATATTCCCGGGGGCACACTCGAATCTCCAGAACCTCTCCAAGTTTTCTAAAGTGAGGACTCTGCATGTACTCCATGGGTCTCCTCCGGATGGCTTGCCCAGCCCTCACGTGGATGGTTGCACCCACTTGCCTCAGGGGAGGAAAGGACCATTACCTGGAGGTTTCTTGGTGTTCTCTGGAGTTGCTGGAGCATCCCTGGCAAAGACTATGGTCACTTTACTTCAGAAGATCCATGAAATCTCCCCAACCGGGTCCTCAGACCTGGTGTAAAACTGCTCTCTTAGAAACAAGCCACGGCGGTGGGTATGGGGGTGGGGACCAAAGCTACGGTCTATGTTGGCAGGCGACCAAACATCTTTGCAATTATTGGAAAAACAGCAGAGCGTCTCTGTGTCCATTGGTCCCCATCATAAGAAGTGGCCTCCGTAGTACTTTAAAATAACAGAATATTTACATTATGAAGAGATTTAGACTCTAAATCAAATAGAAAAAGATAAGGAGCAGAGAAAAGTCTTATTCAGACTGAAGGCTCGTGGTCCATTCACGGACCAAAGAGATTTTTGTTTTGCGGGGATATATTCCTCCAGAACTCACCTTGGTTCGTGGAAAACGACAACTCAAAATAAAATCATAAAACCACCACCACCGCCCAAAACCCTCTTGCAGGATCTTTTTTTTTTTTTTTTTTTTGATAACAGACTTTAGTCCGCCGACAGCGCTCACATCCAGTGAAATTCAGAATAGATGCACGTCTGCATTTCCTTTTAAGATTCTCCATTCTGGAGGAACGCTGTCCTGCCTTTTTGACCCACATAGCAGGACTCCAATCAGAAAAGATAAGAGCATGTTTAATTGATTAGCCCGCGTCTGCAGAGCGCTTTGAAGGTGAGCAGTGCGATATTATTATAATGATGGGGAAGACGCTGTGATCTTTGGAGAATTTCTCCTCTCCTCTGAGCTGCTGTTCTAATTTGAGGCACGCTGCTCAAGTCTACTATGGGAGTGTACCTGTTCTACATCCCGGCCAGGGGTCCTCTGCGAGGCTTCTCAGTGGGAAGCGCCTTGGATATCCCAGCGTGGAGAGCCTCACCTCCGGGCGTGGAGACCAGCCCGGCTGCAGAGCAAGGGAAGCTGTTGTCTGCTCTCCCGGTGGGGGGCAGATTCACCAAGGTGCCATGGGGGGCTCTGCTTTGGATGTTGGCTGGTCATTTCCCTTTTCTCTGAGACGTGTTGACCAACTTCTCTTTAAGGTGGATACTCCGCCTTTCCTGGGCATCTCTGGTAGAGAAATTCCCCATCGCCTGGGACAGCTTTGCTCTTTCCCTGAACTTTGCCCGTTTCCATTGGATATATTTATGTATACGTATAACAGGTTGACTTGGCTGTACACCTGAAACTGACACAACACTGTAGATCAACTAGATTCCAATAAAAATTTTGAAAATTAAAAGAGGAATAAACTTAGCTGTAGCCAATCAAAAGATACGAAACTAAAAAAAATTAGAATATCTTCCTGATGAAAGTTCATAAGAGGAGATAAAGAGTATATGGATTCACTTTCTAAGTCACATGGGTACATTTTAGTAGACAATAATGGTATTTTATTGTTCAAAATCTTCTTATGCGTGGATATCAAGAACCCAGAATTGATTTCAAAAATGCTTTACGGTAACGATTTACCTTATCTCCTACAAAAAGACTGCCATGTTTTGGACATTGAAAAACAAAGAGGAGTAATTCTAAGACACACACACACACACACACAACACAGGTTGTGCGCCATATTCCGATTGCTTCTTTAATCACCTCCCCGCCAGATTGTAGGTGCCCCCAGAGGGGTTACCATGCCTGTTTCTTTGTTGCTGTAATGCTCAGCCTTTACTATTTAGAGCACTGTTAGGTTTATAGAAAACTCAAGCAGAAAGTACTGAGTATCCCGTCTCCCTGCCCACACGTCCCCATACTATTAACATCTTGAGTGTGTGTGCTACTTCTTTTGCTACAGTTGACACACCGATACTGATGCATTATTATTAACTAAAGCCCGTAGTTTACATCAGGGCTCACTCTTGGTGGTGTCCATCCCGTGGGTTTGGGCAAATATATAATGGCATGGGTCCATCATTACAGTATCATACAGAGTAGCTCCCTACAGAATGGCCTCTGCCCTAAAACTCCCTAGAGTGACACCTGGTCACCCAGGCCACCCATGTTTTCTCATCCTTACATCACTGGCAATAGTGTTTGCCCTGTATTCAATCGATCGATCAAGCAGTCAATCAATAATAAGGGATGAACAAGAGCAGGTACTCAGCATCCTTGTGCGGCTCACTTTCCGGGGCCACTCCAGACCCATGGCCACCTTCCCTGTCCTGCTCTGTGCTTGGGGCTGACCTATATGGGGAGCATGCTGGGGGCTTCGGCAACCCTGGCGTTGGTTGGCTTTGGTCACTAGGGAGCCATAGAGAAGACAGCAGGGAGGGAGGAGCTGCCTGCAACGTGGCAGGCAGTTAACCCCCCGCAGCTGGCCATCATCTCAGGGGGCCGTCTCCAGACAGCTCCCTCTCCAGCCACTGGAAACAAAGCCCTCACCTGCCACCTCCGGTCCAAGATGGAAACATGCCCCGTGCTACTTTCCGGGGGTTCCCCACGGTCTCCTCCATCCTGAGCTCCACCCACATCTTTGTCTCATCGTCAAAACTCTTCCTATTAGCCTCGTGGAGGCACCCTATCCTCTCCACGTGGGTCCCGACGCCCACAACGCGTGGCACTGCTGGGTTCCAGGAGGTAAGAAGGTGGAGCCTACAAGGACCTACCGTAGAGCACAGGGAACGCTGCTCAATATTATGTAACAACCTAAATGGGAAAAGCATTTGCAAAAGAATAGACACATGTACATGTATAACTGAATCCCTTTGCGGCACACCTGAAACTAACACAACATGGTAAATCAACTCTACTCCAACAGAAAATTAAAAGTTTAAAAAAAAGAAACGAAGGTGGAGCCTAGGTGTGTCTTCCTGTAACATCATGGTCTGAGAACCTTCACTGCTCCTTGCGCTGGGCCGTGTGTCAGGGGACACCTAAAATAGACCCCTCTATCGCGATCTGCCTTGACATTTGGGCAAAACAGGAAGGGTCCCAGCCGTCTACCTGTGAGGTCCCCTCCCCACGCAGCTCCCCTGGAGGAGGACCCCCAGCCAAGCACCCCGGCTTGTCTTGGGGACCAAGTGCACTGCTTGCTTATCCCAAATGGATGGGTTTCTGTTTCCTGCCAGCCCAGGGGATTATCCAAACAAATGGAGCCAGGGGCCACCGCCAGGAACCAGGGGTCACCTCCACCCTGTTGTTACTGGAACGCCTGCCTCCTAAGTCTTTGGGGACTCACTCTGTTCTCACCTGTGACCTTTATGGGGCCCTTTGTGGTGTCCTCCCCCGGGGCTGTGAGCATGTGAAGCTAGTAAACGGTCACCAACCACATCTGGCCAGTGTCGGGTGTCCTGCATCATGTCATTCCTGTCACCTAGGGTGAGCATCCCTCCCTCACCGAGGGGGTGAATGGAGACCTCCGAGACAGCCCGTTCCCCAGCCCCCATGGGAAGGATGGGCAGAGTGAGCTTTCGGGTGGCTGCTTTGTGCTGAGGTGGCAAACGTAGGGAAGAAGGTGGTGGAGAGGGTTCTGGGCTGTGGACCATCAGAGGCAGCGTCTGGGCCACCCCCGTTCACACCCTCCACCTGGCATGTTCACGGCCTCATGCTGTTCAACTCTGGAAGGCTGTGAATTCAAAGAGGAAAACCGAAAACAATGGAACGTCACTTGGAGCACTTTGGCATGAAGGATTGTGTATAAACACGCACCTCCGAATAACTCAGCGCGGCAAATGTCACCACAAGGAAAGCCCCATCCTCACTGTGGGACTCTGTGCGGAAATGGAGCTGTGTTTGAACGCGGACATTGACACCAGGGCTGCCCCACGCTCCTGCCTCTTTGCCAAACCTCCAATGGTCAGTCACTCGGCATCCGGCTGAGAAAACAGGATTTGGGAGGGACCCATAATAGGCTGAGGGAAAAGAAAGCAGGCGGTTCACCGTCCAGATCGGTGATTCATCACAAATCCATAAAACAATTAGCGATGAGCTACCGATACGTCGGCACGACTGTATTTTTGATGAACGTATAAATAATTTAACGGAGTATTTCTTTAGTCTTGGGAGAGTCTGCCATTATTTACCGGCCTTGGCGTGACGGCTGCAGCCTCTCTGCTGGGTAAAAAAAAAAACGTTCCCCGGTCCATCCGAGGGGGCTGGTGGATTTTAATGCTCTTAAGAGCTATTAACAAGCCGATTAGCATAATCCATCGTGATACATCATCGTATAAAAATCCGTCCGCCTGACTGGATGGAACGGCGGGCGTGGCTTTGAAGATTTTACGATACAATAATTATCCATTTGATAAGCAATTAAAAAGATATTTGGAGACACGGAGAATGGAGACAATGGTGTCTGTGGGGGGCAGTGTGGTGGTGTCGGGACAGATCAGGGTCTCTACCGTGAATTGGCTATACCGACTCGTTGAGGCTCCTTCCGTCTCCGCCCTGGGTGAGACCCTCTTTGCCCCAGGAAGACGGGCAGGTTATCTAGAAGCTATGGGATTAACGTAGGGCTTCCCAAGTGGAATCATGAAGTGGGGCGAAGGATGGAGGTGCCCCGGCGTGAGAAGCTACCAACTTGCCTCTCTCTCCCACCTACACACCTGTGACCTCACAGCCACCCCTCTTGTCCCATGGTCCCAGCTTTATTCTTTTTCCGGGAAGTCGTAGCAACTACCTGGACCTGGATATGGGCCTCGACGAGTGAAGATCACAGGGTTTAAAAACGGGGGTAAAACATATACATATATATATATAAAGTCCACCTTCACCACCTCAGATTTTGTGGCTTAAAATACACATACGGTGCTGTGCAACCACCACCACGGTCTAGTTTCAAAGCGTTCTGCTCACCCCACCCAGAACCCTTGACCCCATGAGCCGTCACCCCCCCTCCCCCTCCCCAGCCCCTGGTAACCACGAACCTACTTTCTGGCTCTGTGGATTGGCCTGTTCCGGACGTTTTGTATCAATGGAATCACACACTGTGTGTCCTCCTGTGTCTGCTTCTCTCACTGAGCATCGTGTGTTCAAGGTCCGTCCACGTGGTAGCCTGTGTCAGGGCTTCACTCCTTTTCATGGCTGAGTCATATTCCGTGGTTTATCCATCGGTTTATCCATCCATGTATCCGTCCATCTATCCATCCATCCACCCATCCATGGACGCTTGGGTTGTCTCCATCTCTGGGGGCCTAATACCATTTTGATGAGCAGTGAAAAACCTTCTGCCCTTTTCCACTGGCTCTGATTTTCTGAAGGAGAAGCCGTCAGTATGGTGCACATGTGGGCTGTTTCCACTTTTATGACTTTTGTGAATAATGCATATGCAAGTATCTGCTTGAATTCCAGTTTTCCACTTTTTGGGTATCTGCGTAGGAGCAGAATTGCCACACAATCATTAGCTTGGCTTTTGGAGGGTGGATCACAATCTTAATTATCCAAGCTCATCAAAGCCAGGAAAAACTGAGATGGTCCAGAAAAATCTAGAAACTTCCTGAATGGTTAACACTGTGCCGCATCAATCTAGAAAAAAAATGAAATACATAAGGGTGGGTTTGCAGTCCTTAGACTTTTCTCCTGTCCAGCTGGGGGTGAAATGGTCAAAGTCTGGGTGGGTGAGAGAGCGAGTCCCCCAGGATCCCGGAACGTCCAGAGCTGCCTAAGTTGGGTCTAAGAATGAACCATATCGACATCTCCTAGCCTACCTGTGGCTGCAGCAGCTGGAAACCCCAGGAGTCCTGACCATCTTGGTTTCCCCAGCTGGCATCCCCATAGAAGCCTTTATTCAGTCTTCATATGAATAACCTGGGGTCCTAAATTAGTGTGGGGCTGAAGGACATCTCATGGTGATTTCATCACTTTGGGACACACTTTTCATTATATCCCCCCATAGATCTCTCTGGGGCGTCCATGTTACTCTTGTTTGACTGTGTCTCTTAAAAATGAGGGTGATACAATCCAGCAATCATGCTCCTTGGTATTTACCTGAAAGAGCTGAAAACTTACGTCCACGTGAAACCCTGCACTCGAATGTTTATAGCAGCTTTATTCACAATTGTCAAAACTTGGAAACAATCTAGATGTGCTTCAGTTTGTGATGGATAAACTGTGATCTATCCAGACAGTAGAATACTATTCAGCACTAAAAAGAGATGAGCTGTGAAGCCATGGAAAAACAGGGAGGAACCTTAAACGCATAGTATTAAGTGAAAGCAGCCAATGAGCAAAGGCTACAGACTGTGGGATTCCACCTCTGTGACATCCTGGAAAGGGCACAACTATAGAGACAGAAAAAGCATCAGTGGTCACCAGGGGCTGGGGGAGGGAGGGATGAACAGTGGAGCACAGAGGATTTTTAGGGCAGTGAGACTACTCTGTGTGATGCTCTAATGGTGGGTCCCTGTCTTTATACATCTGTCCAAACCCATAGAATGTCCGACATCAAGAGTGAACCCTATTATAAACTCTGGACCTTGGGTGATGGTGACGTGTCCATGTAGATTCATTGATTACAAATGCATCTCTTTGGTGGGTAAGAGGAGGCTGTGGGTAGGTGGGAAATCTCTGTACCTTTCCTGCAATTTTGCTATGAACCTAAAACAGCTCTAAAAAATACACTGTGGTTTTTTTTCAGAGTGTGATAAATGGTACCCTTCTCTTTGCCTCTAGAGTTCAGAACTAAATAAAATCTCAGGGGCCAAATGCATGGCGGGGGGAAAATCTCAGCTTTTTTAAACCAATAAAGTTGCATGGTTTTCCCTGATCCAGCTGCATGCAGCATGTGAAGCTTCCACACTAGTCCTGCCAAGTTGAACTTACTCTCCTCCGGATAAGGCAAAAGAGGAAGAAAAGGCAAGGGGCCCCCTTGAAAAGGCAGAGCTGACTGCCCCGTACCGTGGTCCTGGGAAGCAGTGGGGGAGCTGTTGAGAGAAACCACCCCTTGGGGGGATGCCTGCATAGAGCCCCACCAGGTTACCCCACGAGATGCTGAGAGCACCTGTCACCGAAGGGGCCCCTTCCCCACCCCTGCACCTGCCTTGTGCCCTTGGCTCAGGGTGAATTTGTTTCTTCCAACCCTGAGACCCTTCAAACCCTGCCTGGGGCACCTTTCCATGTAGTCACTGCCAGGCAGGCACGTGGAGGGGTTAAGACACACCGGGGTAGTGTCTGCACAGGTGTGCTGATGACAGCCACCGTGGATATCCATGTAGGTAACACGTGAGGAGCAGAGCATCCACACTGGGGTGGAAAACCAACAGTGCCGCCCTCCAAAATCCCCCTGGAAGCCAGGTTTGTCCATCGGTTTGGCCATGTGTTTCTCGAGCTGACCCTTTGTAGCAATCGGTTTGTGGGCCGTGGCTGGGGAGAGAGCAGGTGACAGGCTGAGTGCCTCTTGGGGGTGACTCCGTTTCCACTGTTACAAGAGTAAAGGGTCGTGGCTCTGAGGGGTCCCCTGCACCACCCAGTCCTAAGGGGGGCCACCTGTCCTAAGGTCAGCAGGCTGCTGTGCCAGGTGCAGCTCAGGTGTACCTGCTACAGAGGTCTGTGCGTCTGTGTGCACGTGAGGCCGTGGGGTCTGTACAAACAGTGCGGTCCTGACAGATCCCCATTGATTACCTGCCCGTGGAACCTGAGTTTTAGGAATATGCAGCTGAGCTGCACTGCAGAGGACAAGATGGCCTAGGATGGCCTGGGTTAGATTCCTGTCCCTCCCGTGGCCGCTCCAGGAACCCGGGTGTGGGACTCAAGGTCTTCATGACTTGACTTCCTGACTCTGAACGGGCAGGACCTCACCTGGAGGGTGGTTCTGAGAATCCAGCAAGTGGCAAAGTGCCTGTGTGGGTTTGTGGCTGCCGGGCTGGGGTCCCTCCGGCTCCGTGGGTGGTAGGGCCAGGGGGGGCCCTTTGTGATCCCTCCAAGCCAAGTCGGGAGCACGGAGAGCCGCGGTCCTGAGGGTGGAGGGAGGGGGAAGCCGGACTCCCATGTGGGCACCAGGTGGACCTTCAGCCTCAGCAGAGGGACATGTGCGGACCTCCAAGCCAAACTCCCCGCCCACCTCCCCACGAGGATGGTGAGTCCCTGGGTTAGCACCTGGCCTCCGGACTCCAAATGCCGCTGCTCTATGCCCTAAACCCACAGAACTGACTCCCAGGTCAGAAACCCTAAAACGGGAGACTGTGCTGCGTAGCCACAGCTGGCGGTGACCTTAGCAGGGGACACCTATGCTCCTGAGTCCTGGTGACCCTGGCTGGCTCTCCCGGGTGGGGGGCATACCCCTCACCGGGGTCCTTCCTGCCATGGGGTGGAGCTGGCCGGCAGTCAGTCCTCACGCTGGACCCCGGGGCGTCTTTGTTTGCTCTGGGGCAGTCGGCCGAGCTGCTGAATTAAAACAGAAGGTCAGGACTTCCCTGGTGGCGCAGTGGTTAAGAATCCACCTGCCAATGAAGGGGACACGGGTTCCAGCCCTGGTCCGGAAAGGTCCCACATGCCGCGGAACAACTAAGCCCGTGGGTCACAGCTACTGAGCCTGCACTCTAGAGCCCATGAGCCACAACTACTGAAGCCCGCGAGCCACAACTACTGAAGCCCGTGCACCTAGAGCCCGTGCTCCGCAATAAGAGAAGCCACCGCAATGAGAGGCCCGTGCACCACAACCAAGAGTAGCCCCCGCTGGCTGCAGCTAGAGAAAGCCCGCGCACAGCAACGAAGACCCTATGCAGCCAAAAATTAAAAAAAAACAAAACAGAAGGTCATCAGTGAGGCTCACAGCCCCTGAGGGCTGGTGGAAGCAGGTGAGATGTGTACCCTGTTTCTCCAGGAGACCCAGGCAGGAAGCCTCGGCGTCCTCCATCTGTCACCCCCTCACCCTCAAATGGGGGGGTGGGGGGTCTGGGATGAGATATATGGAAATGACAGAGAAACCCCAAAACAAGGGCATTTACATACCAGAGGCATCGGTGGGGCCAGAGAGGGAGGGGGACAGGGAACACTGTTTGCTCTGGGACAACAGGTAGCAGCCATGCCCCCCGGGGACCCCTTGCGTGGCGACCGATGCGCTGGGCGCCCCGTCTCCGCGAACGATAGCTGTGTTCACGTTCCTCTCGAGTCTCCTCCAGCGAGGACATGTGTGTGCGCGTGCGTCTCATTTGCATTTCAATCTTGGCCTCATGAATGTAATACCGGGGCTGCAAATTAATAACAGGAACGCGATGAGGTTGCCCCTACCGTGGAGGAGGGGGACGCGGCGGGGTCCGCACCCCCCGAAGCCCATCTCTCCATTGTGTTCCGAGGGCGCCTCATTTATCGGCCGCGGTGAATGACATTACAGAGAAAGGCATATCCGGAGTGACACAAATTTATTTCTGTCCCCAGCGCTGCAGTATATTTTCATACAATCGGGGGCTATTTGTCTGGGGACAATTTAGTTTCCATGAAAAATTTAAATGGTTTCTGCAGAGAGAGTGGAGTGAAATTTAATTTGTTTCTCATTTGCTACAGCAGGTACGAAAGGGAGAAGGATTGGGTGTCTGATGGTCTGAAATTGTCACTGTCCCTCCGCTGGGTCCCCCAAGGCCGGGGGCCCGGGTTGGGGAGCGGAAGTCCGGGTCCCCGGAGAGAAGCTGCATCTCTCCTCCCCTGCTCCCCTCTGTACCCAGCACCGTCCCCTCCCCTCGGAGAACCGGTAACCTTAAACCAACTTACAGAAAACCTTTGGGGAAGCTGCCAATCACCCAGAAAACAACGTTTGCATCGATCCCCTGTCCGCGTGATTTATGGCTTCATTTTACGGTAATTGAGAATTAGTGAGAAGATTAACAAGTCTCAGCACCGCAGCGGGATATGCGCCGCTCAGCACAGCAATTTGTCAAGATGGGACGTCGGCCGCTTTCTTCCCTTACACGGGGTCCCCATCTAATTGAATTTGGGGATGACGCGGAAATTAATTGGAAGCGGGGAGCCTTTGAATGGCACCCTGAGTGGGGGGCAGGGGGCCCTGCCCTTGTGTCCCCGGCCGCACCCCCCGTCCCCGCCCAAGGGCCGGCCGGGCAGGCCGAGGGGGGTTGATGGATCCGGCTAGGGTCCCACGCAGCCGCCCTGCCGAAGGACGGAATTCAGGAAACCCGGTCTGGACCGCGAGCAACGCAGTTCGTCGGCAGCGAATGAAGGATGGGACCTCTCACCTTCTCTGACGGCATCAGGATGAAGGTCTGAAAATGTACTTCTTTGCGGCCAGGGTGCCAAAGGTCACCATCGCGTTAGGGAGTGGACTCCTCCGGTGGGCCGTGGCCGCGGCGGGTGGCCACGGGGAAGAGCTGAGGCCCCCCCAGCACGTGAGGGGCCGACGTGACAGCACCTGGGAGTCTGCCCGGTGCCCGGGAAGGGGCGCAGGGGAGCCTTGAGCCCCCAAGGGCTTCCTCCAGCTGAAAAGGCTTCTCTCCGCCCTCCGAGATTTGCATGTTTAAGGGTCTTTTTACATTTGAACAGAGACCCCGTCTGCCGGGCGGATCGCGCCTCTTCCTCGAGGGGCTGTTTTATGGACGCTGCACATTGGAGTTTCTTGGAGGGCGGGGTGGCCCTTCACGCTGCCGTGTTTTGGGGTCAGTCCTATATCTGCAGTAGATGCTGTTAAGTCAGCCAGCAGGGAGACAGAGCTTTGCCCACCCCCCAGGCCCCCCAGATGGGACTGTGCATTAGAAAGGAGGGGATGGGAAGACGGCCCCATCCCGGCTCAGGTTTTCGCAGTTGGAAAATCTCCACCCTCTGTTGTGGGCTCCATGGTTGCAGGGAACACCTACAGCGATGGCGGCCGAGTCTGGGAGCGCTGCCCACACTGAGCGTCCACCCCTGTTGGCTCTGAAACGCAAAGGGGTTCAGAGTCACAGCCCCGGGAGGAGGAATAGTCACATCAGGGTTTTTACACACACACACACACACACACACACACACAGTCACACACTTATATGTACACCCACAGGCTTGTACATGCGTCCACATGCACGAACACACACAGACCACAAGCTTCTGTGTGTACACACATGAACACGCTTATTCGTGTGCCCATATGCGTATGCATACATGCATTATACACACAGTCATAGGCTTATACATGCATGCATGCACAAACTACACATTTCTATACGCCTCCACAGGATCATATATAGACATATGCACACACGTGCACATGTATACATGCAACACACATTTTATACATGTATTCATACATGCACCCACAGGCTTACACAAACATCTACACACTTATACATGCACACATGTATACATGCACCCACATGCTTGTACATACATTCACTCACATACATCACACTTGCACCGCACGCTTATATACACACATGCATCCACACGCTTATACAGACATGCCTGCACACGCACACACACGCACACCCTCACCACACACACGGCCGAGAAGAGCTTTATGACAGAGAACAGAGTGGCATCTGCGTCTTCCAGGCGGGTCCCCGTGTTCCTCCAGGTGGCTCTGGGTGGTCCAGGTGGCTGTACAGAGTCCCGGAGTTTCATCCACAAAACCCTGGGGTGGAGATTAAACCCCTGCAGGGGTCTGGGCCACATCAGGTCAGTGCTCGGAGGCTCAGAGACACATTCTTCGAAGATATGCTTCCCCTCCCAAGTGTGTGTCAGAACATGTGGCCTTATTGGGGTTCAGTGTATGTGGGCGAGAAGAGATCTCCCTAGGGTGCTGGTCTAACCTGCCCGGCTCTGCTGCATCCTCCAGGTCCGGGGCCCCTGGTCCCCCCACCCTCCCCCCATGCCCTGAGCTGGCTCCATTTTGCCCAAGTTCCTGCAGGTGCCCAAGGGGACCCTGGACCTGTCACAGCCTCAGGCCCCCATTTTGTTGGTGCGGCTCAGACCATGACCCCTCCGGATCCCCAGCTGGGCTTCCCCCTCTCCAGAGGCACCCGGAGCTCAGGCCATCTGCTCAGGCCCAAGACTGGACTCTCGTCCTGAGTCTCCAGGCTCTCGTGTGGAGCTGTGCTTATGGATGGCATGGGGAGATCACCTGATACTGTCTGTTTTCCCAGCTGTGCTTCTGCCAGCCTCCCTCGGGGACACCTAGCCCAAGTCTTGGGGTGTCCTTGTACCCTTTAACTTCATGGTCAGATACAGGGGGTCATCGCTGAGCCTGGGCCCCCCCAGATGGCCCAGAGGTACTTCCTGCAGCCCCCCCAGTAGGCGTCTCTCCCTACTGGTCCATCGTTGAACTGGCATCCAGCACCCCTTGCTCTGCAGACAAGATCCTAGGATCCGAGGACGAGCAAGCATCGCCCTTCGTCTGAACCGCCATCCGAGTCTCTCCACTTGGCCACAACGGCCTGCCTGCCAGTCCGGGACTGTGGGGTCACCTGCCCTGTTCCCACCTGCTGACGGCTCCCATGATGGGGCCAGCGAAGCTTTAGCGCCAACGACATCAGAGCACGTCAATTCCTGCCCTGACGTCCTCCCGGGTTTCCATCTGTAACAAAACGCGAAGCTCTGGGTGGGTTACAGGGTCGTCCACCTGCCTGTGACCCCACCTCCTCTCCTCAAGCTCACCCACACCCCACGGTGTTCCCAAGCTCTGGAACACCCCCAGCCTCTTTCCCCTCCAGTCTCCCTCTGTTCCTCACCCTCCCAAAGGCTTCCTGCTCCTTCAGGGTGGGCACCCGTGTCTTGGCTTACTTGTCACATCTCCTGGGGGGCTTTCTCCACCTTCTACATCCTAAGAAGCTTCTTAGGAAGCCCCTACCCCATAACTGCTTTAACCTGCCCTGCACCATCTGAGGTCTTTCCTGCTCACGTGTCTCTGTTTGGTTTACACTGACAGCACGTGAGTTCCTGGACGCACCTGGGGCACGAAAGATGCCCACCTGCTAAACACACAACTTCAAGGGTTTATTCTTGCAGCATGTTCAGAGTCTTACAGGACCTGCTCCCCCAAACCTTGCAGACAGCAGCACCCCAAGGAGGCTGGCGTGTCACCTCCGTGCCTCTGTCCCGTTGCTTCTAAGGACAGCGAGCGGAGATTCCTCTCCAGGGAAAAGAAGAGGAATTCCCCATCCACGGTGGCTGTGAGTGCCAGCATTTTACGGAGGTGGTTTATCCCTCGAATCCCTGGCTTCCCATAACTTCAGTGAGCATCGATCCCACATTGAGGTGGGTGAACTGGGACCCACCAGGTCCCACTAGGAACCAGGTCTGGGCATCTCTCAGCCACACTGGAAACATGTCCCCGCTCCCTCCCACCGTGCACAGAAGTAGAATTACAAAGAATTGGGACCACCTCCTCTGCGGCCTGTGAACCCATCCCCAGGAAGCCCTCATGCTGTATTTGCAGGCTTGGTGGCATCCTGAATCTTGAGTTTTGAAGTTTGGTGTTTATTTGGACGGTCGTGTTGGCTGAAAAATGACCCTATCAGAGGGGCGCTGGATGGTGGCAGGGATGTCTTCAGGGGGCTGACCACCAAGATAAGGAGGACTCCACACCACACTGCCGCGTTTCTGACACCAGCTGCAACGTCCGAGGTCCCGGAGACCACCCTCAGGTTTGAAAATGCACAGGAAGGACTCACAGAATTCGCTAGAAGCCCTTATATTCATGATTATCATGTGTTAGGATGAAAGGATAGAGGAAACCCAGCCAAGGGAAGGGGGGCATGGGGAGGGTCCAGGATGTGTCCAAGCTTGGACCATCCAGGGGGCCCCTCCCGGTGGAGTTGGGATGACGTCATCTCCTGACAGTGATGCGACAGTGCTCACCGACTAAGGCCACCCAGGGGAGACCCTGAGTCTTGGTGTCCAGGGTCTTCACTGAGGCTCCATCACTTCAACCTTGTTGCCCATCTACGTAGCTAACTCAGCCTCGAGCTGTCCCAGACGACCACAGATTCCACATGACCCGAGGCCCCGACAGTGAATCACTCTGTCTCTGTCTACCTGGCCAGAAGCCCCCAGGTGACCAAAGAAATTTCCATAGGGCAGGGCATTCTAAGGGCTTGGAGGTGACCTCCTAGGAGCTGAGGGCAAAGGCCACCGTGCTTTGGGTGAGGATAAATTCTCCACTGCACGCTGACCCAGGAGGTGGTGACCCAAAGGTGGCCCTGCTACCAGCAGAATCTCCACGGGGTTAGCCCAAAGTCTCCTCCTTGCAAAGAGAGCCGAGACCCTCTTACTTGTCCTCTGACGGGTGACCCTGTGCACAGAGGTGCCTACAGAGCTGTCATGTCCATCCTGTCCCTGGTGAGTGTCTGGCGTGGGCCAGCGCCCTGGGCCCGGCCTCACCCTGAGGCAGAACGGGATATGATTTCGCCCCGGCAGGCACCGTATCTGGTGTTTATCTGTTTTATCCCCGGAAAACCTGTTCCTCCAACGAGTAATGTAATTTGCAAAATCGGATTCGCCGTGTGCATTCTGCATGTACGAGTCTCTCATCACATTTGCAAGGGCCGCCGCTGCTAATGCAATCTGGGTGGGGCGCTAACAGGGTGGGGGAGTCGCTAACACGATAATCCTGAAGGGCTGGGGCCAGGCTAGCGACTCCCCATCCTGTCCTGCGGCTCGTGGAAGGCATCGGGCAAGCACAGCTCCTGGACACAGAGAGGGGAGGTCACGGAAACCAGGGGGAAGGAGGGAAGACCCAGAACACTGCTTACGGGCTGGACTGAGATGGATTGTGCCCTTCCCCCCAACCCCCCCAAAAAAATGACATGCCCACGTCCTAATCCCTGGTTGCTGGGAACAGCACCTTATGTGGAAACAGGGTCTCTGCAGATGTGATGAAGTGAAGGGTCTGAGATGAGGTCCTCCTGGATGAGGGTGGCTCTAAATCCAATGACAGGGTCCTTACAAGACACAGAAGAGGAGAGACCCAGACACAGAGGAGAAGCCCCGAGAAGACAGAGGCAGAGACGGGAGGGACGCGGCCACGAGCCCAGGGACGCCTGGAGCCCCCAGAAGCTGGAAGAGGCGGGAAGGACCCTCCCTTGGAGCCACCAGAAGGAACCAGCCCTAGGACACCTTGACCTCAGATGTCTGGTCCCCAGCACTGAGAGATGATAGATTTTTGTAGTTTTAAGCCTCCCAGTTTGTGGTGCTTCGTTACAACCATCCTAGGAAACGGATACCCTTGTCTAACCCTTCTTTCTCCACCAGAATCCCCGGAGAGCCTCCTTGCCATCCTCTGCTAAGGTGGGACCTCTGTATTCTGAGTCCTGGGAGGACAGTGTCCACCTCCTGTCCACGGGCACCTTGTGTCTTCCCATTCCGAGGTCCATGGGGACGTGGACAGGCAGTAATTAAAGGCTTCTCTGCTTCCCTGTGCTTCCCATCCAGGGTCTCGGTGCCCCCATGAGGCAAAAAACATGGTGCCCTGAGTCCCACTGACTCCTGTGATGAACAAGTGTCTTCACTTGTTGATGCGGTTGCCTAGTAACCCACTTCCTGTGAGGCCCCAGGAATTCTGGCCAAGCCATCCATGAATAAATGAAAGGCTCCATTCAACTTCCCCTGGTAGAATTGTCTTTTCAGATCCCCCCAAACCCAAGTGGTCTCCACCCTCTATTGGCCTTGTTCACCAAGATGCCCAAGTGGATGCAGTCTCCAGAGAACTGTGCCGTATCCTCTACCACCCACCTTGGTTCCTTTCTCCGAGAATGTCCTGGTCCTTGACAATGGTAGCCTGGCCCCCAGACCTTTGTTCTGTTCACCTTGCAGACCTTCTGTGGACCACCATCTTGCAGAAGTCCTCGTGGTTCAAACTGACTGTTGATTCCCATCAACTTCCAATAAGTCAGGACCCTCTAAACTCAGAGATCTGGCCAGCCCTAGCATGCTACCCACCACAGTCCTGGGAGGAGTAACCGGTGCCAGGACTTTTACACTGACTCCACGGTTTCTCAGAGTCGGGAGGGGGTGATCTCATCTGTCCATCCCATACTGGGAGGGGGTCTCTACCTGCTTCTCTGAGCAGGAAGCTGCTCTGTCTGCATGAGAGTTACCAGCACACCGGGTGTGAGGGTGAGTGCTATGTGGCTGGGCTGCCGGGTGTCCAGACACTTGGTCACACATCATTCTGGGTGTTTCTGCTAGGGTGTTTTGGGATGAGTTTAACACTTAAATGGATAGACTGAGCAGAGAAAATGAGCCTTCTTAATGTGGTGGGCCGCATCTAACCAGTTGACGGCATTCTAACAGTTGATTCCTCCTCTGAATAAGGGGGAATTTCTCCTGCCTCGGTGCTGGGAAGTTGGCTTTATTCTGCCTCTGCACTTGAACTGAAATGTTGGCTCTTCCTGCATCTCGAGCCTGCAAGCCTTCAGACTGGAATTCACACCATCAGCTTTCCTGGGCCTCCAGTTTGTGGACTGCAGGTCTTGGGATTTGTCAGCCTCCATGATGGCATGAGCCAATTCTTCATAATAAATTATCTATCTGACTATATGTCGTCTATCTGTCATCTATCAATCCGTCGGTCCATGCATCCATCCATCCATCATTTATGTATTATCTACCTATCAGCTATCTATTATATCCATCCATCCATCCAAATTCATCCACCTATTTTCTATCAACTACTTATCATCTATCTATATTAGTTATCTATCATATCTTTCTATCCAACCATCCATCCATCCATTTATCCACCTATCTTTTCACCCATCCATCTGTTCAAACTTATCTATCATCTGTCTATTTTACTATCATCTACCAACTATCTATTATATTTACCCAACCAATTATCCATCCATCCATCTATCTTTTTTTTTTTTTTTTTTTTGCGGTATGCGGGCCTCTCACTGTCGTGGCCTCTCCCGTTGCGGAACACAGGCTCCGGACACGCAGGCTCAGAGGCCATGGCTCATGGGCCCAGCCGCTCCGCAGCATGTGGGATCTTCCCGGACCAGGACACGAACCCGTGTCCCCTGCATCGGCAGGCGGACTCTCAACCACTGCGCCACCAGGGAAGCCCCATCCATCTCTCTTTTCATCCATCCATCCATCAGTTCAAATTCATCTATCTCTCTATCATCTCTATCAATCTGTCAATATCTATCAAATCTATCATCTATCCATCTCTATCTTATCTATCTTTATTATCTATCTAATAAAATCTTCTATCAACCATCTATCAATCTATCATCTACCTGTCATCTATATCTATCTATCTATCTATCTATCTATCTATCTATCTATCTATCTATCTATCATCTATCTATCCATCTCTATCATCTATCTACTGCATTGGTTCTGTTTCTCTGGAGAACCCTGACACACAGCAACAAACTCTGAACCGCTTCTAACTGCTTGATTACGCCAGGGAACCTTGCAAACAGCACTGTCCAATAGAACGTTCCACGATGATGAAAATATTCTATATCGGCTCAGTGTGATGTGGACTTGAAATGTAAACACTGCAACCAGGGGGAGGAATTTTTGCTTTCTAACCTACCATTTCTTTAGCTCTTTGTTCCACTCTAGTACCCATGTAATTTCAGTTTCGTTAACCTCTCCTCCCATAAGGGGCCAGTTTACTCACTAGAGTACACCATTTAGGGTTAGTTTCCTTTTTGTCTTTAGCCTTACAGATTCTAGTCAAAACCCGGTTTCCCACAGCTACGTGGGTCAGTTCCCCTTTTCCTCACTCCCTTAGCGAGGTTATGTCTTACATTTGCAACAGCGAAATTCGTCTGTCACAGTCTGCATTCTATCCCGGGATCCCCTGACATCCTAGGTGAATTTTTTTTTAAATTTGCATCCCTTAAAATCCACTCCTTGTGATGTACGTTTGTACGGGTTTTGACAGATACACGTTTAGAGTGATGCGTCTAGTACATGCGGGGAATGTACATGTGGGGAATCCCGTCCCCGTGAAGATTCCTTGTACATTCATTTTATAGGCAACCACTCCAAAAACCTCAAAACCACTCACCTTCCTTCCACCCCTGCAGTTTTGCCTTTTCCAGAATGTCCTGGAATCGTACAAAATCTTGAGCCTTGCTTCACTTAGAAAAATGCAGGTAACTGTGACCCGCGTAGCTGCATGGATGAAGAACTCATTCCTCATTTGTTTCTGGGTGTTGTTCTGTGGACGTACCACAGTTTGCACATCCATTCCTCCATGGAAGCACATCTTGGTTGCCTCTGGATTTGGGCTCCTTTACTTCATCACATCTGTAAAAACCCCCATGTCCAGGTACATTCCCGTCTGAGGTTCTGGAAGGACATATCTTTATTTTGAGGGAGGAGGGAGCCACCATTCAATCCAGTTCTCTCAGTTTTCCCAGAACAAATTAAAGCAGAATCACAGCAGTCAGTTTGCCACTTACAGGATTGCTCTTTCCTAAATTATTATGCTTTTAAAGACAAATTTGTTGTGATATTGGATATTCACTGTAAGCACCTGAACACAGGCAGTAAATTCTTTAAAATAAAATTTAAATCCTGGCTTAATGAACTCTGTGTTCACAGGTATAGTATGTTCTACATCAACCGGCCTGTGCTTTTGCTTCCACATGGTTTAATCTCATTGGAATGGAATTCTCCTGATCAGGAAACTGGCTGAGTCGTAGGTGCTTCTGGGGCCGGGGACCTAGAAATCACGGTTGTCTGTATTGAAAGTTGTCTTGCAAACACGCATGTCCACCCAGGGCCTGTGAATGGGAACTTACTAGGAAACAGGGCCTTTGCAGATGTGATGAAGGGAAGGGTCTGAGATGAGGTCCTCCTGGAGGAGGGTGGCCCTACATCCAATGACAGGGTCCTTCTAAGAGACAGAAGAGGAGACACCCAGACACAAAAGAGAAGTCCCGGGAAGACAGAGGCAGAGATGGGAGGGATGCGGCCACAAGCCCAGGGATGCCTGGAGCCCCCAGAAGCTGGAAGAGGCAGGAAGGACCCTGCCCTCGAGCTTCTGCAGGGAGCACAGCCCTGGGACAGCTTGACCTCAG
Organism: Tursiops truncatus; assembly: GCF_011762595.2. Classification (NCBI taxonomy): domain Eukaryota; kingdom Metazoa; phylum Chordata; class Mammalia; order Artiodactyla; family Delphinidae; genus Tursiops; species Tursiops truncatus. The sequence goes on along the minus strand of NC_133428.1, from coordinate 6,611,506 downwards.
ACGTCTGGTCCCCAGGATGGGGGAGGACGGCCTCCTGTTGTTTAATCCACCTGGTTTGGGGTCACCACCTGTTGTGGGCACCACAGGACACTCATCTACCTGGATGGAATGGGCAAAGGCCAGCTAGCATTGCCTCTGGCCCTCTGGGCAGGAAACCACCCTTGGGTGGGTGCCTCCTCTGGGCCGCCACATGCCCTACCGTGGACATCGCCTGCAGGGAGCGGTAAGCCACGAGGACCATTCACCAGCCTGATGTGAACTCTCTGCATAAAAGCTTTTCCAAGGGTCGCCCCGAATGTGTTTTGCTACAACAAGCAAATCCACGCGTCTCCGCTGGGTCTTTGCTGGTCTTTGCTCCTCCGGCCCTACAATACGATTATTGGTTTCACTTTCAAATCAGACCCGTTTACTCTCACGTGTGGGGGTTTGGGCACCAGCCCTCTGTGCAGGGCTCCAAGCTCTACGAGACAAATAGTCTACTTCGCCGCCAGAAAAAAAAAAAAAAAAGCCTGAACTGCTTTTCTTGCCTTAAATAAAAAAGTGCTTATTCACATGAATGTCAGGGGGGAGAGCTGTTATTATCACACCTACATTTCTGGGCTCGGGGTAAAGCCGAGAACATCTCTGAAGAATCACAATAAATCCAACCCAGGAGGATGGATTCCTTAAAAATGAAACTGGGTTCTCAGCTGCTTTCCATTATGGGTTTTCAAAAATAAATGGTGCTTCCCTTGCTTATTTATGGGCTCTTGGAGTGTAATGGCTGTAATGATTAACACCGAATTTCTGAATTTATTCTAAAAAGGTACTTCATAAATATTGAACAGTGCTATTATCTGCAGGTAACGCCATTTATTTTATTCAAATGGAAATTCAGAAATCATCAATAAAACGATATTGTGCCTTTTGAGATGGCCCCAGAGAGTCAGGAGCAACCATTTTTAACCCTACCGTCATCACCTCCCCACTGAGGTACGTAGGTTGGCTGACTTTGACCCAACCCGCCGTGCGGTTCCTGATTTTGGGGGGCATGCGTGTAAGCTCTGCCTGTATGGATCGGGGAGCAATTCCATCAGCAAGTAGACGGGAACAGTGGTATCCAGAGTGAGACCTGTTTGGGTTTTAACTTCCCACTGAGAAGGAACAGCCCGCAAGGTTTCATAACAGGCATTCCCAATCGGACCAGATTTGTAGGTATTTTGTATCTTGAGAATGTTCCCAGAAGGAGGTGAGCGGCAGGTACGAGCAACTTTCGTAAAACGTTGTCAAGATGGGGGGCTTCCCTGGTGGCGCAGTGGTTAAGACTCCGCCTGCCAACGCAGGGGACGCGGGTTCGAGCCCTGGTCCGGGAAGATCCTACATGCTATGCACCGCAACTACTGAGCCTGCGCTCTAGAGCCCTCGAGCCACAACTACTGAAGCCCACATGCCTAGAGCCCGTGCTCAGCAACAAGAGAAGCCACCGCAATGAGAAGCCCGTGCACCGCAACAAAGAGTAGCCCCCGCTCACCACAACTAGAGAAAGCTCGCGCGCAGCAACAAAGACCCAACACAGCCAAAAATAAATAAATAAAATAAATTAATTTAAAAAAAACACGTTGTCAAGCTGGACAGGAACCAATGCCCTGCATGGGACACAGACCAGCTGTGTGACCCCGAACTGGGGCCAGGCTCCTGCCTGGTAACATCAGGCTGCTCACGGGGTTGGTGTGGGGTCTGAAGGGATAACGTGAGTGCAGACAATGTCTGGGGGTCTGTCACGAGCCAACACCCATCAGGGATTTGTCATCACCACCATTATGACTGTTGGCCGACCTCTGGCATGAGCCCAGAATGTCCATGTGGGGGAATCCCTAGTTCTAAAGAGAAGTAACATCAGAACCTTGGGGCTTAGTGAGAGCTGGTGATGAGAGAGACCTCGGAAGACCACCCAAAAAATTTAAAACACCAAAACTGTTCCATTTTTTTTTTCTTTCCCTCTCTCTCTCTCTCTCTCTCTCTCTCTCTCTCTCTACCCGCCTCTTAGAAATACACCAGCAGGAAGTGGAGAAATGGGAACCCTCGGGCACTGCTGGTGGGAATGTAAAACGGTGTAGCTGATGTGGGAAACAGCTAAGTGGTTCCTCAAAAAATTAAAAATACTACTACCATATGACCCAGAAATTCCACTTCTGGGTGTAATTCTAGAAGAATTGAAAGCAAGTCCTCAAAGAGGTATTTGTACCCCCGTGTTCACAGCAGCGTGAGGTAGACCATGGGATGCCCGGTGATGTTGAGTTCAACTTGGGCTTCCTTGTTGTACATCGTGCATTTCCCCCATGAAGTCACGTTTGAATGCCCCCAATTCCAGGCCAACAAATGGTGATGGAATTCCTGGTGAACCCATGATTTTGCTTGAGAGTAATGAAGACCTTCAGTTTGAAGAGTGAGGGGTGGCAGGACCAATGGGCAGGAAATGCCTCGTGTGGATGCAAAGGTAACCATTGGAGATGAAGTTGCTTCCTGCAAACCCTAAGGGACAAAGGGACACCTAGGGGACAAAGGCACACCTGGGATGGACCAAAGCAGAGAGAAGTCACGGCAGAGATAGAAAATTGCAAACGGCAGCTCAATGGATCTAGGGAGAGCCTAACATGCTACAAGCTTTACAGAGGAAATCAGAGAAAGGGACGTTTCTGTGCCAAGACGACCATCTATGCTTTAGGGTGACGTCTGTAAGCTCCAGCTAGGATGTGTGGGACGTCCCTGGAGAGTTTCAGAAATAAACCCACCTGCCACGTATGACGTGGTTGGGGGACATTGGATAGAAACTGGAAAGAAAAATAATACCTTTGAGAAGAATTTTTTTTCAGGCACGCCAGGAGTTAAAGTAAGTAACGCTTTAAATGTTTAAGAGCAAAAGTGACTTTGTGTTTTAAAATTTTCCTGGGGGAAGGTAGGGGAATTAGGCATCGCCACAGACCGAAGGGTTTTATTGAGTCAGAAAATCAATAAATACTGGGTATAGGCTGGCGACGGGGTGAGCTATGAGAAAACAGTTGAGATTATCCGGAAAGATCCTCCTGGATGTGGAAAATGAAATTAACATGGGGAGCAGCCCCTGGATATGAGTCTCTCGCAAGCTCTCCGCATGTAGATTAATTAAGCTGGCCCGTTGCCTCTGCGCCCTGAACGCTTGTGGTTCTTAGTACCTTCCTGAAGGATTCTACATGTTTTGAGGACTCAAACCTCCCTCTGTATACGCAGGGGTTTGGGGGTTTTTTTTTTAACTGAAGGGGAAGAATGTTTATTCATATGCATATTTTTTCCAGTATATTTTTAAAATAATTTATTGACATGAAATTCATATAAATATAAGAATAATGACTTTAAAGTGTAAAATTCAGTGGCATTTAATACGTTCATCATGTTGTACCACCACCACCTCTATCTGGTTCTAGAACACTTTCATCCCCCAAAAAGGAGACCCTGTCCCCAGCCCCGGTACAAAGAATCCACTTTCTCTCTCTGTGGATTGGCCCGTTCTGGACGTTTCCTGTAAGTGGAATCACACACCGTGTGCCCTTCTGGGCCTGCTTCTCTCACTGACCATCGTGTGTTCCAGGTCCATCCACGCTGTAGCCTGTGTCAGGGCTTCAGTCCTTTTCACGGCTGAGGCATATTCCGCTGTGCGGATGTTTGCTTCTCCATCCATCGTTTTATGGCCGTCTGAGCAGTTTTGTCCTTTGGCTCTTGTGAATAGGCTGCTATGAACATGGTGTACACATTTCAGTTGACTCTCTGCTTTCAATTATTTTGGGTGTCTACACAGGCATGGAATTGCCCGTTCCCATGGAAATTCTACATTTCAGTTTTTGAGGAACTTACAGCTAGATCTCTGACTGTTACCTCTCCAAGGTGAGCAGAAGATAACGTGCCTACATGAGTCTACTTAATCCTCGATTTCCCCAAGCTGTCTAGCAGGAGGTGGTGCCGTGACTGGTGGCAGGAGCAGGTGACCAAATGACCCCGGTGGACAGCGTGGACAGTGAAGGACAAAAAGGGAAGGTCTGGGTGTCCAGAGGAGGCTGCTGGTCAACCCTGGATGAACTGGGGATGTGAAGCAGGCTCTCCTCCACGGCCTTCTTGTAGCCACTTGGCCAACGGAGAGGGAAAACATCCCAGAGGTAGTTAGTTGCTGGGACAGAACCAAAGTCAAAATTTCTATCACGTCATAAAACTCGAAATCATGTTTTCTTTTGTGCATTTTTATTTCTTCCCCTGTGCCAAACTTGAGCCGTCTCCCCAGCTCCTGGAGTTTCACTTAATTGCCCAAATAAGAACGCTTCCTGGGCAGACGGTTTCCTTTTCCAGATTGGTGTCGACACCCGGGGAGTACAAACATTTGCTCTGACCCGCGAAGCCCCACGGCCACCGGGTCGCTTCGTTGGAAGCCCGTCGCCTCCGTGACTCTGCCCGCCTCGGCGCCAAGCATCTCGCTCTCATTTTCGGACGTCTTGAGCCCTGTGGTCAGAGGCGGAAGGACTACCCGTGAGGCTGAGGAGGCCGCTTTGGCTTTTTACCCCTGGAGTATTCCGATGGTTTCTCTGGAGTCTCACGCCTGGAAATGGTCCATGTCGTCCTTGACTTTGTGCAACGTCACTTCCAAAGACTCACCCCTGACGACGGCACACTTCGAACACGATGGAACGTTGGGGAACCTAGGCCAATGAGGTAGCCAAGACAGCAGGAAAAAAGAGAGAGGAAAGGAGGGTGAGGACACACTCGAAATACCATTTTCCTTCAAGAAGTAGAATGGCTGACATTCAACGGATCACGAAAGCTTTGATGGTCAAGTGTAGGACCTCCTGAGAGATAGGATCCCTTCTGTCTTGTTAGGTCACTTTGAGGCTGGATACAAGGTCTAATCTGTGGGGATATTAAGTGCAAGAGCAGGAATCACCCAGCTCTGATGGGAAATTACCTCTCAGGATGTATGAGACCACAGTACAGAGGAGACCCCCTAGATCTGGACCCTCTTCTCCAACCGTTTCTGCATTCTTGGACAAGTTACTTTCCCTTCCCAGTCTCACCTTCCAAATGCATAGAATGGGACCATAGCAGTGTCCTCCAGCGTCTGTGTGTGTATTAAAAAGATGATACAGACCTCTCAGAAGCTCTTCTGCCTCCGAAATCCCTGTGGGACCATTGATCATACAATATATAGATGGAGTAGCTCAGACTTTTGTGTTGGTTCCTTTTTTTTTTTTTTCATGAGACATAATTTTTGGTGACTTCTCTTGCAAGGCACCCCTGAGGCGTTCAGGCTGCAGTAAACGGGGTCACCTCAGAGAACGTGACAGGATAAGGGATCTCCAAGTACTGACAAGTGTAAACAAATGGAAAGTCCACCCAAATTAGAAAAGAATAGGTGTGCTCTGGAGCCTGGGGGAAAAAGAAGAAAGAAGAGGTGGAGGAGGCAGAGGAGAAGAAAACTAGCCCCCGGTAGCTCACTGGCCCCCAGGTGCTGTGCATTTCTCTTAACTGACCTGAAAGATTTCTTTGTCCACCCATTCAGCCCTCTTCTAAGTGTCAGCTGTTTATTAAATGCCGGCATGGTGTAGGGCTCCATCCTGGAGGCTTTGAAATCCTTGTCTCTCCTGGAACTTCTCCATCCAGCGAGGGAAAGACAGCGGAGGAAGCAGGCAGATGTAACGAAGGATCCCAGGGGCTGGGATGGAGCAGCTGGAGGCGTAACGCAAGCGGATAAACAGAGCACGCTGCCCACAGGTGGCAGCCTCGGAAGCCGCGATGGGGAACTTGGGCTCCACGGAGAAGGCAAGGGAAGCCGTGTGGGTAGTTTCCACAGAGCAGTGCCGTGGTCCTGTGTGTGTTGGAAGGATCTCGCAGTTAGGTGGACTAGAGCCAGTAAAGTACAAATCCAGACATGATGAATAGGATAAGTGGACGGCGGGGACAGAGGGGAAAGCTGGGTTCCTGGTGCTCTCATTTTTGCTCTTGCTTTTGAAATAATCGCCACGTCCAGGCGAGTGGGAAGATGGGCCAAAGGACCCCCGGTGCCCCTCCAAGAGAGTGGATTTCACCCGTTTAGGGATATCAGTGCCGTTCGCGGGTGGTTGTTTGCCCTCAGGAGCTGATATTCTGGCCTTGGAAACATTATCAAAAGATGACTCTCTATGCCACTTCGTTTGACTTGTTAGAACATTTACCACGATGCTCAGTGTGAGCAGCTCAGAGTGAGGGGTGTGGGGGGGGGGCTGGATTCAGACCACCCTCCCCCAGCACACGCACTTCCAACAGCATCTTCCCAGTGTGGGTATGGTCCCATCTCTACATACTCTGAGTTTTGTCTTTGGGGCTTGATCCACAGTTTCAGAAATGGAGAGGAACCTTGTGTCTCTATGGTCTGTGGACCCGGGGTCTCACACAAAGAAGTTGAAATGGCGGCTTTCGGTGGGAAATGGGTTTGGTGGGTGTAGTGGGGTGAATGGTGGCCCCCCCTTCCCAAGAAGATATATGTGTGTCTTGAACCCTGGAGCCTCAGAATGGGACCTTATTTGGACATAGGGTGTTTGCAGATGAGATTAATGAAGGGTCTGAGATGAGGGCCTCCTGGATGAAGGTGGCCCTAAATGAAGGTGGATGCAGAGGTGGCCCTAAATCCAATGACAGGGTCCTTCTAAGAGACAGAAGAGGAGAGACACAGACACAGAGGAGAAGCCACGTGAAGATGGATGCAGAGACGGGACGGATGTGGCCACAAGCCCAGGGATGCCTGGAGTCCCAGGAGCTGGAAGAGGTAGGAAGGACCCTCCCCTGGAGCCTCTGGAGGGAGCGCAGCCCTGTCCACACCTTGACCTCAGACGTCTGGTCTCCAGAACTGGGGGAGGGTGGATATAGGATGTTTGGGGGTCCCCAGTTTGTGGTCACCTTATACAGCCAACCCAGGACACTCCTATAGCAGGTATTTTGAAATGCAGAACCATATCTCATGAGTCCACCAGGGCCCCAAACCCTGCTGCATCTGTGGTCCATGAGACTCATCATTAGGTGAGATGTTCCACGTACCTAGAGCTGACCCCCACCCAACACCCAAACATGGGGGGATGTATTCCCCAGGTTCCCGTCCATCTGGAGAGGCTGTGTGGATGAGGTAGGAACCATCTCCAGGAGGTTTCTCGCTGTCTCCCTGACAACAGGGAAGCCAGGAGGAACTGGTGGACCTGTGGGGACAGTCACACCTGGAATTCATAATGAGCTCGAGACGATACAGGTTGCCTCATGACCCCTCTCTCCACACTTTGAAATCAACGCCCTCCCCCCGTCCGCCGCCAGTGATGCAAACCCACTTAAATCGCTCAGTCATGCCTGCGTCATCTCAGGCTTCAAAGTCCATTTTAATGAGCCACTTTGTCCACGCCCCATCTGAAGAGGAACCCGTGGAAACTTCGTGTAGAAACACTGTTTGCAAGTGTGTTTCTTTACTGACCTGCCAGTTACATTCTCCAGCTTCAGAGCAAGGAAATATAGCTTTCGAGGGGGAACGGCTGGAAGATGGCTTCTTTCTGTGGTCGGCGGGTATATCGGAATTTGAGACAAATGGAAACAAATCACAGTGTCTGTCCTGCTCTTTCTGAATAAGTTTTATTGGGGGCGGGGGCACAGAGGCTTCTTGTGATAAAGACAATACCGCACGGAGAGTACATGGAATGAACGCTGTGTTTCGGAGCCCCAAACAAAGAAAAACCTTTTACAAACCCCCTGTGTCTAATTTCGTTTTAGAAAATTAGATACTCGGAATTTTGCATAAGATAACTGTATTACCGGGATGCAATTTGGTCTGGGTTGCTGGCTTTAGTGCATGCGGCTGCTTAATAAAAAGTGTCAGTTAAAATGAAAATACAGCTTGGGTAATTAAATTTAATTGGATCTTGTCACTTTAAATCGTCTTCTTTTTTGAGGGTTTCCGCAGAATCGCAGCTTCTGGTTTGCTAATTTCTTTATTGCAAGCTGCTGCCGAATCTGACCCGCCTCTAATAAACTGAGACCTTGCTTTTTCGGGGGCTCTGAACCATTAAGGCGACGGCAAACAAAGGGATGGGGTGACTTAGAGCCGGGAGGGAGGGGCGGCACCAGGGGGATAGAGTTACCTGTAGCTTATTGACTTTTACCACCAGCTGGAAGAGTGTAGTTGTTACAAGAGGAGTGCAAGTCCCAGGGCTGCACAAAGGCACTGGGTTTGTGGAACAGGCGTGATTACCATGGTGCAGGGAACATAATGCCCAGGGATGTTCTCTGTATACACTGTATCCACCACGTAGTAGAGCTACCTGCTCAGAGCTATATGCATATGGGTGTACGAGCTTCCCTCTTATAAGGACTTTTGTGTTAGACTGGTCCACCGGGATTAACCAGGATGGTCCCCCATCTAAATACCCTTAACTTAGTCACATCTGCAAAACGTCCTGTGCCCACATGTTTAAGAGATCAGGGGATTAGGATCTGGACGTCTTTAAGGGCCGTTATTCAGCTGGCCACAGGTAGTATAGACTTTCCAGCACATACGAGGAAACTGGTGTGTGAGACGCACAGGGGGGTGCAAACTAAAGGCTTTATCCGCCGGCTCAATGAGCCCTGGCTGCCGCCCGGCATGCTGACTGCATCGCCTGCTGGTCCTGCAAGCCAGCTTGCAGGGTGAGTCCTTTTGGCCCCAGAGGGATTCTGTGTCCTCGCTACAGGTCCCTAGACTCAGCATCCCAAATCAAGAAAGGCTTACCCGTGAGGGAAGGATTGAGGCGTATGCTGTGGCTCTGGAATCCTGACCATTAAAAGGGTTGGCAAGACCCCTTAGTGTTGGCTCTCCTTGAAGGTAGCTGGCCAAATCCCACGTGGGAGGCTTGCTGACCCACTGAACTCACTTCAGAGGCACGCAGCGGACACTGTCCAGTCTCAGACCCCACATTTATAAGGTGTGAATCTTCTGCCTTTCCAGCTTTTCCCATGAGAAGGGGACTTTCTCTTACGTTTTGACTGGGAGGATGCAGAGTGTGGAGACAGTGCTAACTCACATTGATTTTTGCCTCGGTTTGTTTTGGAAATGCCTTTATAAATGCAAGGCTGACTGTTACACTTTTATTATCTCAAACAACCCAGTGTCAGGGTCTCCTTGGGGCTTTCGTGGAGCTATTGGCCTAAGCGTTGCCACATGGACGGTGAGATGCAAGCAAAGGTGACGCTGTGTGGTTCTCACGCCCACCTGGGCCCCACCTGGTCTGCAGGCGCTTGGGATGGTGGCCACGGGGCCCAAGCATGTCCTTCCTCCTCCGTTTCTTGTCACCTCCTCTACTTCTGCTGGGCGTGTCTTGACTCCCCAGAAAGCAGAGCCAGCCCAGGTGGCCTTCCTCCTCGGGAAGGATTCCAGCCTCTAAGAGCTACACCTGCCTTGTGCACAGGTGAGGCGTCTCCTGTGAAGGTCACATCATGTTTGCACTTACCCCTGAAGCTGTGGTTTCCATTAGTCCCAAGCCTGCCCCCATCTTTGGTGGAACCGAGGGCCATGGATGATGGACCTCGGCAGCCCTGGACCAAGAAGCTGTGTTAAGGCAGAAGGCCGCTGAGCTGGTGGTGGGCAGATGGGGCTGTTGTCTTAGCCTTAGAAGGAAGGTGCAAGCTGGAGGGACTTTCGGACTTGAAGGCCAATGCTTCTGACTAAGGCAAGACACTGGTGGTCCTTTTCTGGGTGAAGACGCACCCAGGGTCTCATCATCCTCAGAGATGTGAGGAGGGACTTGGACCTGGATGAAAACCCTCCTTCTGGATCTGTGGTGGGGACTGAGGGTGTCATCAGGACGCATGTGTTGGCTTTTTCTGGGATTCACCATTTCCACGAAGACAGCATGACATCTCATAGCTAGTGGCAGTGACCCCAGATCTACTGATCGGATTCTGACTTCCCATCCTGTGTCATTTTTCCTGAAGATTCACAGCTACGTACGGAGGTGTTTCTGACAGCCTGACACAGCCTGGCTCACGTAAACCCCTGTAATTTATAAGGGGTCTCAGGTTTAATATTGCATCTTTCCTCCCGTGTCCTAAATTATCAATCACTTTAATGACATGCAGAAAAAATAACAAGCAAATCTTAGATGACATTCTTATCACCTATTTTAATACAATTTCCTAAATCAAACACCTCTGTAGCGCCAATAAAAAAAAAAAAAACGTATGCTTCGTGAGCAATTAAAGAAATACACTTAGGACAACACTACAATACAGGTCGACTTATGACCCCTTTAATTTTATACAAACGAATTTCTGTTCCTATTAAGAGTTTGAATCTGGGTCCATATTACTGGAAACACTATTGGAGTTGGGAACCATACCTAAAAACACCGATACATTAAATCTCTGGGCTGAGCTGCGGTTTCCTGGGGCCCTTGCAGCTTCTATGGTTCAACACGGTGACTCTCGAGTTGAAACTATTTGTTCAAAGATGGTGTTATGCAGAGGATGATGTCCACCTAAAAGGTATGCTGAAGTCTTCATTCTGGGTACCTGTGAATGGAGGCTTATTTGGAAATTGTGTCTTTGCAGATGTGATCACGTGAAACTCATCATCATGGGCTCTAATCCAATATTGACCGGTGTCCTTATAAGGAGAAGGAGGACGGTGACTCAGGACGGTCACCGTATGCAACCATAAAAACTGCAAGTGTCTCAGGAAGTAGCAGCTCAGCCCAGAGATGGAACATATCGGTGGTTTCAGGAAGACAGAGACGCGCATTGGAATGACGTGGCCACAAGCCAAGGAACGTCAAGGATCCCCGGAACCCCAGAAGTTAAGCGAGATGATGGAACAGAGGCTCCCTCAGAGTCTCCCGAAGCAAGCAACCCTGCAGATACCTTGACCTTGGATGTCTGGTCTCCAGAACTGGGAGAAGAAGTGTCTGTTGTCTTGATCTACCCACTTTATAGTATATTATTATGGCAGCTCTAGGAAATGTATACAGATGGTGACTTTTGTTTGCTAAACTGTAAGTCTTTGCATGTTCGGAGGCAACTTAAGCATTAATGCGTGGTGTCTGTGAAGGACGCCCCGTAGCCCTCTCCACGAGAACACACTGTGATGTAGACACAGACCTTTATGGGCATCATCTCCCCACACCAACCATGGCCCAGCCCACACCCGGAAACCAAACCCACATCGTGAAGACCGAAACGTAAAGGTCTGTGGCAGCGCTAAATGTTTTGGATGGCCAGATTCACCAACGCTAAGCACACTCAGGAGACCCTGGTTTAAGTGTTTAGATGACACATTTATGGAAGACAATAGGGCAACGAGGAGGAGGATATTTGGATGTTGATAAAAGTCATTTGCAATCGGGGGTGTCCTAAATGCCACCCTGCTCTCATCTTCGTGGACCACTTTTATTCCCCAGTTCCCGAGGGTCAGGGGGTCCAGGGCTGGGTGAGCTTCCTCCACTTTTTCCCCCAAGAACTAATACCATTGGAATGGCTCATGGGTGTCACGTCCGTGCTGTGGTCCACGAGGAGAGAAGGGTGTCCCCATCCTTTTGGGAGTGTGCATACAGGCACACATGCACTCTCTCTTTCTCACGTTTGACTGACCTCTTCCCCCCAAGGCAGGCCCTGCCCGTGCACAGCCCCGGGGTCCCCAGGTGTCACACAGGTGCCCATGGTCATCTGTTCAGACTTCTGGTCAACCCGCTGTCATGTGCCTCCTCAGGCTCTTTGTCCCTCTCTGCTGTGGCCCCATCCACACACTAGGAGGAGGCTCTCCTGCTCTGGTCACAGCAATGCCCTGGGGGCCTTGTGGAGCAAGGCATTCTGTAGGGACACAGAAAAATGGGGACAACTGGGCAGTGGCAGGGGTCTGGAGAAACAGCTCTCTGGCCTCACCCACACCCTATGCCACCTTCCACCGATGATCCCACATGGGCACCCAATGGGAGTCAGGGCCAGGGACCACACCCAGCACCACCCACCCTCTGGGTCACTGTGACAATTCAGTGCAGTGACAATGACATGCAGGCTGTGTTTTATGCAGTGTTGGACAGGATCGGTACCTAATACACAGCGGCATGGACATGGAAGGGTAGAGCTTCCTGTGGACGGTGCTCTTGCGAAAGTCTGCATTCATGGGTGGCCCCCTCCCAGAGACGTCTCTGGTGCTCACACTAGTCTGATTAGGTCTGTGCCCAGCCCCAGCTATGGGAGAGCCGATGGAGGTGGTGTCTGGCTCCAGAGGACATGGGAGGAAAAAGAGTGGAAGGTGGGCAACTGAGTGTCCACCCCTAGTGAGGTATGAGAACATGGCCATTTCATTCTGCTCCTAGAGAAGAAAAAGAGGGGAAAAGGCAGAAAGGGAGGGAGGGATAGGAGAAGGTAGAGTAGATGTGAGGGAAGTAGAGTTGGGACTTTGTGGAAGCAAAGTATGGGGGTCGGGAAAGGAATCGGCGGGGGTGGGGTGGGGATGAGGATTTAAAGAAACTTGTAAAATGCAAGACTCAGATGGAGTGAGCATAAGTGGCAGAAAATGGCCCAAAAGAGAAACGAGGCAAAAATCCACTTGGGATTAATCTCAATTAATACAAGAGGGACTTGGACTTCCCTGGTGGTCCAGTGGTTAAGGCTCCACACTTCCACTGCAGGGGGCATGGGTTCGATCCCTGGTCAGGGAACTAGACCCCACATGCCACATGGCTCGGCCAAAAAACAAAACAAAACAAAACAAAATGGACTTCATGCCAGCCCTTTCTTAGCAACTTTTACGAGATTAAAATTCCTAATTCTGACTAACTGGGAGGGGGTTAGGTCAGAAATCCATGTGCGTTTGTGAAGCCTATAAGATATCAGTTCAGACATTTGCTTCTCACGGGATCCATTCTCAAGCAAGTACAGGGATTTAAACTCAACCAACCGGCTTCTCTGCGGAGCCGCTCGATAAAGGAGACTTTGATGAGAAGATGAAAGTGTGTGGAAATTGTTATATTTGGTAGGTGAAATGCTTTCGCTCAGGGTAGCGGAGAGATTCTCACGCGACCTGTGAATTATTGATTTGTTTAGGAGACCCCCCTTGCCCCGCCTTCCACGTCTTTGCAGGGAGCGGAGCATCCACTAGACTCGCCATCTGGGTCTTGTGGTGCAAGCGGTGAGGCTCTGGTGTTGATGGGAGTGAATCTCTCAAGGGAAGGCTGGGACCCAGCTCTCAGAGCTGAGATGACATCGGAATGTCGTGGAGACCAAGCTGAGGAGTGGAGTAAGTGAAGGGGATTCGAGATCCCGGCAGGGCCCCGGCCAGAACGAGAACACGCCTGCACTTCGTTTACCCCAGCATCGAATGCCGAGGTGGACGCACAAAGTGGTTCACAGAGGAACCTCGGAGGGCCTTTTTCAGCCCCTTCCTCTGAATTCCAGACCATGCTTTTCCAGCTGACTACGAGTTTCCCTTTTCCGAGCGCTCATGACATCAGAGCTGACCCCACCGTGTTTCCACGCCTTCTGCCCCTTCTTAAATATGCCACCTTAGTTCTCAACAATGGGAGGCAGAATCTTGACGCCTAAAAAGACATCCATGTCCTGCGCCTAGACCCCCTGAATGTTAACTTACACGGCAAGAAAGGGGATAAGTTAAGAAACCCTGAGATTGATGTGAATGGCTATTAACTCCCTGCTGTTTTCATATAGATTTTAATCATTGAGTTATTTTAGAAGCATTATTTAGAAATATATAGTTGTCACAGTGGACATTTTGGTTTTCTATGTGTGTTGTACACAGTTTTTCATTCCTTTTTGGGGTTGAATCTCACAATATTGTTTTGTTGCATCAAATAAACGTCCTCTGTGGACCAGCAGAAATTTTTAAATGTCCCCTCTTCAGCAGTACTTCCCTCAGCACTATTCTCACTTCAAAGGGTCTCTGATTTCAGTTTTCAGCCACGTATTTTATATTGTAAAAAATCCCAGGAAAAAAAAGCAGTTCTAAGACTTGGAAAAATTCAAATACCATCTTCTGGTGACACATGGGGGAAGAAGGGGCAAGAAAATTTGACAGAACAAAGGGGCTCCTGTTTGAACTTGGTTGTTTGTTCATTCGTGGACACACGTGCCTTGATTGTCTGCCCCTCGGCTGGTTCTGCACGGACTCTGGGGGATTCGGGGTGCAACGACATTGGGCCAAATGCGGTCGGTCCCCATGCATTCCAGGGAGAGAAGGCATTGCATGTTTTAGGGACAATAATTAAATCTGTTTGCAAAAGGAGTAGGTTTCCATTTAAAACAGAAGGCAGCAGCTTATGGTGAAGGGTGAGGACGGTGCAGTCAGGACTGGGCTAGTCGGTCACTCCAATGGGTCTCAACCTCCCTATCTGTGAAATCGGGGCAGTGCTTGAGGTGGAAATAAAACCAGGCATGTGGAAAACCTTCGTCCACGTCAGGCACAGAGCGAACCCTTAAGAAGTGTGGTTATTACTTCTGTTGTAAAGTGTTCAAGTTTCCTGGTGCAGCTGTAACAGATGAGCACACACCGTGGGACTTAATAGGAATTCATCCTCCCCCATCCTGGAGACCAGGCGTCTAAGGTCAAGGTATCCTAGGGCCACGCTCCCTCCAGAGGCTCCAGGGGAGGGTCCTTCCTGCCTCTTCCAGCTTCTGGGGGCTCCAGGCATCCCTGGGCTTGTGGCTGCATCCCTCCCATTCCTGCCTCTGTCTTCACGTGGCTTCTCCTGTGTGTCTGTGCCTCTCCTCTTCTGTCTCTTAGAAGGACCTTGTCATTGGATGTAGGGTCACCCTCATCCAGGAGGACCTCATCTCAGACCCTTCACTTCATCGTATCTGCAAACACCCTATTTCCAAATAAGGTCCTGTTCTAAGATTTTGCTTGCATGTGAATTTTGAGGGACACTACAGCCCAGTAAGGCAGTACACGCTGGTTCTTGTTTTGTGGAAGAAGTTGCCATTTGCTGGAGGAGAAGACGCCCAAATCAAATATGTATGTTCTCCTTCAGGGACGGATTAGAACCTCGATGGGATGCATCTCCTTCAGCTGCTGATGCTCTGAAATGACGGGGTTTGATTACAAACCTTGAAGGGACATCCAGCCCGATTTTATGAGCTTCCCTCATTTTTTTCCTCTTTTGATATGCACTGAAGATTCTATGGGAGAAGAAACACAAGCCTTCAATGAACTAAGATAATTACTTTAAAAAGTCAACAGCTAAGCTTACGAAAGGGCTGTATTAACTCAACCCCAAAAAGACAAACAACCCAATTAAAAAGTGGGTAAAGGATTTGAACAGACATTTCTCTGAAGGAGATACACGGAGAGACGACAAGCACATGGAAAGATGCATCGGCAATCATCAGGGAAACACGAATCAGAACCACAGTGAGATACTGTCTCACACCCACGAGAGTGATGATGACAATAATAACCATGAAAATAACAAGGGTTGGGGAGGAGGTGGAGGACTTGGAAGATTCATACACAGCTGGTGGGGGCATCAAATGGTGCAGCCGCAGTGGAAGGCAGTCTGGTGGCTCCTCGGAAGGTGAAGCATAGAATCACCATGTGACCCAGCAATTTCATTCCTAAGGATTTACCCCCAAAGAATTGGAAGCAGGGTCTCAAACAAATACTTGTATATGAACATTCACAGCAGCACTAATCACAATAGGCAAAATGTGGAAACACCCCAAGTGTCCATGGATGGCTGAATGGATGGATGGATGGATGGATACACAGCACGGGGCCCGTGCACACAGTGGAATATGACTCAGCCGTGAAAAGGAACGAAGCCCTGACACAGGCTGCCACGTGGATGGACCTTGTACACACGATGCTCAGTGAGAGAAGCAGACACAGCAGGACACACGGTGTGTGATTCCATTGACAGGAAACGTCCAGAACACGCAAATCCATAGAGAGGAAGTGGATTCGTGGTGCCAGGGGCTGGGGGAGGGGGATGGGGAGTGACTGCTCACGGGGACGGGGTCTCCTTTGGAGGATGAGAAGGTTCTGGAAGCAGACACAGGTGGTGGTTGCACAACACTGTGACTGCACTAAATGTCACTGATGGTAAACTTTAGGTTACGTGTGCTCTACCTCAATGAAAAAAGTTCAATTGAAAAAGTCTATTGAAATGGGAATACTGAGAATCCCATAGACGGAGCGAGGCATTGGTGGGCGGAGCTTACAGCTGTCCCCACCCCAATACTCAAACTCTCTGAGTTCGCTTGCTGCGATGCTCCTGTCCTCAGCCCTTCTGCCGGTGGCTTTGTCCCAGCTGGAGGCCAGTGCGTGGTCACCGTCTGTGTCCCGTGGCCCACAGGGACGTGTCCTTCACGAGGCACAGCACATGGGGCCAGTCCCACCGCACAGAGCTCGGGCTTGAGGTGATGTCCACACACGGCAGGTGGATTTGGGGTTCCGCAATTTGGCGTTTCTTGAACGAAAGGCTCTTAAAAGAGGCAGATATTCTCATCCTAAGACGTATGACGGTGCAGAATGTCTTTGAAAGGTGTCACATTTCATCAGTTACCGCTGCTTAATTATTCACAAGGAGGTCTGCACGCTTTTCTGGCTGTAGCTGCGTTACCCGTGTAGATGCTGGAAATCCGGGGAGCAGCGGGCGTGTGGGGGGCTTGGTCTAGGCACTTCCTCCCACTCTGTTTGCAGGGTCAAGGCTAATCGTTCCCTAGGCTGGGGACACTGGGGTGTATAGTCCCTTGGCATGGTCCTGCGATGCCCTCTACTATGGGGCTTCCAATTTCCGTAGTAGGAGCAGCCACCCAGCCCCTGAAAGACTGGGATCTCGAGCACCTTTCAGGATGGAAACCACCAGACATGCATTGGAACCGGTCCTTTTCAGTGTCATCCAAGACTTTTAATTGGATGTTCATCCTCAGTGTAATGACTGGGGTGGTCGGCCATGGGAGTGAAGGCAGGGTATGACATTGTTACTTTAAAGCACAATCACATATGCCCCTGTCTCGTAAATATGGAGTCGGGGGGGCGGGGGGTGTCCCTTCCTGATCTAAATCCGTAAATCATCCTGGTGCAGATTACACACACACACACACACACACCCCAACATGTATGATCGATCCATCGCCTGGCCCACACCTCCCGCTGGTACCCAAGTGCACATATGCAGTAGATGTGTGTATTACGGCTGCTGGTGGCCACCCCGCGCTCTGTTGGAATATGAAGCGGGAGCCCCCTACCCTCTCCTCACCTGCTTTGATCTGAACCCCAGGCTGATCTGGATGCGGGAAAGGCTGCTGTTCTACCCCATTCCCATTCAATCCGTTACACGGCTCACCGCTGGGTGCCTCCTCACCCTGACTCCTAATTTGACAATGACAAAGAACTCCGTGGCGATTTTAAATTTCATAATTTTAATCTGTCAAGCCTGACATTTAATTAGTGCCCTCTCTAACCCGTAGCCATGCGCGCGGGCCGCTGCAGTTGGTGTTCCCTCGGAAAAAAAAAAAAAGAATTCCGCCCTGGTGGAAGAGCGGATTAATAAATACAGGCATAACTGGCAGGTGTTAAGACAATGTGCCCACGATGGTCTATTAGCCCCAAATCTAGACAGATGAGGTTAATCGTATTTTAAAGTGCGGCTTTATTGTATTAGGAGTGATTAAGCTCTGGCTCTGCCCTCACATGCCATGCTCATTGCGAACATGAAATAGGAGGTCTGGGAGGCAGGCTCGTGCGAACAAACCATCATCGACACAGGCACCTCGGTCCTGGTCCCTTACAGGATCCTGTGATGCCGGGTTAGCATTCCTGGAGTGGCTGGCCCCTCATGGCACCCGGGGATGCTGGGTTGGCATTGCTGGGGTCTCTGGCCCCTCACGACACCCGGGGATGCCGGGTTGGCACTGCTGGGGATTGGAAATAAGGTGACACAGGCAGGGCTCTATAAGTGGCCGGGGTGCTCTGGGTGGTCAGCGGGGGCGTGTTGGAGGTCCCTGGTCTGTTACTGCATCATCTGGGAGACAAGTGGGGCTCTCTGGGGGAAAGTCCCCCTCACAGGTTTCCAGGCTGGTGCCGCCGTCCCAGGAAGGGCGTGCCCATCCTGACTCCATGATGTGAACCGAGGGTACCCGTCTTGATTTACGTTCAAGGTAGTTTGTTTTTTGACGTCATGGCTAATTCATTTCCTGTTGACCCATCTTAAGCAGGGCAAATTTTTCCAATTGAAACTCTAGGGAAAGCTCTTCTCCCAGGGTAGAAACACTAGCTGCTGTGGCACTCCCCAGAGACGGTTCACTGGGTCTGGAGAGTGGCCAGTTGGTGGCCCCTCCCTCGATGTGGCTCCTGGGTGGATCACAGCAGGGCTGGTGGGGGGGGTTGTCGGTGGTAGTTTACGGGGGATGTGTTTCAGGCTCCCTGTCTCCTTCCTATTTCTGTAGATGCCTGCAGGCCTCTGTGCAGTCAGAAGCTGCATCCGACCAGTCCTTCCTGAAGATGTGCGTCTTCCTCGTGTGGGAAGGAGCATCCAGTTGCTGAGATGTCTGGGTCTCTCCAGGCTCATGTGAGCAGGGCTGGGCAGGGTCCTTCCCTCTTCGAAGGGGAGCATCTCTCTTTTGGGGTGAGAAAATCAGTCTCACAGACTGGAAAGGCATCCCCCTAACCTTCAGGTTCCATCTATGCATTCGTGCATTCCACAAACCGAACAATGCCGGGGCTGCTTGGAAAGCATAGGGGAATGGAGCCCACCTGTGCACCTGGGGCCCCTGCTCTCCTGGGAGGTAAAGGGAGATATGGCAGGTGCTTTCACGGACGGTTTGCATGGTGTTCGGCGGGGCCAGGGAAGGCAGCATCCACTGAAGCTGATGAGGGAGGTCTCCCTGATGGAGGGGGAAGTGGATGGCACAAAGGCAGGCCCATTCTGGTAAACACTGAGGAGCTGGGTCTTGTGACAGCAGAACCCAGGATGGGACAGGTGTCACTGGTGGATGCTGCCAGGAGCTCCCAGCATCTATCCCCACCCTTCCTTCCTAAGACACTTAGAGAATAACTTATATTCAGAGCCTCACCTTGTCCCTGGAGGATGAGTAAGTTGGGTCACAATTGGCTTTGCTCTCCTTCCCAGGAGTTGCTCCAGAAAGCAGCACATGGCCACGATCTGGGTACAGGACTTCCCTGGTGGAGCAGTGCTTAAGAATCCATGTGCCAATGCAGGGGACACGGGTTCGAGCCCTGGTCCAGGAAGATCCCACATGCCGCGGAGCAACTAAGCCCGTGCGCCACAACTACTGAGCCCACGTGCCACAACTACTGAAGCTCGCGTGCCTAGAGCCCGTGCTCCGCAACAAGAGAAGCCACTGCAGTGAGAAGCCCGTGCACCACAAGGAAGAGCCGCCCACGCTCACCACAAATAGAGAAAGCCCGCGCGCAGCAACGAAGACCCAACGCAGCCAAAACAACAAAACAAAACAAAAACAAAAGTTAAAAAAAAAAAAAAGATCTGGATACAGAGACATGAGGGTGAGGGTGGAGGAGAGTTTCTCTTTGGTGAAAACATTCTGGAACTAGACACATGTGGTGGTTACACAATGCTGTGAAGGTGCTACACACACACAAATGGTGCACGTTCCGTGCTTAGAATAGTAATTTCTCTGCGCTGTTTTGTCACAATGTAATTTTTTTTTAATTTTAATTTTTTGAAATTGAAGTATCGTTGATTTACAATGTTTTGTTAGTTTCAGGTGTACAGCAAAGTGATTCAAATGTATACATGTATAAGAATATATATATATATATATATTCTTTTTCAGATTCTTTTCCATTATAGGTTATTCCAAGATACTGAGTATAGTTCCCTGTGCTACACAGTAGGTCTTTGTTGATTATCTATTTTATATATATGCTAATCCCAAACTCCTAATTTATCCCCCCTCCCCTCTTTCCCCCTTGGTAGCTTGTATTCTGTGTCTGTGACTCTACTTCTGTTTTGTAAATAAGTTCATTTGTATCATTTTTTAGATTCCACATGTAAGGGATATCATACATTTGTCTTTCTCTGACTTACTTCACTGAGTATGATCATCTCTAGGTCCATCCATGTTGCTGCAAATGGCATGATTTCATTCTCTTTTTATGGCTAAGCATATCATAATTTTTAAAAATGGAGTATTATTCTGATTCTCAGTAGCCCATATTAACACAAAAACCCCCTCTTTAAGTTCCTGGATCTCCTGATAGAATTTTATAATCTTGTGTTTGCTGGGACCTTGCATGGTCATCTGGTCTACCCTGACTTTCCACTTGGGAATGATAAACACTTTCAGAGCTGTCTCATGTGACCTGCTCTGGGGCAGCGTCATCCTGGGTGGTCACTCTCTGGACACAAGATCTTCTTGTTAAAAGATAGTTTGTTATCCCAGTAGTTTCCAAACCAGGCTTAAAGGTCCCCCGTCCCCCATTCGTTGCAACCAGAGAGATCACTGTTTCATGTTTATGTATTGTTCTTTCAAGCACAGTTTTGTATTGAGAAGTTTAAAGTTAAAAATATAAGGACCGCAGCAACCTAAGTATCCATTGACAGATGAATAGATAAAGAAGATGTGGTACATATGTACAATGGAATATTACTCAGCCATAAAAAAAGAATGAAATTTTGCCATTTGCAGCAACTTGTATATACTTGGAGGGCATTATGCTTAGTGAAATGTCAGACAAAGAAGGACAAATACTGCATGATATCACTTATATGTTAAATCTAAAAAATATAACAAACTAGTGAATATACCAAAAAAGCAGGCTCACAGATACAGAAAACAAACTAGTGGTTACCGGTAGGGAGAGGGAAGGGGGAGGGGCAATATAGGGGGAGGGGATTAAGAGGTACAAATTATTAGGTATAAAATAAGCTACAAGGACATATTGTACAGCACAGGGAATATAGCCAATATTTTATAATGACTATAAATGGAGTATAACCTTTAAAAATTATAAA
This sequence comes from Tursiops truncatus, assembly GCF_011762595.2. Classification (NCBI taxonomy): domain Eukaryota; kingdom Metazoa; phylum Chordata; class Mammalia; order Artiodactyla; family Delphinidae; genus Tursiops; species Tursiops truncatus. Next base: position 6,590,513 of record NC_133428.1, on the reverse strand, counting down.
TCACTATATTGTATATCTGTAACTTGTATAATATTGTACATCACCTATACTTCAATTTTAAAAATACTTTAAGATATATAAGGAGCAGTCTACAAGCCAATTGTTAAAGTCTTTCGGATTTCAGAAGTTCTGTGGGTGGGGCTGGGATCCACAGAGGGTCCACACCACACCACATGAGTCCACGTGAAGAAGTTGCCGTGGGTTGCGTCTCACCTTCCTGTCCCCTGGTTCACCTGATGTAGGATGCAATTGGTCTGCAGCCTCTTGTGTGCAAATCGCTGCAGAAACAATTTGATGTATCGCTACAAAGAAGGGTAGAAGTTTAGGTAGGTAAGTCCATGGCAAAATGCAATGAGCTGGGCACACCTGGGCAGGAATCAATTTGTTGTATTGAAATGAGGAGCCCGACGACCTCGGACACGTATGTAAACTTCCATGGTGAAATTAGTATAATCCTGTTTGCAGCACTGTTGGGAAGACGGACGGTGATACAGGGCTCTCTCGGCACCCAGTCAAAACTCACTCAAGGGTGATTATGTTACCCACCAGGGTTCTTGACCCTCCTTACTCAATAGAAATTGATCAGAGGCCAGACAAGAAATTCAGGCAAGGCTTTACTGGGGTCCCTGCTGCAGCAGGGGGGGAGCGAGAACAAGTAACAGGTGCCCTTGCCCCGCTCCTCGAGGAGGGGGGAGCTGGCTCCTTATACGAGGGGAAGGTACGGGTGGATCCAGGGGTCGGGCTGGAGGGGAGGCAGCTTAGGTGGTTTGCCCACCCCTTTGGTGGTGTTGAGTGGAGGAGGCATGCCGTGCCCTGCTTTTGCTCCCACCCCCCTGTTTTGCTCTTGGCTCTCCAGAAGTGGCAGTTGGGTTTTTTGTTCTTTTTGTATCTTGTCCATAATTTGCCCCAACTGTGCACGCACGCAGTTATTTTTAGTCCGTTATAGTTTCTTGGTATCTGTTGCTGGAGGAGACGTCTGTCCAGGTGCAAGCCCTGCAGCAAAGGGTCCCAGGTCCCAGATTCCAACCTGTCTCAATTATTATTAAAAGAGGGATGCATGACAGAAGAAAGCCAAGAGAGATGAGGCTTTGCATCCCCATGTCACACGGTATTAGCTGTTTGATTTGGGACAAGCTACTTAACGTTGCTCACTCCATTTCCCCATCTGTAAAGTAACACTACTCATGTCTGCTTTGCAAGGAGGCTGGAAATACTGCAGAAATGAATCAGGATGGTAAAGAGGCTGGAACAGTGCTTGACATCTGATGCTGCAATTATTGAAATCTCCCTGAAACTTGGGTTTGCTGGAGTAAAATGAAGCATCCTCATACCTTGATGTCTTACATTTTCTCAGCAGCTCTGTCTGAACACTGATGCTTTGTGTCTATGGAACGTAGAACTAGTGGGAGTAGGAAAAAAATGTACACTTTAGAGTCCCCTTAAGTAATATCAAGGTGAGCTTAGGTACGCACACCTGCTACCACGGATACAGCAAAGGCAAGTGACTTAATGTCTGGTACTGGAAACAGTGATAAAATTAGAAAACTGTGTAAGCACAGACATTAAGAGTAACATATATACACTACTGTGTACAAAATAGATCACTAATAAGAACCTGCTGTATAGCACAGGGAACTCTACTCAGGGCTCTGCGGTGACCTAAATGGGAAGAAAACCCCAAAAAGAGGGACAAGTGTATACGTTGAGCTGATTCACTTTGCTGTACGGCAGGAACTAACACAACATCGTAAGGCAACTATACTTCAATAAAAATTAGTGAAAAAGAATCTACAAACAGAAAAACAAAAAAGAGTAATGTATTTCTCATTATGCTGGCCCCAACTATGACTTCCTGTAATTGGAATTATTTTGCAATCTGCTCCCCCGTCCACCCTGCTTCACCTTCTGGCTGTGTGGATGCAGTCCATAAAATTTGGATTTTCAATGGGCAGAGACAGATCGCCTTGGATCCTGAAAAAATGTATGGGGTGGCTCAGATGTCAGTGTCTGGTTTAACGGTCCACCGAGAAAGTTATTGGGGCCGCTGGGCTCTGCTCTTTCGTTTAAGCCTGTTGCCAAGTCTCTGGTGAAGCCCGGGGCTTTAAATAACAAGTGGCAATGAAGTCGGCTTTTCAAACTTTGGGATTTGTCTCTCCCTCTCACGCAAGGCTGTGCGTGGAGAGGCATTTAATCAATCTTATTTGTCGACGATAGTTTTATAAGGCAGCAAGTTCACCTTCCCAGTGATCTGTGAGGATGGCTTACTTGCCGCTTTGCAGATACACATCATGCATGTTGCCTGTGTAGGTTGTGTGTGTGGTTCCCGTGTGCATAGCTGGTAGGAAGTACATATGCTCTTCTGGGGCACAAGTCCTCAAGAGCTGTCCCCAAGCTAGATGCTCACCATCATCCCATTCATAAGATCTTAATGCATCCCTTAATTAACTTTTTAGAGCAAGCTCTTCAGAGGCAAAGGAAAGGATACCAATAAGACCTCCTTCTTACTCTTGGTTGAAGGCAAGTCATTTATTTCTGGAAAATAGTCCTATTTGCAGAGCTGAGGGACAGGTGGTCTCCAAAACAGCTGCAGCATCTCTTTCTTCTGTTCTCAGGTATGTTGGAATAAACCCATCATTCCTTTATGACCCTTTTTTAAAACAAGCATTTTTATATTTAGCTTGCTACTATTTTGTATAAAAGTGTTTGTCTTCCTCCGTAAATGAGGTCGACCTGTAATTTTGCTTTTTAATAATTCCCTGCTCAGTATTGGCCTCATAAAAATGAGTTTGGGAAGTATTCCCTCTTGTTGCAGGTGCTGGAAACGTTTGTGTAAAGTTGGCATTTTTTTCTTCCTTAAGTATTCATTAAATTTACTAGCAAAGCTATCTGGACCTGGTAATTTCCTTGTGGCAAAATTTTAAATTATACAGTAAGTGCTTTGAATTCATGTTTTTATTTCTAAGAACTTGTCCATTTTATCTAAGAATTAAATTTTGGCCTAAAGTTGTTTTTTATCTCTTTATTTTTTAAAAGAAATATAAAGGATCTACAGGCATCTCTTTCTTCTCTTAATATTGCTTTTTAATGTCTCTTTTCTATCTTCCATTGTTTTCTTGATAAGACTTGTCAGGGGTATATAATTTGTGTTGGTCTTTTCACACAGCCCATTTTGGTTCCGTTGATTTTTTCTGTGTTATGTTCATTATTTAATTAATTAATTTCTGTTATTTCTTTGGGTTTCATTACTTTTCTGACTTTTTGAGATGGGGTCTTAACTCACTGATTTCCAGCCTTTCTTCCTTTTTATAAAAGAATTTAAAGCTGTAAATTTCCCCCCACAAATCTGCTTACACTGCACTTAAATTTTGACAGGTTATACTTTTATAACCATTCTGATTGAAATACTTCCCAGTGTTTGTTTTGATTTCCTCTTTGGCTCGTGGGTTATTTGAAAGTGCAGTGCTTAACTGTCAGACTTAAGGGATTTTCTAGTTATCTTTTCATTATTTACTTCCAGCTTAATTGCACTGGAGCCGGAAAATGTACTTTATACGATTTCAATCCCCGATGTCTGTAGAAGTTTGGTTAATGGCTCAGCATATGGTTAAATCTTGTAAATGTTTCATGGGTGCTTGAAAAGGGTAAATATTCTGCAGTCATTGGTTATGGAGTTCTAAATCTACTCACGAGGCAAAACTCAGAGTACAAGATTTGAACAAAATTAAATTCTTAAACCCATAATTGGGTTTTGACCTGCTTATTCTCTCTACTACTAAAAAAGTACATTAAGATGCCCTAATAAAACTGTGGATTGCTTATTTTACTTCCTCTAAGTTTTGCTTTATATGTTTTGAATCTTTGTTATCAGGTGCATACAAGTTTGTAATTGTTTCATATTCCTGGAGAATTGAGCCTTTTATGATAAAAAAGTTTTTCTCTTCATCTTTAGTATTTATTTAAGTTCTACTTTGATACTAATGTAGCCTTACTAGGTTTTGTTGTTGTTGTTGTTAATATTTGCATAGTACAGTCAATTATCATTATTCATGGTAGGTGTGCTCTATGAAGTCCCCATAAATAATAAAATTAGTGAAGATGGACCCTTTGTTCCTAGGGAAAACATGATATTAAGTTCCTATGATCCTCTGGTGACAACATTTCATCAACAGATCAAAATGTAACCTTATTTTATCATGTTTCTTCTTAAAGACTCCTCGTTGAATACATTATTGTGGATTCATCCACACTGAAATCACAACCAACAGCACTATAACTCTTGCCTGAACCAAGCTCATCTAACACACATATTTTCTCTGTAAAGCACAGCACAGCCTTCTTGCACTAAGTAACACCAGCTAGAATTTCTTCACTTGCTTAGGGTCATCTTTAAATAGAAAAGTCACCAACAAAAAGCACACGAATGCAAAAAAAAAAAAGTCCTAAAGTAGACCGAGAAAAAGAAACTGGTTTACAGTCTGAGAGTTGAAACAAGAAGACTGAGCATCACCCATCCAACCTCAGCTGGGACCGCGCACCTCAGGTGACTCACACTTCCCACCACACCTCACATGTCTACAAATAAGTGGGAAAACATTGTGAGTATCAATTTTGGGGTTACACATAAATTTTAGCAAGTAGACAACTTTGCAAGTACAAAATCTTTGAAGAATGAGGATGGACTATTTATTTTCCCACATCTTTATTTGAACACTTTCCTTACATTTTAGATGTCTCTTAGGCAGCCTACAATTGTTTTGTTTAAATCTAGTTTGATTATCTCTGCTTTTTTAATTGGTGCATTTAGCTGATTTACATTTAATATAATTCTTGATGTTTTGGAGTTAAAATCCATTCCTCTTTCTCACTAGCAAAACTGTACCAGCTCTGAAAGGTGAAGATGTAGTTTATCAATAGGGCACATGAAGAAGGCTGATGATTCTTCTTGGGGGGATAGTTAACATATGTATGTGTACATGTATGTGTGTGCACATGTGTGTATAAGATGTGTGACTGTTTTGGGTGTACGTGTGTACCTATGTGAGAGATGTGAGGGTTCCTGATGTGTATGTATGTGTGAGAGGTGTGTGTACATGTGTGTGCACGTGAGGGTGTATTTGAGTGTGCATATGTGTGATGGTTGCCAGGAATACCGATGTGGTCTCAGACCATAACATGGGGTCCCACTTCATCCTGACATGGTCAGGCAGCTTCTGGAGGATGGCCTGGTGGTGGTAGCCAATGACACACAAACTGGAGGTGAGCAGGACAGTGGGATGATGGTGGGGACACTTCTAGAATCTTCTGCATTTGGAGAAAGATGGGGGGTCTGGAGGTATTCAGCCCAAAGAATAAAAACCTCCCAGGAAAAGAAGAACTAGGCAAGGCTGTGATGTTTGCCTGCAAATATTTGAAAGTCAGCCATGTGGAAGAGCCATTCAGGCTTCCCTTTACAGTCTAACATACAGGGTAAGGAATCATGCACCCAGGAGACCAATTTCAGGTCCACACAAAGAAGGGATGTCTAAACACCAGAGCTGTGCAAGGGAGAAATAGATTCTTAATGAGGGGGTGCGTCTTCCATCACTGGATGTATGCAAGCACAGCCTGAATTCATGCTCAGGGAACACTGACAACAGGTCCAAGCAGGGGTCAGAGGCTGAAGTCCAAGACCCAGCAGGTCTTTCAAAACCTTGCAGTCTGGGAGAAGACAATTCATTGCTGTGTGCGCCAGCATCCTCTCCTCGCTTCTAGGAAAGCCAGATGAATCTCTTCAAAATTGAAAATGCCTCTTTGCATCTTTTTGGACCACAGAACGTCTCCAGTGGAAAGAACAGCCACATCATTCTGGGCAGAGTTGGCAAATTCCTCATAAAACGAACGATTGTACAATACGGCCTTCGTCTGAATCGCCACATTATCTGTAATTTGTCCCCGAAGGAAACTGAGCAGTTTGTAACAATGCAAGAAACACGAATCCTTGCAGTCCAATTTCAGTCCAAAAAAAAAAAAAAAATCCTGAAAGATCAGATTTTCTTTTCTTATGATACATTTAGAAATTTAGTCCAGAATAATCAAGCTTTTTTTTTTTTTAAGTCTGCATTTAATCCGGGAAAGTCTCAAGGGCCTTAAATTTCCAACATAAAGCCGGGACAACTTTCGGAACTTGGCATGATGCTCTTTAAAGTGGAACAGCAAAGCAAACGAGGTTCTCGGATAACTTCCCATAATAAACGTCTCGGGGCAATTTAGAGAAAGAAAGGGAGACCCTTCAAAATTTCACGAGGGATTAGGAAAAGATAATAGTGATTGACAGGTGGGGAAAATATCCTGGTTTCTTTTTTGCAGGAGGGGTTGAGGAAGGAGATGAGATTTTCAAAAGGTCTTCTCTCCTCCTCAAGGCAGACAATGACATCCCCCATCTTTCGTGGTGCCTACATCTCTTGCATTGTTCTCTTGTACACGATTATAGTTGCTTTGCACCTTCTCGCCATTAGACCCTTTGAGGACATGGCTGGTGACTTTCTAAGGAGGGTTTATGAAGGGCGTGGTGGGGATGCCGTATTCACCAAGTCTTTCATCTTCTGCATTCAGGGGCTCCACCATGTGGAGCCTCACTCACCCTGGAGGCAAGAGCTAGCATTAAAAGGACACCACTGGGGTGTGGCCACTCATCCTCTGATTTGAAGCACAACATCCTTTCTTCCAAAGCGAGCACTTTCTGGTGGATTCTGTCTCACCAATGCTGCCATGAATTATTGGCTGCCTTTCTTTTCAAAGGTTGTGAACAGTTCCATTGGGGCATCTTCGCTTTCCCAAATGAAATAGAGATGCAGTAGTTACGTTGCTTGGTCCGAGTAGCTATTGCCTTGGGGATTCCGTTTTAAAATCCTACTAGTTTGGGAAAGATGCTCTGTTAGTTTCCCAGGGCTGCTGCAACAAAATACCACAGATGGGGCTGCTTAAAACAGAGATTTGTGGTCTCACGGTTCTGGAGCTCAGAGGTCTCTGAAATCAAAGTGTTGGCAGGGTTGCTTCCTTCTGGAGACTCAGAGGGAGACTCCATTCCAGGCTTCTCCCCGAGCTTCTAGGGACTGCCCCAAATCCTTGGTTTGCAGCTGCATTGCTCCCATTTCTATTCCATCTTCATAGGACATCTCCCTGTGTGATCGTCTGTGTCCAAATTTCTCCGCCTTATAAGGACACCAGCCTTACTGGATGAAGGCCCACGCTTCTCCAGTATGACCCATCTTAACTCACTACATCTGCAATGACCTTATTTCCAAACAAGGTCACTATTTGAGGTCCTGGGGGTAGAACTTCAGCACAGGAATTTTGGGAGGACACAGTTTCACCCCTAGAAGATGAGGATACATGTAAATACAACATGATAACCCCCTTATCCCCCTCCCTGCCAAAAAAAGGACAGACGATAAATGCATTGAGACCCATTGGCTCAGGCAGTGTGCAAAGTTGGTCTTAGTACTTCACGGAGTGTCTGGGGGGTTGGACCCCAAATGGGCAGAATGAACAGTGTGTAACTCAAAGAATTAGAAAGACAGAGAGAATTGTGGAGCAGAAAGCTAGAAATGAGTGAAAATGTGCAAATATTTGTAGCTAAGGGTATCGTTGGCGCCAGGACCCAGGAGAATTGCCATCCATGTTGGCTAAGAATTTAGGTAGTGCTGCCTGAAACTCAGTGGGATTGGGTACTGTTGGAAGAGTTAATTGATTGTTGGCTGCGATTCTGGGGAAGACAGGGTGTAAGAAAACATCAGGGGGTAGGGTGGAGGTGGGCGCGGCACCTCGGGAGCTGTCTGGGAAGCGGGGGTGGGCAGTGGAGAGTCGAGGTCTATGGAGTGGGCGGGGAGGGGGAAGCCGTGGTCCATGAGGCACAGCTGGGGTGCCAGGAGCCTGGATTGGGGTGGAGGCTGTCTTCTCCTTTCCCCCCTTCCCCATATGGCATTGGGGTCCTCAGGTGCCTGCAGTGAGGGGCTAGTTCAGAGCTGCTGATGCTTTTTATTTTTCATCTTTATTGAGGTGTGATGGACATACAACATCGTGATGATTTGATCGCTGTTTATATTATGAAAGGATTTTTCCCCCCAAATCTAGTTAATGAAAACATACGTCACCTCAGATATTTATCTTTTTTCTACTTTGGTGAGAGCATGTAAGTTCTAGTCTCTCAGCAAATTCCAATGATATAAAACACGGTTGTCAACCATAGTCACCATGTTTTACATTAGGTGCTTAGCCTGTATTCCTCTTACAGTTGAAAGTTTGTTCCCATTTACCAACCTCTTCCTGTTTCCCCAACTCCAAAGATGCTTCTGTTTCGTTTTTTTTTTAATTGAATCAAAGATTCTTTAAATTCTCTAGTGCTTTGCAAGTTTCAAAACTCTCACACACATAATTTCATATAATCCCATAGTAATCCTTTTTCTCCCCTACTCTTATCTTGCCCGCTCTCTCCCCACTGGGACCCACTAGTTTGTTCTCTGTATCTGTGAGTCTGTTTCTTCCTCATTATTTTCTCTGGTTTGTTTTATTTTTTAGATTCCACAGATAAGTGATATCATATGGTATTTGTCTTTCTCAGTATGGCTTATTTCACTAAGCATAATACCCTCCAAGTCCATCCATGTTTTCGCAAACTGCAGAATTTCTTTTTTTTTATTTTATGGCTGAGAAGTATTCCATTGTATGTATATATTCCACATCTTCTGTATCCATTCCTCTTTTCTTTTAATTAAGGAAATGTGTTTTTAATAAATTAATATTTTTGATGGACCCTTAGTTTGCTCCTATGTCTTGGCTATTATAAATAGTGCTGCTATGAACTTTGGGGTGCATGTGTCTTTTCAAATTAATGTTTTTTGGGGTTTTTTGGGTATATATACCCAGGAGTGGAATTCTCCATACTCAATTTCATAGCATTGCACAATAATGCACACCCGTATCAAAGAGGATGGTGCGTCTTTGCTACTATGCTATTACATACACCTACATGTTTCTGTATCTGTTTATTTATTACATACATTTATAAAGTATATGTGTGTATCAATTTATATCTGTTTTATTTAGATTTTAAATCCATTAAGATAGGTTTATTAATACTGATTATATATACACACACATTTATGGAAGTATATATACATATATATCTTTTGTATACATACGTGTTTATGTGTAGAAATACATATAAATCTTTACATAAATACATATATACGCTTCTGTATTTGTGTCTATCTATTATATACATATTGCATCTGTATATTGTGTATCTATGTCTATTTTATTTAGATTTTAGATCTAATTTGAAGTTATTTATAGATATAGCTATCTACATATATCTATATCGATTTCCATATATATGGATATATATGTAACTTTCATATACACATGTATGTATATAAAAATATGCCTTTATATGGGTTCATATATTTTCTGTATTTATGTCTTTTTATATACGTATTTTATATATATGGATGGATGGATCTATTTATAGCTATTTATTTAGCTTTTTAGATCTATTAATGTAGATTTATTTATATAGATGCCATATATTTTTTATATATGGAAAATATATATACATGTGTATCTTCTATGCATACATGTATATACACACACACGTCTCTTTATATATATACGTGTATATCTTTTTATACAAACACACATATATCTAGAAAGACGCTTTAGTGTCAAGCTAAGAGACAGATGATATGTAAAAGCTGCTTGTGAAGAAACTGGAGCCACACTCTCCCTCCGCTTTCTTCCCGCTCTGACTACATGTGTTTAAATAACAGTGTGCCCTTAAATAGATACTTTTGAGGAGTTGTGGTTAGTCTAGCTTGTATTACACGTTGAGCTTTGAGGGTAAGTGACATATTTTCCTAGAATGCCTTGTCCCTCTGTGCGTCCTCCTTGGTAGAAGCTTAATAAATATTACTGGTGAGACAGCAAGCCCCATGGCAGGGTGATTATCCCAGTGTGTTTATGCGTCTTGCTAATTTTAAGCAAGTAGAGAGTCCATTTATAATGAACGCCCCCCGTCGTAAGAAGCACGGATTTGTCACTCCACACTCTCTCCCCGGCATGTCTGCATTTTTAAAATACAAGTCTAACCAAGATCTCCAAAAGGCATCTGAAAAATGTTTTAATGTGTATAAACCCTTCATTTCCCCATGGTCGGACAGCTCAAAAATAGATGAATGGATTTCTGAAACTTTCCCAGAAAATCCCTCTTGGGCTAAAACTAACATTCAGTGCAGAAAATAATGGGAAAGCGTAAAATACTGAAAGAAGGGGTTTAGAGTAGAATTATAATTTCAGTCTAAAGAATAGCCTTGTCATACTGACACGAAACTCATATTTCAGGTAGCGTTAGGAAATCTGATCCGGTGATGAAGGAACTCGAGATGGTTTTAGTCATTTCCATCACAAATCCAAAGAACACCGTCATAGATTTATAAGAACCTGGACCCCTATTTTTGGCAACAAAATGGTAGCATTAGGGGCTTTTTTTAAATAAACTTTTATTAGACAAAGAGTTACCAGCCTCTAAACTATCAAAAGTCACAGTTTTATACAACGATGCCTTCCTTGCCTTGTTTTATCAAGAAATATTAATATTGCTGCCTCCCTACGCCTTGCCAGCTCTGGCATAAGATGACCCCTTATTTTAGCTCCCAAAGAGTACGATTTCTAAGCTCTTCGTAATCAGAAACCAAGAGTGAGAATCTGAATGCAGAGGCAAACGTAACACAGGAAATAGATTCATCTGCTACGTATATTTTAGATGTTGAAAAATGAAGTGCTTTGGACAAAAAGAAATATCAGAGACACAAGATGGCAGATTTTTCCCCTCTCCTGGAATGTTCTTCTTATATAGAATTAAAAATGAATTGAAAGAAAAAAGGGGAACTTAAGAAAAAAATAAACGCACTTAGAGTCTCTTTGGAGGGTGAAACTCAGCTAAACAGAGAAACAAATTGGGCAGCTGGGATCTTTCTATTTGGTTTCAAGCTTGTTGATGATATCACCAGAATCCCTTCCATGCTTAAAAAGAATTATGCTAGGTTACCGGTCTTCAATTTCGATTAGATCATGCAAAATGAAAAAACCAGAAGCACTAAGATATTTTTAAGGTTTAGTATTTCAAGCATGCACAAACATTTACCCTGACCTTCCCTTGTGGGATGGAGGTTGTATTTGTCTCTCTGTGTGCCTCCCTTTTCTGCTAATCTTTTTTCCATCTTTGCAATGTAGAAATCTTCCTTCTTGTGGGCTGCTAGAATTCTTACCCATTTCCAAGTAATTCTATCTTTTAGACAGGTGAGGTTAGAAATGGCAGGTTTATCCTGTGGCCACAGGATACACCATCTATATTAATTTCCTCTTTATTTCTTCTGGCCAAGTCTACTATTTCTCTGAAATATTTTTATTATGATTTAACATGAGTCTTTAAACATTTAAACCACCCCCAAGTGTGTGTATGTTAATTTTCAAAACTGGGGCTGTGTTTTCCATCAATCCTCCCACTCTTTCTTTCTTTTTCTTTCTTTCTTTCTTTTTTCCTTTCCACTCAGTGCTTCAACCATCATCCTTGCATTGGTTTAAGGAATCCAAATCTCACCCCCTCTGTGGCTGGCTTGAACTGGTGTCTGGAGTTTTAGTCCTAGAACTCCATCTGTTCTGGGTACATGCACCTGGTAACCTGTGTAACCAGCAAGCCCAAGATCCCTGGGACTTTTCTCTCCCTCAGGTAACAAGAACCCTGAAGGTAGGCTGCATGAGCTGGTGTAGAGTCTCAAAGATGTTGGGCAGATCTCTCTGCAATTTTTTTTTATTGCTGTTCCCTGATGGCTTGTCACAAGATGGCTACTGTAGCTCCTGCCATCACATCAACATTCCAGATGAGACGAATAAGAAAAACCAACTGACAACATGGCAAAAACAGGGGAAACCATCAAGGGATATTATTCCCCTTTTATAGAATTTGTCTGGAAGCCACACCTGACAACGTGGCTGCCCTGATGTGGAAGAGAGGTTGGAAAACAAAAGAAAAATATGTCATATGTGGCTGGGCATCTGACAAATCTTACAAGATTGGAGTTGTGGAGTGAGGAAGAAGGGGAGATGGGATAGAGAGGGCAGAGTTTCCTCAGTACACATGTTCAGTCGAAAATAGCATCCTCCTGTTTCTTACATCCGTGTAATATGTGCACATAATTCAACCTACACCTTTGAGCCTCAGCTACCCGCCCAGCCCCCTATGAACTGGGGAGAATGACAGACAGTTGCTGCTCCAGTGTCTGCGTCCCAGTGCAGGGAACAGACTAAAGAAATAAAGTGAACAAGGTAATGATTCTCGGAAGAAGGAAAACGGTGGCGGTGAGGGAACCTGGTTTCTTTGGGGTGGCTGCACCCCTTAAAGAGATGATACTTCAGGTACATCTTCAAAAAGAGGAAGAAGTAGTCAGGGCAAGACCAGAAGAAGAGCATTTCAGGCAAGAATCAGCTCCTGCGAGGTGACAGCTGTGAAGAGCTTGGTGTGTCCCTGGGAGGACCAGTGTGGCTGCCACGTGTGGGGCGTGGAGCTGGGGAGGACGGCCGTGGCTGGGAGCTGGGTTCCGTCGCAAATGCAGCGGATGACCCTGGACCATTCCAAGCCATGCAGTTTCAAGGTCTGCCTTACGAGGTAGCAGGGCGGTCCTGGACCCTCCGTGCAGAGTGTGTGCGCGCAAACAGGTGGGTGTGTGTGGGATTTTAGGGGAGCCCTGATGGTGGGTGCAGCAAAGCTGTGGTCCAGAGCTGAGCAAGATGGATGGATTTGAGAAACTCTTTGGAAGTGGATCCAGCAGCACTTGCTGGTGGCTTTGGGGGGATGGAATGAGGATGGAGACGGGCTTTTGGTTTTGGACCGAGTTGTACAGCGGCTGGCAGAGCCCCTTCTGAGTTGGGGAAGTCAGGAGCAAGTGTTGGGGTTAGGGTTGAGTTTGGGGTGCATAGTGGTCATGCAGGGGAGATATCTGCTTGGCGGTTGAGGACAGAAATCTGGAGCATTGGGGATGGTCAAGGAGTGGACCTGTGTACACTTAGGTTCAGTCATTCATGCGTGAGCTCGTTCTACCATCTTTGGGATGACGCATGTTTACTCAGCACTTACTGGCCTAAGTGTTCTCCCCATAATCCACTGAGCAGAGGGGCCAGTTGCCCTGCACTGTGTGTCACCGAGCTCCACCTCTGGGCTGAGCTGGGAGCCAGGGTCAGAAGGAGGGGATGACCTGGTCCCTCCTCTCAGAGAACGTCCAGTCCTGGGATGGACTTCTACGGACGTGGACAGCTGTTATGACATCCAGGTGAGGAGGTCAGGTGTGTCTTGCGGTCGGCTGTCCGGCCCCCTACCTGGAGTAGTGATGACAAGGCACAAATGTGGTCATTAGAGAGCTGGCAGCGTGAAGGTGCAGAGACAGCACAGGTGGCCATCGCTAAACTCTGAGAATGGTGTGCCCCTGGTGGTGGCTTCCGTTATGGGGTCATGTGGACCCCTTGCCTTCGAGTGCGCGGGGACTGGAGTGGGTGGACAGCCCAGCATGCTGCTTCTTTCGGGGGCATCGGAGAAATTAAAGGTGCACACCTTTAGGTCCTTTAGCGGAGCATCAGCAGGACACGTGGGCAGGAAAAGGGTGATAGAAAACTCACAAAGCAGAGCGGTGAGATGGTGTATACAGTCCCCGAGGGGCTGAGAGCTGCCCGCAGATCCCGACGGCTGTCTGGTGTCCAGCAACAGCAGCTCCCATACCAGCTGCAAAGTGGGCTCTGAGTCCGCTGCCCCACCCACTGCTGAGGGCGCTGGGTCTGGCGGCCACCCCTCCTCCTCTTTCTTCACCAAATTCTCCTCCTTTCTCCCCCTGCCCTTCCCCCCCCCTCCTCCTTTATACTAGAAATATTTGGTTCTTCTCCATCAGCTATGGCTGGTATAATCAAACAAAGACATTTAAATTGCTCCCAAGTTAAGCATTTAAAGTTCACTGGACTTCCCTGGTGGCGCAGTGGTTGAGAGTGCGCCTGCCGATGCAGGGGACGCGGGTTCGTGCCCCGGTCCGGGAAGATCCTAAGTGCCGCGGAGCGGCTGGGCCCGTGAGCCATGGCCGCTGAGCCTGCGCGTCCGGAGCCTGTGCTCCGCAACGAGAGAGGCCACAACGGTGAGAGGCCCGCGTATGGCAAAAAAAAAAAAAAGTCAATGCACTAATAATGATAAGGTAAAAAAGGGAAGAGACACATTTCAGAGTTAATTCTGAAATTAAAGAGACATACCCACCAAATATCACAACAGATCTTTAAAAGACTACTTTAAAGAAAACACACGTAAATATTGTTCTTTGGGGAAATGTTTTGCTCTCTAAACATTTAATTAAATGTTCGATATTTTCAGTAACCTACCAGAGCAATAAGTTCTATATTCTGCACACATTAAAGATCCCATGTATATCCCTCCCGAAGCCCAGATTTGCAGCGGTCTCAGCAGAAAGTAAACAGAATTTAGAGCATTACAAAAGTTCACAGAACCTCTGTCTTTTCATCATTTTTGTCGCAGCAAAGACTACAATAACAAAAAGAAGGTAAACGTCAGTGCATTGCTGAATTTACTGTTCTTACCTTCTAAGATGTAGGAGTCCGTCTAAGAATTCCATAACAACAATGAAGAAAAACCACACTGAGGGGAATTTTATGTTAGATGTCTGTTAACCAATGTTACAGGAGATGCGTGGCACCATGGTACGCAGTAGAAGCACGCCATTAGGCAATTATGGCCCTTGAGGAACGCTGATTTCCACCCCAGTCGCCCATCTCAAGAGTGGAAACATCTGTAGGACTTACCGAGTGACTTCAACGTCTGTGTTCTTGAATTTTCCGGTAATAAGTGTAATCTGTAAGAATAAGTCTTTTGGGCCCCCTGTCAATGAGCATTTCTTGGTGTCCCAAGAAATCCTTAAAAGACTTGAACCATAGACCTTCTAGTTTTACCTACTTGAATCCACTTCACTGGGGTTTGCTAGAATTTTGTCACTTCAAGATCACTCTCTACATGGAATCCTGTGCCTATAACCCTTTCAGGACTGGCCCTTTCCCTCACCACAAACCTCTGGAAGTGCATCCAGGTTGTTGTGTGTATGTAGTTGGTTTGTTTTGGTTGCTGAGGAGAAGTCCATGGTACGGATGGACCATATTTTGTTTATCTGTTCTTCCATAGAAGGACATTTGGGTGGTTTCCAGCTTGGGGCTATTTTGAATAAAGCTGCTATAAACATTTGTGTGCACATTTCTGTGGGAACGCAAGTCTTTATTGTTTTCTGGGATAAATGCTTAGGTTTGCCATTGCTGTGTCATTAGACTGTTGTGTGTTTGTTTATTTTCTTTAAAAAGCTGCCCGGTGGTTTCCGGAGTGGGTTTAACGTATTACATTTCCCCCAGCGTGCGAGCGCTCTGCTTTCTCTGGACCCTCACCAGTATTCAGTATTCCCACAGTTCTGTATTTTCACCATTCTGATAGTCTCGTGTTGGCTTTAATTTGAATTTCCCTGATGGGTAATCATGCTGAACATTTTTTGTGACTGTTGAGTTTTGAGAATTCTTTATATATCCGAGATACTAGTCGGTAAGGGGCTTGCAAATATTTTCTCCCCCGCTGTAGTTTTCTTTCCATCCTTTTACCAGGGTCTTTCGATGAAGTCCAATTTGTCATTTTTTCCCTTCATGGATGATGCTTTTGGTGTCAGTTCTAACAGCTCTCTGCCCAGCCCTACAACCCAAAGAGTTTATGCTATGTTTGTTTTATTTCTCCTAAAAGTTTTAGAGTTTTACATTTAAGTCCCTAGTGCATTTTGAGTTCAATTTAGAATAAAATGTGAGACCTATTCTGAGGTTCCTTTTTTTTTTTTGCTGGTGGATCACCGCCACCATTTGCTTTGCTTCTCCATCTAACTACTTATCTATCTTTGTTAAACTTCACTGAGGCATATCTGTGTGTGTTTATTTCCGGGCTCTCTATCCTGTTGCACTGACCTATGTGTCTATCTCTCCACCAATACCACACAGACTTGATTACAGATTAATGATGTAAAGTTACATAGACTGATCCTTCTCACTTGACTCCTAATTCAGTCACCCATGGACACCCCACACACAGCTCCATCCCGCCCCCAAGGGACAGCACTGCCCCGTGGGTGTCAATGAGATCAGACATTTCAGACCATCAGCATAACTTTCTTTTGTGATGTGGGACGTCCGAGATCGGGTGAGAGATTCTTCCTGGCTTGTAGGTGTCCACATTCTTGCTGTGTCCTCACATGTTGGAGGGAGAGAGAGGAAGCTCTGGTCTCTTCTTCTTCTTCTTATAAAGACAGTAATCCCATCATGGGGGTCCCACCCTCATCTAAGCCTAATCACCTCCCAAAGGCCCCCCTCCGAATGCCACCCCATAGGGAGTTAAGGCTTTGCCCTATGAATCCGGGGTTGACACTGACATTTAGTCCACAGCACTGGGATGACCTTGAACTAGATTCAGTCTCCCAAGTTAATCCAGGGAACAGGGGACAAAGCCTGAGTGGTTTCCTTCCAGCCTCCAGATCCACCAGGAGTGGCGGATCCTTGCACAAGCTGAGCTTCCCGCTGTCCTTGGAAACCCATTCCTCTCTCCGCGGCCAAAGTCGGGAAGCTTGGAGGAGAGGTGACATTATAAAAGTTGATGTCATGCAGACAAAATCCCAGAATGGGACAGATTTTGCACAGCGGGCTGAGCCCTGCCCTTCAACTCCACGAAATCACCACGAGCGGGCGGGACTCGTTTCTCCCGCCTCTCCTCCCGCTGCCTCCGAAGGAGCCGTAGGTGATAGTTCGTGGCTTCTTGTAGGGCAGAGAAAGTCACCATCTGAAAGCAAGAGACGGGAGAAGCCGGTTTCCCTTTTTAAATCCTATTTCCAGAGCGAGACAACAATACCCCCAAGGGCAGGACAAAGGCTGTAACTCTTGTGTACCTGCGAGGACACCTGAGCCCATGGTTTGCAATTATTTTCTCATTAAGAAGTCGGCCCAAGGAGTGTGTGTTAACACGAGCGTACGGTTTAAGGATTAATCAGCCCAGAAAAAAGCTGGACGACTCCTCAGACCTACGAGTGGCTGAGTCCACAACCGGGGCAGACTCCTGAACTCTTTTTCATTCTCCTTGTCATACACACAGGACGACTTAAAAATAGCGTTTGCATCCGAAATGCCACCATCTATCTTCCTGAAAGATTCCAAATTTCCCCAAACTGTTGCAAAGAGCTGGATTAAAAGTCCAACCATCAATCCTGCCGTGGGCACCATAGCTCACCAGTATGTGTTTCCAGGAAGAACTTGGTGGAACTCATCATCTAGGGAAATGGGCTTCTAAAAATGCATGTCCCCTGTGGATATGTCCAGCAGCCCTGGCTGGCCCACGGGGCATGTCTATAATTTCCCCTAATTTTGCTTTCAGTCTCACTATGCTTCAATTGGATTAAGGAAAATAATCAATGTTCTTAATACAGTATTTACCTGTAATATTTTCAGTGGGCTGTGAGTTAGTTTCCCCAGGAAGAAAGATGATTTTAAAAATTGCTAAAGGTAATGGCTTTTTATAGCTTAATTTAGATTATATTGAAAATTAGGAGATGGGGGAGAGGAAAAAAAAACCCCAGAATCTCTGCTGCCTTATTAAGCATCTCCTCGTGTGTGCAATTTAAATACTACCCTCCGTCATACATTCTGCGTATTCATATTTCAACACTAAGCGTTCCCAGCCTGCTAATGTCTTTATTTCCATACTGTGGCTTTAATATACCACGGGGAGGCTGGAAGCAAAGTTCACCCCATAATTATCTCCATTAGAAGGAGCAGATTTTAGAGACGGGCTCTGCCATTTCTTCCAAGGTGGAAAGATCATTTCTTTCCACCCTCGGCTTTAGACAAACAAGTGAAAAACACTGTTTCAAAGTCACTCAGCTTTGTCGATCCCAGTCTCCTAACGTATCCCTTCCCCAACGTTTCCCCTCTGGTAACCATGAGTTTGATTTCAAGATCTGTGAGTCTGTTTCTGTTTTGTAAATAAGTTCATTGGAATTAACATACACATACTACTATGTATAAAATAGATAAGTAACAAGGACCTACTGTACAGCACAGGGAACTCTACTCAATATTCTCTAATAACCTAAATGGGAAAATAATCTGAAAAAGAAAGGATATATATGTACATGTATAACTGATTCACTTTGCTGTACACCTGAAACGAACACAACATTGCATTCTACTCCTATATAAAATAAAAATTAAAAGAATAAAACTAAATATCAGGGCGATCCATCCTCTCAAAAGGGAGTTTCTGACCCTCCTGAAGGCCCCCTCTGCTTGTCTGGATTCCTCTATTCAAGGGAAGATGGTGATCACATTTGTAGGACGATGGTTATATTTCTTCTTGGCGAACAGCTGCCCAAAATGCACAAGGAAGAAAAGTCTTTCCCAACCCTGCTCACTGATGGGCAAAGGGAAACTATATGGGAACTCCAGGAGCCTGAGCTCTGAAGACGGGGTGGGGCGTTCTCCGCCTTGGTACAGACAGCAGGGCCCCCGCCGGCCTCGCCGTGTTGTCTGTTGAAGGTGAGGTGTGAGCCCCACGTCCCAGACTGCACAGGAACTCCTGGACCCTGCAGCCTTGCTTCAGAGGGGCTGTGCCTAGGCAACCTGAGCACAGTGATGAGATAGACGGGCGAGGGAAGGCCTACGGTCCTCACCGACTTTGGCTGGACGTGACCTTTCTCCCTCTCTACCCGGGTCTAGGTGTGATGTCTTCCCATCGGCATCCCGGTGAACTAGGGATGGGAGTTTCCAGGGAGTGCCAGCCGAGAGCTTGGGTCGGTGTGCACGGGCACAGCGGGGGTTCTGAGTAAGGGTCCCACTGCAGGCAGATGGGCTCAGCGTCCAGCCAGCTCACGTGTCAGTGTCGGTGTTCTCTGTCCTGGGTGTCACCAACCCCGCGAAGAGTCCACTAGTCTGGGGCGCCCAGTGTTTTATCCCATATGCTTATATGTATTTTTAGAAGTTAAAAAATATACTGTAATACATGAATTCTTAGGGAAAAATTTGACCAGAAGATTATATATGACAGATGCATGGATAAAGAAGATGTGGTACATATATGCAATGGAATACTACTCAGCCATAAAAAAGAACAAAATAATGCCATTTGCGGCAACATGGGTGGACCTAGAGATTGTCATACTGAGTGAAGTAAGTCAGACAAACACAAATATCCTATGATATTGCTTATATGGGGAATCTTAATAAAAGAGTACAAATGAATATACATACAAAACAGACATAGGCTCACAGATGTAGAAAACAAACTTATGGTTACCAAGGTGGAAAGGGGGGGGAGGGATAATTTGGGAGATTGGGATTAACATATACACACTACTATGTATAAAACAGATAAACAAGAAGGACTTTCTGTATAGCACAGGGAACTCTACTCACTAAGTTGTAGTAACCTATTTTGGAAAATAATCTGAAAAAGAGTGGATACATGTATATGTATAACAGAGTCACTGCGCTGTACACCTGAAACTAACACAGCATTGTAAATCAACTCTCCTTCAATAAAAATTTTTTGAAAGAAGATCATCTATTTAAAAGAAAAGTAATTTGTAAAACACACAGGGCTGACAGGGGAGGATCAATTCTGTGGCTTCAGCGTCTCATGCCGAGTACACTTCTAGTTTCTGGAAGGCTTTCTCCTCCTGCTGTGCACTGCAGATCCCTTTCACTGACTGCTACCTCAGTCCCACGGGCTCTGGGAGGGGCGTCTCCCCCATGACCAGCCTCCTGCCTTCCCCGGGGCGGGAGGAGGAGGGTTGTGGGACCCGCCTGCAACTCCTGCTCTATTTCTGTTCTCTCAGCCACAGTGACATTTGAACACAGCTGCCCAGACGTAGCTTGGGTCCACTCAGATGATTCTCTTCTTCCTCCCAGGACATCAGCGTGGATTGGAGAACGGCCGCCGTGGAAGTGAAGTAAGAAAGACATCCACACTGACCTTATTTTTCATGTCCACTCGGGTCCAAATGACCGCAAATTCCAAGGTGCTTTCTGAACTGAGTCCGGGGGCTGTAGCCTCATGGACTGTGCACGGGGAGAGGGGAGGGTTCTTAGTGAGAAGGACCTGGAATATCCCAAACCATACCATCACCGCGTCTGCAGCCTCATCCCCAGATGCCAAGGGACACAGCAGGGACCTGACCTTTCGGTCCCATAATTTTTCCCTATGGTGTCTCTTCCCTGAGTTTGCTGTTCCTCCTGTTTCTTTCTTGATGAATTTCCATTCCTCTAAAGCTTCAGGCTGCTTTCCTTAACTATGACGAATCCATCCAAATCATTAAAAAACATATATATGTTTTCATAGACCTGGATTTCATAATCATGCTAAAATCAGTTTATTTGGTGGCAAAATACCCTGCCTGGATGGAAAGCATTTCTTTTAGAATCATTGTTTCTCTTTAGACACGAAAGTGACGTATACAAATATTTCCTGCACCCTCTGGCCGACATCTGTGGCTGACCACCCTGCAAGCCACAGCCGTCCAGCTTAGGGAAGGATAGAGGCAGCCAGCACGGTCCGGATTGCGTTCCAAGTCTCTGTTTTACAGGAAACACGGGCATTCTAAATATCTAAGCACGTACAATCTGCAACGCGGAAAAACCCCGCCGTGCGTCGCTGTGCACCAGAGCGGGAGGTGAGCTCAGACGGGGCCGTCTCATGCTTCTTCTCACGGAAAAAAGACTTTGGAGCCCTAGCTCTCCTGTGACAAGGGATGCCAGATGGCCTCGGCCTGCACGTGAGACCCCGGGGGGGCCGGCAGCACACAGGCGGGTGTGCCCAGGTCCTGTCCTACTGCCCACTCAACCACCGAACTCAAGACTCTTACTCTCTACTCCACGATTCCGCACGCATGTGTGACTTGGCCCAAACACTCAAGGATGAAAGGAAACGGACCCTCTTGTTTTAAGGAACTATTTATTTATTTATTTTTGGCTGCGTTGGGTCTTCGTTGCTGCTGCGCAGCGGTTCTCTCTAGTTGCGGCGAGCGGGGGCTACTCTTCGTTGCGGTGCGCGGGCTTCGTATTGCGGTGGCTTCTCTTGTTGCAGAGCACGGGCTCTAGGTGTGTGGGCTTCAGTAGTTGTGGCTCGCGGGCTCCGTAGTTGTGGCACACGGACTTAGTTGCTCCACGGCATGTGGGATCTTACCGGACAAGGGCTCGAACCCGGGTCCCCTGTACTGGCAGGCGGATTCCTAACCACTGCGCCACCAGGGAAGCCCCGAAGCTGTTGTTTTAAAAACTACTTATCTCCGTGCTATCCAGTAGGACCTGGTTGTTTATCCATTCTATTCAATACCCTATGATAAACCATCATGAAAAAGAATATTTAGAAAAGAATATATATATGTATGTATAACTGAATCACGTTGCTGTACAGCAGACATTACCACAACATTGTAAGTCAAGTCTACTTCAATTAAAAAAAACACACACAAAAATGATATATCTCAGTCATATTTCTGAAGCTGAGCTGGAACCCTCTGCCGACGCCGTGATGTGTGGGTGATGAAAACAGACCCTTGATAAGGACAGGCAGGTGGGTCCAGATACACACGAGAGGCTCAGAGTCCGCTCCTCCAAAAATGGTCTGTCTTGTTTTTTCTTTTAGGGAGAGTTTCCGAGTTTTCGGCGCCTCCTTTGCTTTGCGGATGACTTCCCGAGAAACCCCCAACACACAGACTAACTCATTTCCCTGTCCGGCCAGCTAGATGTTGGCAAAGCCATGACAGACTTCATTTAAAAAAAAAAAACAATCAGTGCCAATGTGGTTCTCCCCGACGCTGCAAGGAGGGTCGAAAGAAAGCCGATTTTTCCCCGAGAAGGCCCATTTCATCCCTGGAACTTAGAACGCCGTATCACCCGATATGAATGAGTTCAGTGTCGTTAACGGCTCGAAATGAATGAGTCAGGGCACGGGGCCGCCGAATCTCATTTCCCTGTGGCCGCGGTGAGAGGCTTACTTGCTATTTTTCTCTGCAGAAGAAGAAAACAAAAAAGCCAATAAGGTCCGTCGATCCGGCAGAGGTTGGCAGGGAAGGTTTCATAGGATGGCCGTGTGGTAATTACAATGCAGCAGGGGCCAATTTCCATCGTGGGTGAGTGGCAGGGAGGGGGCCAAGTGCAGCAGGAGGGAGGCTGACGGCAGGAGCGGGATCGGCCCTGTAGCTGCAGGAGGCCAGGAGGTGAGCCTAGGTGCAGAATTCTCTCCCGCAGGTGCGGCGTCCCCTAGACCTTGGGAAGAAGAGGCAGAGGCTCCCCAGGCCTCCCATTTCATCGGAATGCGCATCCGGAGTTCTGGTCGACTGGAGATAACTTCCCCTGGCACCCCCCAGTCTGGATTTGCATCTCGGGCCTCATCCAGAATTCGACTCATGTGATTCAATCTCCTTCTCCCGGCGGTACCATTAATATTTTAATGTAATCAGAATTTCTTGGACTTGCTTGCCATCCTGAGTAACCTAGTTACCTGTCAGCCTCCATCAGCTTGTCATATTAGAAGGAATTGTCCCCTGAATCTAATCTACTTTAAATGATTTCGGGGGGTGTGTGTCTATAAATCACTGCTGAATCGCCCTGACACAGGGAGGTGTGCGTGTGGGTAAACACCACAGGCTGCTTCTGCTTCAGCCAGCCGTGAACTTTGCTTTATCAACTTCTCATTGATTCCTTCACTCCGGGAGGTCAAAAAAAAAGAAAAGTGTTCTCCTTTACATAGAAAAACATGATTACGGTAAGTGCTGCATGGGAACCACCCACGTTAGGTTACGTTTAGACCTTCCTCGGGGAGCCCGGCTGGGAAACGGGGCGCTCCTCTTTCCAAGAAGCCCCTTCTGGAGTTTGAAATGATTCGTTCCTTTCCAAAAGGTTTGTTTTGTCCCCTCTCCAAGCAAAACAGAGCTTAGGCGGATTTGAGGAACTTGGAGCCTAGGGGGAGCAGAGTTAAGTTCTGAAAGGGACCGTGGACAAGACGATAAGATGAGATGAGCCTGTCATACATAAGCCTTCTGGGATCACGTGTATTTACACGTATTTTTGTTTCCTGTAATGTGACAGCAGCTTCTGGAACACGGGTAAGAAAATGTCCATTTGAATATGTTTGTGTTTGCTCTCAGAGGTGAAGGCTGCAGTGATACAAATATGTGGAAGTGTGGTCCAAAAACAGAGATGAGAGGAGACAGCATAAGAGTGAGGAGGCCACCAGGAGCTGCAGGAAGGGACTCAGCATCCTGGTGCCTTGACTTAAGGCGTTCAGAGATGCCCTGGGAGCAGGTGACATCATGTGTGTATGACCACACACACCCCACACACACACAGACGTGCAGACACACACACCACCACATGCACACACAGTAGGACATACACACACACCAGCACACATATACACACCCCAGCATAGGCACACGGTCAAGCACATACACACACAACCCAGACACACACCAGCACACACACACACAGCCCAGCACACACACACACACACACAGTCAGCTCGGAAGATGCAGACAGAGCCTGCACCCCCTTCGCCTGGGTCTGCGAATTTGCCTCAGACGTCACCAGTAACCACCCTCAGGAAAGTCATGGCCGCCTGGTCCCCCAAGTCCGAGGAAAATGTACAGCCGGGCCGAGATCTTCCTCCACATTTGAACTGAAAGCAGGGCGGGTGCATGTGGAGCGGACAGGCTTCCACGCAGCCCTGCAGACACGAGGGTGTTCCCAGAACAGAAGCTTCCCCAAGGGGAGGGAACAGACCAAGAAACACTTACAGAAATCAAAGACATCCCAAGTTCCTGTGGAGTGACTCATTCCCCCTCGACTCCAGAAAGCATGTGTGAAGCTGCAGAAGTCCGAACGGGGAGAAGGGAGAAGCACAGTCACCAGGGGCGCATTTTTGTGTAACGTATTGAATTATAAGACATACATTTATATAAAATATTGAGTTATAACGCCCACCCTCGGAGCTGACTGTGTCCCAAAGGACCCTGTGTGTGCCTTTCTCTGTTCCTGATCTGATATCAAGGACATCTTCACACGTTTGACATGAGACAAAACATCGTTTGGGGCATAAAATGCAGAGATCAGAGAGGCACGTTAAGGGTATTCTGAGGTGGGGGCAGTTCTCTTGGTCGGGTGAACGTGGACACAGAAAAACACGCCTGCATTTATTTAGCTGCTCGGAAATGAAAGTGAGCGCAGCCATTAGACCACGCCAGGCACAAAGTAGACTCAGTACGATCCGGATGCAAATATTCATGCAGGGGGGCTGTCTTTTGAGAATGTGTGTTTCCGGTTTGACTGGCCACAGTGCCAGCCCATGCTGAACGGAGATGGAGTACAATGACACTTCACTGACTGTCAAATAAAAATATTCTATTTTTTTAAGTGAAATTAGGCAGGAGAAGGGACTCCAGCTGGGTTCAGGGAACGCTCATTTGCGTTTTGTAAACTCTGGATGTTTTAATATAACCCACTCCTGCATTTGGATTTTTGGGATTATTTTCTTTGGCTATGATTGACTGTCCTTTCTGAATAACAAGATCTAAAGGGGTTGAGGAGTGAGGTGTGGGGGGAATCCAGGAGTGCCAGTGAACAAGAATTCAGTGTGAATTAAGAATGGGTGCTTAATTCAGGATTGGCCTGGTCTGGGTGGAGCAGGACAAGGCGGGAAAAGGGGGTTTAATAGAATCCATGTGGGCTTTCTGAACAGAGAGAGCTGGCGTTGGGTTTTCCAAAGCGTAACTGGGTGCTTAACTGTAAATTATAACTGCACAGGGTAAGCTGGGCTGGAGTAAATGTGATCTTAAGAAGCAACTTTGCCATTCTGGAAGACGGGCAAGATGTTCATGGACAAATATTTCACAGGTCCAACCCCCAGCTTCGCCCCCCACCTGCCGCCCCCGTGGTTTTAAACCAACTCCCAAACTTCAAACCATTTATTCACCTCAGTAACTTGGAAACTGGACATGGCTACACAAAAACTGTCACATTATTTTAGGAGGAACAACAAGAAGATGCTGTATTTCTCCACAGAAGCTTAAACACCTTTGAAAAAAATTTTTCTTTTAGGGCTTCCCTGGTGGCACAGTGGTTAAGAATCCACCTGCCAACGCAGGGGACACAGGTTCGAGCCCTGGTCTGGGAAGGTCCCACATGCCGCAGAGCCACTAAGCCCACGCGCCACAAGTACTGAGCCTGTGCTCTAGGGCCTGCAAGGCACAACTACTGAGCCCACGTGTCACAACTACTGAGCCCATGTGCCTGGAGCCCGTGCTCCACAAGAGAAGCCGTGACAATGAGAAGCCCGCGCACCCCAATGAAGAGTAGCCCCTGCTTGCTGCAACTAGCAAAAGCCCACGTGCAGCAGCAACAAAGGCCCAACACAGCCAAAAATAGATAAATAAATAAATAAATTTATTTAAAAAAAATTTTTTTTTTAATAGAAGTGTTTAGGGAAATTTTCCCAGGCATTTTTCTAACATTTTATTTTACTTTATTTTATTTGTGAGTGTAACTGGTTGGGTTTTTTATTATTTTGTTTTATTTTTTAATTTAAGAATAGTTGGCTTACAATGTTGTGTTAGTTTTAGGTGTACAACAAAGTGATTCAGTTATATATGTGTGTGTGTGTGTGTGTGTGTGTGTGTGTGTGTGTGTGCGTGTGCTCTTTTTCAGATTCTTTTCCATTATAGGTCATTACAAGATATTGAACACAGTCCCCTGTGCTATATAGTACGTCCCTGTCGTTTATGTATTTTATACATAGTAGTGTGTATCTGTTAATCACAAACTCCTAACTTATCCCTCCACCCAACCTCTGACATTTTAAAACAGTTCACTTCCAAATCCTTTATGGCCTTTAGAAACAGGGCTTGTACTATCTTTTAAAAGTGATATTCCAACCAACACAACATTGTAAAGCAACTA
Source organism: Tursiops truncatus (assembly GCF_011762595.2). Classification (NCBI taxonomy): domain Eukaryota; kingdom Metazoa; phylum Chordata; class Mammalia; order Artiodactyla; family Delphinidae; genus Tursiops; species Tursiops truncatus. Next base: position 6,564,416 of record NC_133428.1, on the reverse strand, counting down.
TACCCCAATAAAAAAAATTTTTAAGTGAAAAAAAAGTGATATTCCAAAGTTTATAGAATTAAAACGTGCATTATGCGTTTTATTCCTTTGAATAAGCAGGGCTGGATTTCCTTCCTCGGCGTATTTGCAGGGTGATAACTTGAAGACGTTCTAAAGGTTGCCTTCATGCTCTTGAATCCTTCTTGTGGCTTTTAGGAGGGGCCCCCAATGTGGGGGACCGGGGCCGAGGGCCTGCAGATGGTGAAAAGATCTGACCCCCTCTGGCCCTGGCTGGTTGGTTTGTAGGAGAGTCATGGTCACCTCTTGGAATAAACACTTGGCATTAGAAAATCTAGGTGTGGCATTTCAACACAGGGGCAGGGAATACACGGAGGATAAGATCGATTAACTTCGAAGTGGAGACAGACAAGGCTCTTGGAACCCAGATAGGAGAAGAGACTGGGTTATTTACTCAAAATACGGACTTTTGTTTTTCTTTTATTCCCAGAGTCCTAATGGCGTGGATTTCTCGAATACAACCTGAGGCCACAATCACTGATTATTCATCAAATAATTATACCGGGTGCGTCCGGGGCCACGTTTATATTTGAAATATAATTTTGACATGAGGCGGTGAGCGCACTTCGCCTGAAATCCCATAACTGCCCCCCACTGTGGAACACCCTAAGAGGATGCTCCTTACTCAGCTTGAGGGTTTTATATTTGGGAGAACCCTGAGTTCCTTCTCACTCTGTATGCAAAGTCTCATGTATGTTTGTGGATGAAAAAAAAAAAAAAACTTACATCGATTTTTTTTTAAGTGAGAAGTAATGTCTCCCTTCTTCTAAAAATCACTCCCTAGAAAATTATCCCTATTTTGCTCTCTTTTCCCATACTGATAAATGTGGGAGCCCCTTATGGATTCCCCACCATCCTGCCCCGGCTTTAATGCTGTAAAGCACGGGGGTTGCCCAGGATCAAGGACTGGGGGGACATCTTATTGGGACCCTGCCTTCCTCTATCATCTCTGAGCTTCCTCCTGACACAGAGGAAAAGAAGTTCCCTCCTGGCAACCCCTCCCCACAAGCCTGGCAGAAGGAGCAGGGTCTCCCCCAGCACAGAGAGCATCTCCCGGCGAGAGGACCCCAGCACAACAGCAGGACTGCCTACCCTCGTGGACCCTTCCTCTCTAAGACTCTCTGAACACACCACCCCTCCCCCTCCCCCAGCAGGGTCGCCGGATAAAATACAGGACACCCAGGGAGGTCTGAACTTCAGAAAATCAGTTTTGTACATCCCCAGGATACCACATGAAACTCACATTTCAAAGGAAAACAAAAAATTTTTAAGGGTAAGTATATCCCAAATATTGCCGGGGATATACTTATACTAAAAAAAAGGGTTTTTTTTCTTTGTTTCTATAACATTCAAAGGTAACTGGGCATGCTGTATTTTTTCATTGCTAAATCCAGCAATTTGACCCAAGAGCCCCTCGAAAGGAGGGGCATGTTCTGGTCCCTTTGATAAAAGGATGCACAGAGATGGCTGAGGGGATAGCCCATGTCTGATCAGACACCTACTCTCACCTTAGAAGATGCCTCTTGACAGGGAGGATTTCTTACTTACCTCCTCTGACCTCCAGTGAGTCCGGGAGCAATTTGCTTACATGAAATAAATGAACTTCAGCATCTGATCCGGACCTTCGGGGCTATTCTAGGTCCTGGGATGGAGCCCAAGCAGTGTTTTCCTGGGATCCCGTCTTCATGAAACTTGCTGAAGATTGTTCACCTGCCTCTGGTGAGGACGTTAAGTCTGCAGGCTCCTTCTGTTTCAGCATCCCCTCTGTGACGAGCGATGGATTCCCTACATACCTATTTTATTTTTGTAACTTTGCCTGCTTTTCCCTAAATCGATTCCCCCAAATGCAAACCCTCGGCCCCCATACCTCCCCCATCTTCCGCAGAGCTGGTACCCGAGGGCTCCGGTCAGAACGTAGAAAGCAGCTATGCCTGTCAGCAGTGAGGGAAGCTGCTTGTCCCAGAAGGCCACCCCATGGGCAGAGTTTCTGAGGCACCAGGGAATATTCTGGAACTGTGCTCTTAAGACCCAACTGGAAACCAAGTCAAAGGAAGCAGTAACTTCGTGTTCAAGACATACGATTCTCAGTATCCTGAGAATTGGGATGAAGTTCCCAATCATAAAAGGACGCAAACATTTAAGGAGGGGGGCATCTTGTCCCTGGAACACAGATCACAGTCAAGGAATCCTAAAAACCAACAGCTTCCCGGACAACGGCCGTGGAGGTCTCTCACAAACTGCATCTTCACACATCCCATTTTCCAACTCCCTCTTTTTCACTCACTGCATTTGGTATTCCTCAGGACTCCCGGCGGTATTTCATCGCTTTTATCTGCTCTTTCTGCTGTTTATGTGGACGCTCCAGTAATTCACAAAACACGAAAAGAGCCACGTTGAGCTCCGCAGCCGTGAAGCCGGATTAGTCCTACCTGCTGGGGGTTATGCCCGCACACACGGCCGTAAGCATGTGCCTCGTCACACCCGGAGCAATCCCAGCCCCGCCGGATGCTCGGGGGCAGCCACGCCGGGGAAAATCGGTTCTGTAATATCTGCGAGTCTGAGAGACTCAAGGCTTCGCAGTCTGAGCCCACCTGGTCATTCATCCACCCCGCAAAGCACAGAGCTAACAGGGAAACAACACACCATGTCTGAAACCGCTCTGAAAGGGAAGGGTGGGCACTGAGGAACCAGGTTCCTGAAGACTCTCCACCGCAAGAGAGGCTGCATCTTAAGACCGTTCATAGATGAGAGTCAGTTTAACCCCAAAAGGACCGTTTCCTTGTAGGAAACAGGGCTGTAAACTTAGAATCCACCTTTCCTGGGCTTTGGGGTGAAAGACAACAACATCTCAAGTTGTATTTCACGGAGAAAATTTCTCATTTCTGCCGAGGGTCCCTCTGTTTTTTTTTTTCAGGGGCGACGCTCCTGTTACCCCAGAAATATTTAAACTTTCTCCCCAGGAAGTAGGCGGAGAACAGCGGCCAGGGTGAGAGAAAGGAGGGCAGAATTCTCACATGGCTTTTCGAAGGCATTTTTGGAATTTCATGATCTGGAAACACTGACTGGATGTTTCCTTTTTAAGGTGGGGGTCTGTCCGTCGTGAGAGTTGCTTCTGAGGCAAGTTTCAGGAAAGAACACCGTTTCCACCAGGCGCCCTCCTTCTTTGGCAGCTAAATCAACATCGACTGTTTTCACCTAGGGTGGAAGTCCACACCCAGCCCAGATCTGAAGGGTTGCCTATACTGCAGGTGGCAAAGTCTCTCTGTGGTCGCCGACCTTGAAAGATAATGGTCTCTTGTGTTTTGCAATATTTGTGGTCATATATTTCACTGATTTTTACATCAGATGAACCACCTCCATACCACGTGCATCTTTGACAATTAGTTATTCGATCGTGACGGTGGTTTCTGCTTTGGTCCCTCTGTCCCTTTCCTTTCATGGGCCAAGCAACGCTCCTTAGTAAACATTTTTCTGAGTTTCAGTCGGAGCTGAGCAGATGAGTATCTCGAGTCTAAACACGTCGGGAGTAAATCTACCTTTTATATTTTTTCCTTAATGATTTTTTTAAGCCAGAGGAGAGAATAAAGAAGGCAAGGCAAATGGTGGAAACTCTGATTTCCTTTTTTTTTTTTTTTTCACCTGAGTTTGCTATTCAGACATGTGGCCCCAACACCAGAGGAAGTACGATGAATCTGAAAATGCATGTTATTCGGACTCAATGTTCTTGCACTTTGATTTATACCCAAAAAGATATTAATTCTACCTCCTCTGTGGTATTGCCTTGGACGTTGCCTGGCAGAGTTGGAATCTGGCAATAAACGAAAGTATTGAGAAAGGATGCAAAACTGAGTCTGAACATGGGATTGGTGTTGCTGAGTGGAGCCGTGGTGTCCTACACGGTGCTGGAGTTTTCCAGAAAATGGGTGGTGCCTTTATTGTATGTGTCATCGTCCCTGGAGTCCAAGGCCACCCTGATGCTCCTCCAGGTGGATGACAGCCAAGTTGGGGGACAGCCTTTCTCTCGGGGGACTCCCCAAGCATCCAGGCACAACGTCTGCATCCTGGGTCTCACCCACTGCACTGGGTCTGGAAGCCTCTGTTCTTGGTCCTGCGAACGAAGGGGAATTAGCTTCTGAGCTTCACGCACTGAGGATGTGTTTGCAGGGCCGGGAGCCTACCCAGCCCCTGGACTCCGAAAGATGAGGCAGAATGTGGGGCTCAGAGACAGGGTGGGCACCCTTCCCCAGAAAGCAGACAGGAGCGGAGGCCGTATGCTTGGCCACGTCTCACGTGCATCAGTCAAACTGGACCCTCAGCAAAAGCTCCTGGAAAACCCATGTCGTGAAAAATGCATGACACCAACAGTCTGCAGGGTGTCTGAGGTGTGAGTAACGCATGGCGTGGCTGCGGGCAGCTCCATCACCCGCCGGATATGGGCAGCATCGCAGGAGAAGCGTCTGACCCTTCCTGGGGACTCCGGTGATCAGGGAGATAGATGTGTCACTCTGGAAACGAGACTCTTTTTTTTTTTTTTTTAACATCTTTATTGGAGTATAATTGCTTTACAATGGTGTGTTAGTTTCTGCTTTATAACAAAGGGAATCAGTTCTACAATGGAAAGGAGACTCTTGACTCTTCTCTAATGCTGAGATGTGGTGGGTTCTCCCCCCGCCTCATGGAGGCTGGGGCAATATTCCATGAGGAAAATGTCTGGGAGAGAAAATTGTTTTCAGCGGTCCTGGGCACCATTTGAATATTAAAGAGGGAGTCTGTGCTGCGTGGGTCTGCAATCTTTCTGTTGGAGGTTTCAAGAGGAGCCCTGCCAAGCAGAGGGCCTGCTGTTGGGGTTCAGGAAGATGAGCTTTGGGGGTCGGGGAGAAGCGCCCGCACGCGTGCGCACGCACACACACACACACACACACACACACACATACACATACACACACACATACACACACACACACACACACCAGTTGCATTGCTCACACCAACACCATTCTTCCTTTTAAGTCAGTTTCCTGCTCTTGTAGAAAGGAAAAGTAGAAACCAGGCATGAGGATGAATTACATTAGTTCATTCCCTCCGGTTCCATTTATCAAGGAAAAGAATGACCATTCCCGAGCAGAAGAGGAATCACCCTTTGGGACCATTTTTTCACGATTTCTTTCATAGTTGGGTTTCCACCTCCTTGGAGGGAAATTACTTGAAGGTTGTTTTTGTTGTTATAATTGTTTTTGCCTACTTTCCCCCTTGCTGGGTCCATGGTGCAAAGGAAAACTACGTTGGGATGAAATTGGGGTTTTTAGCAAGGACCAGAAGAAGTATGCTTGTGTGTCCATGGGGGAGGAGGGTATCTGCATATTCCCTCTGGTTGGCTGTCGTCGGCTCACCCCAGAATGAAGCGGCTTGGTGCTCTACCACCTAATTAAGGGCAAGGTTTTATTGCCTGCCCTTAAAGAGCCAGCCCTTGAAAACGTCATAAAACAGTCAGGCACCCACCAGGCGCTGGCCTTCTACAGGCACGAATGCCACGCAGTGTTCCAGACCTGCTCCCTTTCCTACTCGTCTGCTCCCCAGCCCCCGGGACATGCATTTGGAAAACTGAAAAGTCCTCTCCTCTCTGTTACAAAGGAGCTCCTTCTCTGGAAGAGCCATGGAGGACCTCTTCAAAATTAACTTTTCTTTTCCCCAGGTTCTCCTGCCTTTATTATGCCACGCAGAAGGCAAGAATCAGAAAATGTCCCAAATTGGTGCAGATATGTTTATCATCGGAAGCTGTTTTGGCCAACAAGAAGATGATCTGTTTGTAAACATGCAAGGTGGCATCTCGGGAAAGCGTGTGCACCTTCACGCAGGGGCCGACACGCGAGTCTGGCCACCGGGATTCCGTTCTGAGAGCGATGCCCTGTTTCCCGGCCGGGGCACCCGCCTGTGAGCAGGTGGTCAGCTTGACAGGCAAAATGTTAGGCATACGAAACAAATGATACGTATAAATTATTTGCGAGCTCAAGTAACGACAATTTGACTTTTTATGAGCCTGTAACAATGTCCCCAGGGATGCGTGTGCGAATTTCTGGAGATCATTGCATTTTCATAGCCTTGGACAGGCTGGAAGGTGCTGCGTTAGGTTTTGAATGTCTCCACTCATAAATAAGAGCCATTTTTTTTCTTTTTAATGTCTGATTTTTTTTATTTGCATGAAATATGTACATTCTAATCCGCTCTGAGAAGTCTTCAAGGGGGCTTTTTTGGCATGAAATTTGGACTCTGCTGCTTTGAGAAACATCTCCGGTGCCAGCGTCCAGAGCACCTCATCAAAGCTTCGATCTTCTGTGTGCTCCTGGCTGTCTGAAGACAGGTCTACAGAACTAAGATGCTCTAGGGGGTGAGGGTGATTTATTCCAGAACAAGTGGGGTGAGCCATGCTACTCTGCCTTCCAGCTGCAGATAAGGACCATGGACAGGGCAGCTGGACTCCACTCCAGCCTAGAACCACGCTTGCTGTCTTCACCGAGAAGTTGTATTTCCAATCCAACTGATGGGAAAACTTAGCACGTGCAGAACAGGAAGCCTTTCCCCTCGGTGTAGAAGGGAGGTGGAGACTGAGGCTTGGAGCTTTGAGGATCAAGACATGTAGGTGCTGCGCTTGTTTCATGTAACAAAATACCACAAACATATGGGATTAACTTGTGGGATTAAACAACAGAAATTCATCCTCTGTCATATCTATAGAACAGACGTCTGAGGTCAAGGTGTCCCAGGGCCGCGCTCCCTCCAGAGGCTCCAGGGGAGGGTCCTTCCTGCCCCTTCCAGCTTCTGGGGGCTCCAGGCGTCCCTGGGCTCGTGGCCGCATCCCTCCCGTCTCTGCCTCTGTCTTCCCGGGGCTTCTCCTCTATGTCTGTGTCTCTCCTCTTCTGTGTCTTCTCTATGTCTGTGTCTCTCCTCTTCTGTGTCTTAGAAGGACCCGGTCATTGGATGTAGGGCCATCCTCATCCAGGAGGACCTCATCTCAGATCCTTCACTTCATCACCTCTGCAAGGACCCTCTTCCCAAATAAAGTCACATTCACAGCGACCTGGGTTAGGACATGGACATATCGTTTTGGAGAACACAATTCAACCAACAAGGTGTGTAATTGAAGAAGACCTCTGATTTTTTAAAAAATGAAGTGAATTCTTTCTTCCTTTCTTGCTTTCTTTCTTTCTCTCTCTCTCTTTCTTTCTCTCTCTCTCTCTCTCTCTCACTCTCTCTTTTTCTTTCTTTTTCTTTTTTGCAGGATTAGGCAGGGTGTGTGAAACAGATGAGACCAAGCAGGGATGAGAAAGCCCAGAATAGGTGGTGATATCAATGCTGGTGTCTGAAGCAGCAGGTTCGCGGTTGGGGAGGGGTCAAATATGGTACACGCCCAAAGGTCAAAGGGATAAGTTGAAGATGATTTCAATGGCCAACGCTTGAACAATTTGAGTGACCAAGTAAATAATGATTTATGGAATAAAGTGAAAATCTATGAGTCTGAAAAAAAAAATCTGTGAGTCTGTACTAATAAAAATGAACAACTGAAAATGTAAGTAAATGGACAGGAAGGGTCAACTCTTTGCTAAAGGACATTTCCTTTCATTAATAGATGCAGAAACAAAGGAGGGGAATTTTGAAGAGATGTATTGCGTGTGGGTTCAACGCTTCCTCAAATGGAGCACGCATAAATGAATGGGACGGCTGGCAGTGAATATCCTGGTCATTGGTGGGATACGAGGGATGAAGGGAGGAGAATTTAAGTCTCGGACTGGAATCATGGGAAAGTGACCAGGCAAATCCCAGACAGCAGAGAGCTGGGAAATAGAGTTCATTTCAGAGGCTTAATGAAAGATTTGTCGTTTCTCTGGCTCCAATAAACAGGCGTTGGTTCCAATGTTATGATGAGCAAACTACAATGCTTTGTCTTCGGAGGGCGCTGTTGAGGTTTCCAAGGGTCTTTTTCAGTAGCATTGTGAATTTCCTAATGAGAATGTAGACGTTGCATGAGGCAAGCGGGAGGTGGTGTTTCTGATTACTGTTCTACAGCCAAGGAGACGTGGGTGAACGTTAGCGGGGGCTCCCTGCAGAGCACTCCCTGAGTGGTTCTCCAGGGAGCTGGATGGGGGTCAAACCTCCCTCCTGTCAGTTCTGTGGTCTCCTGGGACAGGGTGGAGGTGGAGAGGGTACCTTCTGGGTGGGTACCATCTGGGGCAGCCTCTCCAGTAGCCCCGTGGATGGAGTGAGGGACAGTCAGGTCTGGACAGGACAGACCTGGGGACATTGGGGCCTTCCCCACTGTAAGCTGACTTCTCATCAAAGACACGGAGAGCTCACTTTCATCTGGAGTTAACACCCTGCATCAGGATATTACTTCTTTTTTTTTTTTAATAAAAGCTTTGTTGAGATGTAATTCACATATCATAAAATCCCCCCATGTTAAAGTGTACAATTCAGTGATTTCCCCCCCTAGGATTGTAATATATCCTTTTTCAGTTATACATATACATGTATCTATTCTTTTTCAAATTCTTTTCCCATTTAGGTTGTTACATAATATCGAGCAAAGTTCCCTATGCTATGGTCCCAAAGGTTACATGCACCCCAATGTTCATTGCAGCACTGTTTACAACAGCCAAGACATGGAAGCAACCTAAATGTCTATCGACAGAGGAATGGATAAAGAGGATGTGGTACATATATACAATGGAATATTATCCAGCCATTAAAAAGAATGAAATAATGCCATTTGCAGCAACATGAATGGACCTAGAGATTGTCATACTGAATGAAGTGTCCGACAGAGAAAGGGAAATATTGTGTGATATTGCTTATATGCAGAAGTTTTAAAAAATGATACAAATGAACTTATCTACAAAACAGAAACAGACCCACAGACTTAGAGAACGAACTCATGGTTACCAAAGGGGAGAGTGGCGGCGGGGGGAGGGATAGTTATGGAGTTTGGGATTGACATGTACACACTGCTATATTTAAAATGGATAACCAACAAGGATATTACTTCTTAACTGAACTAACTTCTGAATTCCTCTCCAGCAATGTCATGCTCTCACCTGTGACCAGATACTAGGCTGAGAAATTAGCTCTTCAAAGAGGGAGGATACATATTCCATTTACCGTGTTTCCCATTGAGCTTGGAGCTCTAAATACAAGCTCATAGTTACATGATGGAGGATTCTCATTCAGCATAAAGTTTCCTCTGTGTGCATGTGTGTTTAAATAAAAACCCTCAATGTTTGGCACTCAGGTGCTGATGCTGAATTGTAAGGGGTCTGGGATGGACAATTATTTTGGTAATGAAACTAAATACCGAGTTCGAAAAAGCTAACCCCCAAACCCAAGGCTTTCCTCTACTTTTCTTAGCAATGCAACCAAAAAACAAACAAACAAACAAACAAACAAACAAAACAGGTTTTGCTTCCTTTATGTGGACGAGCACACAGGTCAAGGCCAGAAGTGGCAAGCACCGTACATCCTGAGATGAGACAATGGAGTTTTCACTTACGAAAAACGAGGAAGGGACTTTGGTGTTTGGATTTACCCACCAAAAGGTGATTAATACCCTGGCGGCTTTGCTTTTATTCACAACCTGAAGCGGCCCCATTAATTACCTGCTTCCCTCTCCTTAAAAGGACTTAGGCTATTAAAGCCAATTTATTAGACAGTTAAAATTTAACACTCAAGGCTACGCTTATCCTTTTAAATTACGTTTGTAAACGGGAGCCCAAATGGAGAAGGCCTGAGGGATCGGCCAGCATGTTCCATGACTTTGCTAATTCTAGGTCCCAGTTGTATCCTTTGCTTCACTTTCATCCCCTACAACTACATGTTTCAGACACGTCCCACTGTTGAAAACAAACAGATGAGCTGGAGACTCAGGATTCCTGAGAATGACATCTTACAATTGAAGTTGGTGCCACTGAAGACTGTTAAAGACTGTTGGTGATTGTTCAAAATACTTTCACAGTGTTTTCCGGTGAAAAAGAAAATCCAGTTGTATGAATATCTGTGTAATGCATTCAAGGACAACCGGCTTGGGCAGCATGCGTGGTAAAATGACAGAGGACAGAGAATGGACGCGGTGCCTTCACGTGGGGTGTGTGTTACCCAGCAGGAAGTTTAAGGAAACAGACTACCCCCAAAGAGAGGGACTCCCCAGCTTGGGAGAAATGGCCGAAAAACCAGGTTTGAGCAAGTAATAACCTCTAAATATTTGGAATCTCTCTGGAGGAAAGGAATGCCACGTCTCGTCTGGTTCTGTGTTTCTCCGTCTGCCCCCAAAGGCATAGAAGGAGCGTTATGTGGAATCGGGACCACCGTGGTGTTGGTTCCAAGTGTGGAGAGCTTTACAGGGACGATTCCTCTCCAGCGATGGAACAGATTGCTCTATTACCCATGGCTGCTAGGACGGTGTTATTCTTACCCTTATCACACACGTATGCTGGATTACAATCGTCTGTGCAAATATTTCTCGTTAAACTGTAAGCTCCACGAAGCTAGGAATCTGAGTGTGTGATCCACGCAGTTCATCGACAAAACCTGTGGATTCCACTTCCCTTGGATGGGAAGCCGCAGCCACTCCGTTGGGCAGCCTGAAAAAAGGAGGGCACGATCTGAAGAGGGATGAGAACGTCCCACCACAGAGGGCCCCAGGCCCCCAGTCTTCCTCTTACAAGGGAAATATGTCCTTGTCGATTTACATCATAAAAGGAAGTGTTTTGCACAACCTTTGATTTCTCGTGGGCACACCGCTTTCTTGGCACCAACTTCTCGAACTTTTTGTAGAATTCTGTGTTTCCCAAATGTGCCTCAGGCGACTCAGAATCACCGAGGAGGGGACGTCTCTCCAACACGCCTTTGGGCTGCCGTACACGTGGCTGGCGGGGCATGATGTGGCCGGAGAGTGACAAAGGACTGAATTTCCTTTGCTGCCAGTTGGCTGTGGGAGGCAGAGAGAGACAAAGAGGCAAGTAGGAAACAGGCCTGCCTCTGAACTAACGTCCGCTGGGTTTAGCGAATCGCAAAGCAGCTGCTGTGGGATGTTCACGGGTTGATGCCAGGCTCGAGTCACATCTTTGTAACTCCTCAGGGGCTCAGAGGAAAATACTCCACGTCACCAGGTGCTCACACTGCAAAGTCACCTCCCTGCTGAGCCGGAGCCCTTTTTCGAAAAGTTACACTTTCCCAGCACTTCTCCTGGCGGCCATTAGCTGGAGCTTGAAAAGGGCAATAACTCTAATTGTCATTCCTGAGGGGGGCATGCAGCCCTGTTCTGACCTCACTCCCCGTGCCAAAGAAAATGCTGGATTACATCCCGTTTTCTTCATTCTCATTTTCCTGCCCACTTAACAAAATTATATTCAATGAGCTGTGGGAGAAATCCACATCAGCGGGCCATGTAATGCGATTTCTGGTATATATTCAGGAAGGGGAAAAAATCCTACATTTTCTTTCATTTCTGTCAAAATCAATCAAATTGTACGAAACGAAACGTAATCTCTTAGAAAGAAAATGAGGTATTTCCAGCGAAATAAGCCTCCTCTACATGGTAACATGTACATATTTAAGAGGTGTCTGTTTTAGTTTTTTTAATCATGCCTAATTAGTTTTTTTTAATCACCCACACAACTAAGGCTCTTGCCTGCATAATTTATGACATAGAGGGGCCGGTGTCAGAAATCAAATGTTGTAAATTAAAAATAACAAGTTTGAGACGAGTGATTCAATTAAAACCCTAGAAAACATTGGATTATGCATAATTGAGAGCTTGTACGCAGGCATGGGTGTCACGCTTGTCAGTTTGGATGGGAAGATTGGATTGGGGCTGTCAGGGGTATTTAAATCAACTCGGTAAAAAAATTAGAAAACAAAGATGATATTTTTTACTAACTTCCAGTTTCAAAAATAACACCAAGAGGTCTTTACATTGAACACTCAGATAGCAAGGCTTTATTTTGAGGGTAAGTCCCAAAACTTTGGAGACCTGGCTGGCTGAGTGCTCAAGCCCAACTGGGATGGACTTGACGGTGCCATGTTACAAGCTTTGCAGGACAGCGTAGGGTACCCCTCTGGACGCACTGTAAGGAACCCATCGAATCCTCTGCCGCCCACCCTGTCCCACCTCTGCAGTTTCTCTGCATCATGAAGCTGTCTCTGCACAGTGTTTTCCAGAAGCTCGCAGATGGGGTCTTGGCATCAGTTACAATCGTCTGGACTGGGTTGCAATTTCCCAACTGGGAAGAGGTAACTAGAATGCAACTCAAAAAGCAGGGAACATTTGTTTTTTTTTTAATTTTGGTTGGAGTATAGTTGCTTTACAATGTTGTGTTAGTTTCTGCTGTACAGCAAAGTGAATCTGTTATACATATACCTATATCCACTCTTTTTTGAATTTCCTTCCCATTTAGGTCACCACAGAGCCCTGAGTACACTTCCTGTGCTATACAGTAGGTTCTCATTAGTTATCTATTTTATACATAGTAGTGTATATATGTCAATCCCAAACTCCCAATTTATCCCACCCCTTCCCCTTCCCCCACGCTTGGTGTCCATACGTTTGTTCTCTACCTCTGTCTCTATTTCTGCTTTGCAAATAGGTTCTTCCATACCATTTTTCTAGATTCCACATATATGTGTTAATATATGATATATGTTTTTCTCTTTCTGACTTACTTCAGTCTGTATGACAGTCTCTAGGTCCATCCATGTCTCTGCAAATGGCACAATTTTGTTCCTTCTTATGGCTGGGTAATATTCCATTCTATATTAGAAAATACAGAAATGAAGGGCATTTAAAGCCACCCATAAAGGAACATTTGATAACAACTTGGTGGTGTGTACCTTCCAGTCTCTTTGCTATTTGAACTTAATTTTGAAAGGCAAAGATTTACCTTCACAGTGAAGGCGGGGAGGATAAAATATTGAGTAAAGACAATTGTCCTTAGGTTGCTTTAAAAACCCTGATGTAAGAAATAAAGGCATGAAAGTATATATTTAAAAAAAAAAAAAAGCAGGGAAGAGACCAGACACTTCTGCAAGAGAACAGATTCTCAGTGAGCATGTGGAAGGTCAGAGGGGCACCGGGAGCGCCCCTGTGAAGAACGGGCCATGGGACCCCAAGGGGGAGGGGAATGCAGAAATTCGTCCCCATGAAGGATGCTCTGGATCGACACAGAGCAGTGGACGCAGGCTTTGGAAGGTCAACGCTCCCCATTTCTCCGTGGGCAGCCAAGGGTGGTGGAAATGTCATCGTCCAGGACACGGAGAATGGACGGAGCGTTCTTCAGCCTGGCTTCCTGGTAGGTGGGGAGAGGCAGGGTCCCTGTCAAGAAAGGGACCCTCCAAGGAGACAGTTGCATTCCCTAAGCTGCTCTGAGGGTCTCTGTAAGCTGCCCATTCACAGGACAGCCTCATCCAGGGCAACCTAGTTTGATGGAAGAAGGACCCCAGGGCACAGTTCCTGTAAAAGCAGAAATCCACCTGATGGCTGAAAGGGCTGAGGACACAGGGCAGAAGCCCTGTTCTGCCAAACACAGAGTGGGGTCCCTAGTCCAGCCACATCATTCTCCCTGCCTCGGCTTCTTCTTTGGTAAATTGGCTCAGTGGTGTGAATACCTGAGTTGTTACCAGTGGGGCTCAGAGCAGCGCCCAGACCATCTTGATGACTGACCTCAAACTATGACCGCTCAGGATGGGTTCTCACGGGGCTTCTGAATGGGTGGATTCTGTGTTCCTGTAAGTGTCCACGTTTCTGGGATGTGGCCGGCAGAGCATCCCTGGGCTCACCCGTCTCCCTGCCTCACGCCTCACTTTGTGGTCAGTAGGGAGCGCTGTGTGCAAGGGGTGCGGCCTCAGACCAGGGCTCAGCGAGCTCACCTTCGGGCAGTGAGGATGTCTCCTGTGATTGGGTTCACCGTGATGGAGCACGTGGAATGTTCAAGGCCCCGGACAAGGGATAAACCGAGGTTTCAGAGGGAGACTAAGTGAGCAAGTAAGGTGTATACAAGTGGTTTCAGGTAGAGGTAAGCTCTAGAAGAACGTGAAATGCCGTGAAGAGTCCCAGGACCTGGTACGTCCCTCCATTTATTATATCTGCTTTCATTCCTCTCCAGAATATACTTTAGTTGTCAGACTGCACATCTCGCTAGCTTTGCTAGACGTTTCTCTAAAATATTCCATTTTTATGCTATTACGAATGGTCTATGTTTTCAACCTGAATGCTTTGTGACCAGGACTTACAACTGTCATGGATGTTTAATATTGATTTTTTAATACAATGACCTTGCTAAACTGTCTTATTAATTCTAATCATTTATCTGTAATTGTTAAATGCTTATATCTACACTTATGCATAAGTAATGGCAGTTTTATTCCTTCTTTTCTGATGTATTTATTTTTATAATTTTAGTTACTTATATTTTTTTGTTATCTGGCTAAGACTTCCAACACCATATTACATAGAACTATGGGAGAGTGGGGTCCTTGTCTGGCAACTGGTCTCAAAGCGAAAAGTTTTAGCATTTCACCATTAACTGTGATGATTACTGTAAATCTTCTGTAAATATTTCATCAGATTCAGAACAACCCCTTATATTTCTAGTTTGCCAAGGTATTTATTTGCAGATTGATTTACTTGTTTATATTTTGAATAAATGCTGACTTTTATAAATTTTTCTGCATTCATTGAGACAACTATGTGATTTTTCATTTTTATTCTGTTAATTTTTCATTTTTATTCTGTTAATGTTCTTTGAGATAACTATGCGATTTTTCATTTTCATTCTGTTAATGATAATTTACACTGTTAAACCAATCTTCATTCTTAGAATAGACCTGACTTATATGATCTATCATCTTTTTTTTTTTAATATTGCTAACATTTTATTTATTATTTTTCTGTCTATGTTCAAAAGAGAGATTGACCTGTAGTTTTCCTTCCTAGGTTTCATTGAAAGGGTTATGCCAGTGACATAAACTGGGTTGTGACTGCTTCCTCTTTTCCTAATCTCTGGAATATTTTGAGTAATACTACCATTATTTATTTCTTAAATATTTGGTAGAATATAGAGGTAAAGGATTTTGGTCTAGAATTCTTTGTGTAAATGTATATCATTACAGATTCTGTCTCTTCTGTGGTTATAAAACTTCATATTTTCTATTTCTTTGGGTGTCAGTTTTTTAACTGTATATTTTTACAAATTTGTTCATTCTAGCTACCATTTCAATTTTATAGGCATAATGTTGTTCATAGCATTCTCTTATGAAATTTCAAATGTTTATAGGGTCTGTAGTAATTTCCCATTTTTTATTCTTGGTATTACTTCTTTATGCCTTCTCTGATTTTATTGATCAATATCTTGGGTTTTTCCCCATATTATTGGTCTTTTGATTGCAATGTTCTCTATCATGTATTCATTTACCTCTCTTTTTTTTTTTTCTTTTTTTGCGGTACACGGGCCTCTCACTGTTGTTGCCTCTCCCGCTGAGGAGCACAGGCTCCGGACGCGCAGGCTCAGCGGCCATGGCTCACGGGCCCAGCCGCTCCGTGGCACGTGGGATCTTCCCGGACCGGGGCACGAACCCATGTCCCCTGCATCAGCAGGCGGACTCCCAACCACTGCGCCACCAGGGAAGCCCTCATTTACCTCTTGATTAATTATGATTTCGTTTTTATTATTTCATTATTCCCACTAATTAATGTGAGTTTTTGCTGTTCTTTTTCTAATTTCTTAAGAAGGTTGTTTTGCACATTGATGTTTTTTCAAATATTTTCTAGTCGCTTTAAAGTACACAGTTTGCACTCAGCACAGTTTTAAGTTACATCCCTAATGTTTTAATGTGTTTTATTTTCATTGTCTTTCAGCTTATAATGTTTTCCAATGCCTATTATGACCCATGGTTTACTTAGAAATTTAATTTCCAGGCATATGAACTTTTTCAGTAATTCTATATCTATATGTTTACTACCTTACTGTGAACTTTCTACTTGTCCCTAAAAGTTTTATGTGTTTTGTTTCTTTTCTTTATTTAGAGTATATGAGGTTTTCGTGGTTTATTATAATGACTCTCATGACCACCACCATTCACTTCGAAGTCTAATATTCTTTCATTATTCTTGGGAAGATTTTCCTTAATATTACAACACATACTCTTGGGTTTTCTAAGTCTAATATTAATTGCTTTTACTTTCTTACCAGACAGTGAAAATACCTTAGAACATTCAAGTTTACTTATTTCCCCCTGATCTATATACCATTGTTCTCATGCATTTTAATTCTTTCTACATTTTAACTCCCTTGAGACACTATTGTTTTATAATGCCAATATTTGTTTACAATTACCCACATTCTCAGGCATCTTCACCACTTCCTGATAAAAAGTCACTTCATTCTATTGTTAATTTTAATGTTCTATTTGGGTCACTTCTCTTTGGATTTCAGAGTTCTCTTTATAGTATTTCCTTTGGTGAAAGTCTGTTGGTGGCATAGTTTCTCAATTTTTGTGTCCTGCAAATGTCTTGCTTTAAGCCCATTGGGAAGTCTGTGATAGGATTTTTCTGACAGATGAGATATTTCCCCATACTGAAGGGACAGACCTTGTGAAGAGAAATCGAGCAAGTGTCCAGGGATTCGCTCAGTGTTTTATGTTCTATAGGTGATGGTCAAGGCATAAGCCCACAGGTAATCCACCTGCTAGGTGAGCACTCGTTCTCCCAGGATACTCCAGTAATAAGGGGGAGAGAGAGAGATGTGGGTGGATGGAGGGATGGAGAGACAGACAGAGACAGAGAGAAGAGAGGGAGAGAGGAAGTTGTAGATTGAAAAGAAAAAAAAAAACGCACAACCTAAAAGCTGAGAGTTATGTTTTATTCGGTGGGAAATTTTAGGACTTCAAGCCCAGCAGGCAGCATCTCAAGTAACCCTGAGAGAACTGCTCAGAGGAGGCTGTGGGGGGCGGTGCTAGGATATCTAGGAGTTTCACAACGAAGTGCAGGTAGGCGGAACATCAAGAGATTACCATTAACTAAAGAAAACCAGAAATCACAAGTTAAGGAATTTTGCGCTTTCCTATATATGGGAAGATGCAAGAGTGTGGGCTCACTGAAATCATCCCTCTGATATGCACCTCAGCTATCTGGGGCCAGTTTCCTGTGTTTTCCCATCCTGAGTTTACTCAGGGCTCACCATCGGGATGGCTGCAGTCTGATGGCTACTAGACAGCAGGTATTCTTTCCTTCCTGAGTATCCTCAGGGCTCACCGGCTCGCCATGTGCTGTGGCTGCAATTCCTGATGACTGTGACATCCTTTGTTTACTGATGTGGCCGGAAATATTCCATTTCTCAAAGTCATCTCTGCTTCATAGATAGCACCTCTCTGCCAGCACTCCCTGGCCAAAATTTACAGCTATGCAGTTAGACCTGCAAGGTGCAGGCGAGAAGGTGACAAGAAGTGGAGGTGTCGGTACAAACCCACAGCCCCTCTAGGCACATGTTTTCAGCCATCAGGACCTCCTGTAGATAAAAGGGCACCACCTCAGTGGGATGTTAGGAGCCTGCAAAGATTGTGAGGTCCCAGTGGGGATGCCTGAGCCTGGGAAGTTTCCCCAGCAGTGGGGTTCTCTGGAGCTGGGTCCTGAGGTCCCAGGGTCGTGGGGTGGCTGCGAGCACCTTCTGAAGTTTCTCCTCTTACAGCGAGCCCTGCTGTGTGCAAGGGGATCCCCCCGCTTTCCAAGACTGCAGTAACATTTCTCTGGGGATCGGTTTTGTTTTTTTAAACATTTTATCTTATATTGGAGTATAGCTGATTAACAATATTGTGATATTTTCAGGGGTACAGCAAAGTGATTCAGTTCTACATATACATGTATCCATTCTTTGTCAAATTCTTTTCCCATTTGGGTTGCCGCAGAGTACTGACTAGAGTTCCCTGTGCTCTACAGCAGGTTGGTTACTGCATTAACACTTCTGATTCTCAGCCTCAGTCTCCATCCCCACCAGTAACACTAATGAGATTAGAATGGGCCACTCCATGTCCCCCTTGGATAACCAGCGAAGGAGATTTTAGCAGATTGTTTTGTGGTGTGTAACCTCTTCCCATTCCCTCCAAATCATGACCGCCTTAAAATATTTCCTGTAAACCCACCATGCCATGGAGGCATCTGCCAACCCACGTGGGCTTTTTCTTCCCCCTGTATGTGTGTTTCATCTTCCTTTTATGTAGTATGACTCGCCAGATTTACTCTCGGATATCCTCGTGTTTCCTCCTTGAGCAAAATCAAAGTATGAAATGTGTTAAGCTGTAAGGGCCTCTCAAATTTCCCTTCAGATGGGAGGAGGGGGGCATTTCATCAGGAATGCCAGGGAGAGGGACCAAAATGAGATGGACAAGAAAAGTGTCTGTAATTTCTGCTGTCCATGAAATCTGGGTGTTCCGGCTGAAAGGTTAGAGGGGGCTGGAAATGCTACACTGCCTTCAAATTAAAAGCAGTTTCACTGGGCTGAAAATTGCACACACATTGCAGCTACGAGTTTCGTTTTCTTGCCGTGATGAAGGAAGCCTGAGATTCCATACGAAGTCCTCCAGTGGGGACAGATAAAGATCAGATAAAGGTCAAGATTTCAGCGATGGGCAATTAAGAAAGAAATGTTCCCCAAAGACTCAGATAGGAGAACACATCACAAAGGCTTTTCCAGGGACCCAAGGAAACTCAGAGGCTGCAATGCTTTCAGGGAACTCTCTGTAATTTCTGCAAGATCTAAGAAGACGTTCAGACGATCTTGAGAAGGAAGAAGTATTGGGAAAGGATGTCCTATAACGGCAGTACAAGATGCTAATTTGGGTCTGTATCTTATCTTTGCAACAAGTTTAATGTCGGTTGGATTGTGTCCCATCAAAATTCACATGTTGAAGTCCTCACACTCAGTGCCTCAGAGCGGAACCTCGTTTGGAAATAAGGTCATTGTAGAAGTACTTAGGTAAGTTAAGAGGAGGTCATTAATCCTTATAAAAAAGGGAAATTTCGACAAAGGCTCATGTGCAGAGCGGAAACCATGTGAAGGAACCTGCGGAGGAGACAGCTGCCTGCAAGCCAAAAGGGAGAAGCAGAGCTTTCCCTCACGGCCCTCAGAAGGAGCCAGGCTTGCTGACACCTTGAGACCTCTGGTCTCCAGAACGGAGAAAGAATACATTTCTGTTTTAAGCCCCCCCAGTTGTGGTGCTTTGATATAGCAACCGCATAACACTCACAGTGGTTTGATAAACCTTTGAGGGACGACTTCATGCAAAGCACATTCAAACGTGGCGTTGAAAAAGCTGTTGATTTTATCTACTTGTAACTCATGATGCTTGTTTGTAACAAGGTATGATTGGTCTCCAGACAGGAACCCACTTTTCTTCCAGACCATACCTCTGCTTTATCAGAGAGATTCTCCAAGTCTCCGGCTTCCTACCCACTGGGCAAACTGTTGTGGGTCTGGAGGATTTGGGTTGTTGAATTAGAAGGATGCTTCAGCATCTATAAGACCCGGATCCTGAAACAAATGAGAGGGCGACATATATCCATGTCTGGGGCATCCTGCATTGAACTCAGGCCAACACGGTCCATCATGGATAAAATATAGATGCAATTGTGTCCCTCTATCTGAATTGCCCCAATGTGCACACACATGCCACACACACACACACACACACACACACACACACACACACCATGAAACAGTTTGGAGGCAGCACCCACTCTCAGTTGTAAAACAAGACTGCTGAGTACACGGGATTTGGTACAAGTGTAGATGAGTGAGTCATTCCTTGAGATGATCTGTTGCCTCAGGCAGCTGGTGTCTGAACCCTCAGGGTTATAGAGTTGTCTTTTCTTAAAAGACCTGGGATGAGGTACCCCCAGAGTACCAGCAGGCTTCCTGTGCTGTCCTTCCAGGCTGACACTGAAATCCTTCTTCCTGGTGTGTGTGTGTGTGTGTGTGTGTGTGTGTGTGTGTGTGTGTGTGTGTGGCTCACGCCCACCTGAGTTAAACTCAGAAGCCGCTGGCCCTTTGGCAGGCTTTTATGGAGCTCTCCCAGTGAGGTGCTCCAGGGACGGGTCTGTACAAGGCACTGACCCCTTTTGCATGAAAATGTTTGGTAAGGAGGATGCAGACGGTATGGGCATTCCACCAGAATTGATCTCAAGACTTAGTGTCAGGAAACTGTTTCCACTGACCTAAAAGAATGAATTCTTAGGAAGTGATCCTGTCTGGGACATCCTGGAACAATGGACAGACATCACTACCACAGAAAATGAAATAATTGCTTACAAGAGCAGGTTCCGAAGTCCAGAACTATGCCAACTACAGCAGCGTATGGAATTCCCAAAATGCAACATCAGAGAGACTTCAAAGCAAACCACTCTACCCACCGACAACTAGAACAGTGTTAATTAGCAACAATGCTCTTTAATCTATAAATAATAAAGTGATCACAGAGGTCCCCAGAGAGGTGTTTAAAACACACACACACACACACACACACACACACACACACACACACATCCCTTGGAAATCCTGTCTGGCATTCAATGAGAGAGACCCCTTTCAAAGGTGAATGAGGGTTCCCCAAATTAGGCACGTTTTTAGGAGATCACCTTAACTTATGAATGGAACGTCTTGGGTGAGATCCAGGTAAATTGTTGTTTCTGGGGCAGTGGGATTCTGGCAGGTGCAAAGCCACCTCCCTACTCAGACTAACCAGAGAAAACAACTACTTTGAATTCATGGATACACCTAGAAAGGACATTTTTAACATCAACAGCAAAAATTCCTTTTGGAAAGACACCGCTATTTGAACGAATAATTCATACACATTTACTGCGTAGAATTGCTGTCAGATATGTGGCAGTAAGCATGTGTAATTAGCATATCCTTTTTAAACACTTTTTATTTCTTCTAATGGCAAATGGTTTTCTTCTGGAAATCTGCTTACCTCATGATTCACCAAAAAGAAAAGAGTCCCGTGTTCCTAAGCAAAGGGAAAACTCAATCTAATAATTTGTGAACAATCACAAAATCTGAATCAGATGTCTCAATTTTGGTGACATTTACATTTTTTAAAAGAACCCCCCCCGGAGGTGATGGTTGGGGATGTCCAGGGCTCCTATCCTGGAAGAGAATCAACTTCTAACCTGCAGAGTGTCCAAATGTTGCTCATTGTCCTACAATGCACAGGATGTCCCCACAAAAAAAGAACTATCTCACCCTATCCTTGACTGAATGTGTGGGTCGCCCCAATTCATATTTGGAAGCCCTAATTCCCAATGGGACGGTATTAGGAGGTGGGTCTTTGGGAGATGAATAGAGTTAGCTGAGGTCTTGAGAATGGGACCCCATGATGGGATTAGTGTCCTTGTAAGAAAAGACCAGAGAGATTTCCCTCTCTCTCCTTCTCTCTCCCCGCTCTGTCTCTGTCTCTCTGTCCACCATGTAAGGACACAGCAAGAACGTAGCTGTCTGCAAGCCAGGAAGAGGGTCTCAGCAGAACCCAGCCATGCTGGTATGCTCATCTCAGACTTCCAGCCTCCAGGACTATGAGACATAAATTGTTATGTAAGCCATCCAGTCTATGATGTTTTTAATAGCAACCTAAGCTGACTCATCCACATTTTAATAGTGCTGAAATAGAAAACCCCAAGCTAGATTCTCCTGCAGGGTCTCTTGGGGGTGAGAAAGGCTTAGGACAGGTACAGGCTGAGAAATAGCATCCTTGAAAAGAGCCAAGCAACACAATAGGGTCAGGCCACGAGCTTAAGAACAGAAACTGAAGAGGCCCCGGGCCGCATCTTAACGATCCCAGCAAGGGTTAATGGAAGAATAAAAGTACTAAGGTTCAAGAATATAGGGTAGCATCACTCAGCAGACAAAGATTCTGACCAATCCAATGAGTCTGAAGCAGGAGGATGCATAGACTGGGTATAAAAAGTGAATGGCGGGGCACATAACAAATGCCAGCCACAGCCCGGTGGTTCAGTGAAAAGGCAAGGTTTGTCCATTCAAATTCCTTTCTTGCAACTAGAGTGTAATGACTAACCTAAGTCTCTTCTCTTTTCCAATATGAATAATAATGGTAATAATTAACAATAATAGGAGGCTTCAGTATTAGAGGTGAGTGTGACAGAGGTTAAAGGTAACCCCAGAACTCAAGCTTGCAGGATGGGATAAAAATGGGGTTGGAGAAGAATAGAGTCTTGAGACTGGGGCTTCATGACGTCATTTCTTTCAATTTACAGCTTTTGAGATGCTTTTTAAAACCTCCTATTGTGTGCCATGCTATGCATCATCACAGGACATCCAAAGCCACTCTTTCTCTGACATAAATTGTACCAGCATTTTCTTAGGTCCGTCTCCCAAGGCAATAGAAATAAAAACAAAAATAAACAAATGGGACCTAATCAAACTTAAAAGCTTTTGCACAACAAAGGAAATCATAAACAGAACTAAAAGACATCTTGCAAATGATGTAACTGACAAGGGCTTAATTTCCAAAATATACAAACAGCTCATACAACTCAATAAAAACAACAACGAAAAAAAAAATCAAAAAATGGGCAGAAGACCTAAATAGACATTTCTCCAAAGAAGACAAACAGATGGCCAACAGGCCCATGAAAAGATGCTCAAAATCACTAATTATTAGAGAAATGCAAATCAAAACTACAATGAGGTATCTCTTCATTCCAGTCAGAATGGTCATCATTAAAAAGTCTACAAATAAAAAATGCTGAAGAGGGTGTGGAGAAAAGGGAACCTCCCACACTGTTGGTGGGAATGTGAATTGGTGCAGTTACTATGGAGAATAGTATGAAGGTTTCTTAAAAAACTAAAAATAGAGTTACCATATCATCCGGCAATCCCACTCCTGGGCATATATCCACAGAAAACCATAATTTGAAAAGATACATGCACCCCTATGTTCATAGTGGTACTGTTTACAATAGACAAGACATGGAAGCAACCTAGGTGTCCGTCAACAGAGGAATGGAAAAAGAACTACTACTATATGTAAAATAGATCAGCAACAAGGATTTACTGCAGGACACAGGAAACTATATTCAATATCTTGTAATAACATATAATGGAAAAGAATCTGAAAAAATATATATAACTGAAAAAATATATATATAACTGAAAAAAATATATATAACTGAAAAAAGTATATATAACTATATAAATAACTGAACATATATAGAAGATATAGAATGTATATAGAATATATATATGTATATATATATATATATATATATATATAAAATTGAAGCACTTTGCTGTACACCAGGAACTAAAACAACATTGTAAATCAACTAGACTCCAATTTTAAAAAGTCACTGTTGCAAGAAGCTGAGCAGGCGCCCCGTCTGTACCATGGTGGGCATTCCATTTGGGGTTTGTCAATTCCTGAGGGACACCATGCCATATATGGACCACCTGGCCACACTTTGTGTCATGCTCTGCTCCCTGTCTGGATCTCCGCTCCAAATCCGTCCAGCAAACTCCTGAAAGTGAGTGAGGAGAGAAAGTGGGAGGAGAGGACTTTGTGCCCTCTTTTGCCCTCTCCTGCCCCCCTGCCCCACCGCCACCCCCATCATCCGAGAGCTGTTTACCGTGAGACTTTCACTCGCTTGGAGTGGGTTTCAAGGGCAAATGGATACTTTTAGGGAAATAAATCACATCAGCATCCTCACGCACCCAGTTTGGGTCACAAGACAGTAGTTTACATAAGAAATGATTGATAATGGCCTGAACACTTCACTGATTAATAAGCATTTTCATTTGTGCTTTTCAATGAGAAAAATCTTTAAATTAATTAAAGAGGCTTTAAGATGAGGAGGAAGGTTTGTTAGCTTTAGAAGGCTTTGATTTCCTAAATTTCCTATCAATATTCTGCATAAGACGTATGATTGCGCATCTGTTTTCGTAAACACCCACTCCTTATGCTGTAAATATTAAATGTGCATGAATGCACTTGCATCTGGCGGCGGTGAAAAAGTGGGGTGGAGAGGGGGCAAGGCACGCCCTCTCCTCGTCCCAGAGCTGAGGTGGGAGCAGGTGACATCCATCACTGTCCCATGAGGGAACACCCTGGAGTGAATTCCACCTTCATGAGCAACCTGGTAGAAAGCCCTCGAAAGCATCGAACAGCATACTCAGAGGGCAGCGGGGCTGGATCCACGGGGCCCGTGTTTCCATGTAGGCAAAACTCTGTGTCATGTTAGACACACATCAGTTTTGCTCGTGGGATCTGATGGTTGCCTTTCTGACAGTCTGGGTATTGTGTAGGTCATCCGTGAGCTGGGGTGGCTTCACGGATGGGGTGAGAGTCAGGGAGCTATGGATAGCTGGGGAGGATGGAGACTCCAACAACGTATGTTCAGAGTTGGGAGGATGGTCCACATGACCAAATGTGTATGGAGCAAAGCTGCCGCCCATTTTCCCAGCCTCCCTCCAACACCCTTCCCGCTTTATTTTTCCTTCATGCCATCCATCGCCACGTCACAAACTCTATTTTCCTTACCCATGTTGTTCACCATCAGAAAGCAAGGTCAATAACGGCCAGGACTTTTGCCCCTTTTGTCCACTGTGGTGTCTCTCCCTAGTGCCTACAACAGCATCTGGTAGTCAACAAAGACTCAGTAAGTGCTTCTGGATTCTTCCATGAACGAGCATATGGAAACGCACGAAGCCTGCCGAGGGCAAGAGACCAGTGTGTATGGGAGGGGGTGGGGGAGGAATAGTTAGGGAGTTTGGGATGGACAGGTACATCCTGCTATATCTAAAATGGAAACTCAACAAGGACCTATTGTACAACACAGGGAACTCTACTCAATATTATGTAACAACCTAAATGGGAAAAGAATTTTTAAAAGAATAGATACCTGTATATGTAGAACTCAATCACTTTGCTGTACACCTGAAACTAGCACAACATTGTTAATCAACTATACCCCAATATAAAATAAAAAGTTTAAAAAAAAAAAAAGACCAGGGTGGCCCGAGCAGAAGGTTCTTGTAAAGCTCTTAGGAGAGATATTGTTGGAAAGCAAGACCGGGTCAGACCAGAGAAGGCCAGGAATGCCATATTTAAAATGTTGAGAATTTATATTAGAGAATGAGGATGAAAGATAGGTTTTGTGTGTAGGTAAGTTCTGGAAAGTTGCCAATGATAGCAATGACTGTAGTTGGCAAAAGTCATGCAGGGTCCCATTTGGTCTCACAGACCTGAGGGCAGTTTGGGGTTAAAGATATTTGAGTTTGCTTCCTTTGCCCCCAGTTTTGCCATCTTTGCTCCAGGTAAAGGAGAGACATGGGAGATTTTATAGTGAAGTGTGGGGAGGTGAAAGTGATGTCATATGGAGATTATTCCAGGGAGGGGGTGGGGCTGAAGTGGGAAAGACTTGGAGGGGAGCCCTCAGGAAGAGGCATTAGTCCAGCCAGGAAGTGCTTAGGGCCAGGAAACTGTGCTTGGCCTGAGCTGCCGCTAGTGATGTAAGAAAAACACACCCCAAGGGTCTTGTGAAAGCCTCACTTACTCCCTTCCAAGAAAGAAGAGTGTTTATTTTACAAACAGAAAGGGTAAGAACATTAATTCCAAAGCCATTTTGCAAAGCATTATAGTAACCCTGACAAGGGAAACGGCAATTCAGCTAAATCGTTTCTATGTACCAGGCAAACTGCTAGGTGCTGGGAGCTTGGGAATGAATTGGACACAAGATATAGATAGATACGTAGGTACACACATAGACATATGGATACATATCTAGCTAGGTATGTATCTATCTATCTACCTATCTATGTATCTATATGCTAGTATTTGGGTTTAACAGAATATTATGGAAACAAACCAAAAAGAAGGGCTTAAATTAGAAGAGAGGCTATGTCTCTGACAGGACAGGAGGCCAGAGCAAGGAGTTGAGGGTTGCTATGAAGATCCAGGGTGTCAGGCATCCTCCACGTTATGGTTCCACCACCCTCAGTATGTGACTTTCTACTCGTGGTCCAACATAGCTCCATGGACTCCAGCCCTCACACCTTCATTCCAATCAGCAGGAAAAGAGGAGAGGAAAGCTCACCCTTACCCTTTAAAAAAATGTGAGAGAGTGTATTGATCTAAGACATTGCTATTTACTTTCTATGGATCCCAACTTCATCCCACAGCCACACATAGGTGCAAGGGAATCCAGGAAAGGCAATTTTACAGAATGGAGATGGACAGCTTCTTAGGGACCCCCTGAGAGTTCCTGTCACTCTCTTACCTCTCTGCGTCTCTCTGTGCTCCAGACTGGGCTTTTTCACTGCAGATGACTTCTTCCAGAAGACAGGGTGGGGGAAACAGCCTGCTGCAACTCTTCACTTACACAGTCTGAGTTCCTCTTTGGTGTTTGCTGATTAAATTCCAGGGAAGAGCTGACTAGCCTGAGTTCTACCAAATGTCTGTCCTTGGGACAATCTCTATGTTTGAGAAAGGTGCTCGAGCCAGTTTTCCCACAGAAGATGGCATCTTCTGCTTTAAAAGATGAATCAAATTTTGAGAGAACTCAAGGTTGGGTGGCGGAATTCAGAAAACGAAGAAAGTGATCATAGATTAGGGTGTTGGAGGTGACAGAGTGAAAGGGTGTAGGGAGGTCACACCTTCCTTGTGTGAGTTTATGAAAGCTATCAAACACCATGGTAAAGAGGCATGACTAAGCCACCTCCCCACCACATCCCCACCTTACCGGACTCAAAAGGATTGGTTCCTTCTGGAGGCGCCAGGGAACATGTGTTTCTTGGCTTTATCCAACTGCTAGAGGCACCTGCATTCCTAAGCTTGTGGCCCCGTCTTCTGTCTTCAAAGCCAGCAGACTAGGGTCTTCTCATCTCCCTGTGACTCTGACCTTCCCATCTCCCTGTTATAAGAACGCTTGTGATTATATTGAGATCACTCCGATAATTTGGAACAGTTGTCCTTTGGAACAAGGACCTCTTCTCAATGTCCTTAACTTAATCACATTTGCAAAGTCTATTTTGTCTCCTAAGGTAACAAAAATTCACAGGTTCCTGGGATTAGGGTGTGAGTGTCTTTGGGGACATTATTCTGTCCACCACATGGGGGTCAGGATGTGGACGTCTTTGGGGCCATCAATCTACCACACTCTTTATACCTGGATTTCTCCTGAGATATCCCCTTATTGTTCATTATTGCTGTATCTCCAGCTTGCAAAGCAGAATCTCATGGGTTATGGCTTCAATAAACAATTAAATTCATATAAGTTTTTTTTTCTTATTTAAACTTTTTTTGATAAATTTCAAAATTGATATATCGCATCACAAATCCATACGGTCCATCCATGTCACATTGGAACAATGAATCCACAAAATGTTGGATGCTGCAAAAGGCACCAGTATTGGGGGGCCTCTTATTTAACATGCCTCGGTTGTACCTAAGTCCCTCTTAAGCTATTCAGGTAGCCACAGAGTACGGGGAAGGAGCTCACAATTCTCGTAACAAAACCCACAGTTGTTAACAACACACATCTTCAAGACAGCAAAGGAATAGAACTCACCTTAGTCCTTCAGCGAACACAGTAGAGTAGGTGGGTCTGTGTGTCCACCAGGCATGGAGACTTTCCCTCTGAAAACGCAAGGAGCTGGGTGTCTCCCTCTGAATGAGCAAGATGCTTAAAAATCATGGTCACAAGCTTTTCCGTGATTATAGGTTTTGAACGTGTTTCCCTCACCGGGTCCTATATGCAAATATCCACGGGAGTGTTTGTTTCCTTGATGCAACTATGAAATAGTTTTACAATAGGATGTCAGCATTCCAGGCTTGGAAGACAACCTCGAATTCTCTTGTCACCCCACACCTTCTCAATACTGGAGGGATTCTGATGATTTTCTTTTTTTTGCTAAAGCGGGTGCTTACCTATCCTAAGGGCTCTTGTTTGGAAAGGCAAACACCACTTGTTTGGAAAAGCAAACGCCACACACCTGAGAAGGGTGGACGTGCAGGGCTTCACAGTCACTCACAGGATTGCCGCTGGCTCCCAATGAGTAAAACTACTTAATCTGTGAGCTCGCTTGCCATTTCCACATTCCTGTTAAATGCATTGTTTCTCACCTCCCCCAGGGACCCCAGAGGGTCAGAATCTTCCCTTTTCCTTTGTCTTTAAATGAAACAGTATGAGAATCCTGCATTGCGGGTAGTTCCCAGCATCTGTGGGGAGAGGGGCCACAGTCCTCATGCCTCTGCAGCAGCAGGAGAAAAAGGAACAGCTCCCGCCGCCCACAAGGTGGAAACACACTTCAGGGTGCAGGCTGGCAGTCAACACTTCGCCCCGTGTCCTTCTGGAAACCCCCCATGAGGCTTCTCTCCGAGACTTCTTCCATCCACAGCACATAGTACATGTCCCGGGGAAGGACATCGGCCAATTACCATTTCAAATCAAATGCTTTCCTGATGGGTAGGACTGGAAATGTAAAAACGTTTTAATTATTAGATAATTGAATGGTTCACATCTGGGGATCTTCACGTGGCGAATTGCTGGCTCAAGTTTCTCGTCCGAGAAATGTTTGCAGTCTGTGTCTTGTTTAATCGCGGTTTAAATGCTGACAATAAATGTTTTCCTTTGTAGGGGGCAGTTCGTATACTTATCAGCCAGCGTCTAGGATGGATGGCTTCCCCTTCTTCAGTCGCTCTTGTCTATCCCCACAGTAATCAGCAAATGAGTGCATCTCTAAACCCTCCAGAGATATGTCTTTACTTTGAACACAAGCTAATGTTTGGAAAAGGAACCATCAGTCCTTCCCTGGAAATGCCACACATTTTGAAGGGCTTCTGGGATTTGGGTCTCTTGCAAAAGAACTGATGTAAATGAAATCACTTCCCCCATATGCATCCGGGGTCTTGGCATCTTGTGCAGGTCATGGGTGCAAATGGGGGATCTCGTTGAGGGTCTGATACTGAGGCTGACGCTGATGTGGATGTGGTTACAGATGAGAATGCTGGTGCCGATGCTGCCATAGATGCTAAAGCAGATGTTCTACTGATGCTGATACTGATAATTGATGCTGATGCTGACAGGTACTGACACTGATGCTGATGCTGACGTTGATACTGATGCTGGTGTGGATACAGACGAAGATGCTGGTCCTGATGCTGCCATAGATGCTAAAGCAGATGTTCTACTGATGCTGACGCTGATAATTGATGCTGATGCTGACAGGTACTGACACTGATGCTGATGCTGACGTTGATACTGATGCTGGTGTGGATACAGAGGAAGGTGCTGGTCCTGATGCTGCCATAGATGCTAAAGCAGATGTTCTACTGATGCTGACGCTGATGCTGATAATTGATGCTGATGCTGACAGGTACTGACACTGATGCTGACGTTGATACTGGTGCTGGTGTGGATACAGATGAAGATGCTGGTCCTGATGCTGCCATAGATGCTAATGCTGATGCTCTACTGATGCTGACGCTGATACTGATAATTGATGCTGATGCTGACAGTGTTATTGATGTTGATGCTAACACTGGTGCTGATGTGGAGGTGGAGGTGGAGACAGATGTGGATGCTGCTGCTGCTACTGACGGTGCTATTGGTAACGAGGCTAACACCTATAACTGATGTTGTTACTGACACTGGTGGTAATACCGATAAGCAATGCTGCTACGAATACTGGTAGCGGTACTAATACTGATAACTGGCGCTGTTGTTGATACTGATGCTGACTCTGATATTTTGATGCTGATGCTGATAGGTACTTGACACTGATGCTATTATTGCTACTGGTGCTGATGTGGAGACAGAGGTGGATACTGGTGTGGACGCTGGTGCTACTACTGATGGTGCTGTTGGTACTGATCCTGACGCTAATATTAGTAAGCATGCTTCTATTCACGCTGCTATTCATTCTGATGGTAACACGGATAAACGATGCCGATTCTGATATCGATATTGACACGGATAGCTAACGCTGATACCGATACTGGTCCTTGTCAGGAGCTCAGCCGAGCCCAATGGGCAGTTGAGCTTTCAGGTGTTGGAGCAGTCAGTTAAAGCAACAAACCCAAAATATCAGAGCTAAGCTTTTACTGCAGTGGCAAAAGGAAGGGGCTAAAGCCAGAGGAGGCACCAACTCCCCGCCGTTCCATTTTCCCCCATGCACCGTTGTTCAGGTCGAGGGTCAGGTAGATCAGCACAGATATGGAGGTCGTCTCACTGCTGGGGGAGCCCCAGCAAATGTCCCTAGCAGTTTTATGGAGCCTGGGATGGGGAGATGGTGCGCAGGAAAAGTGGAAAAGTACGGAGAAGTGGAGAAAGAACCTTACAGGTTTCCTTCACCTCCCCACATAAGGAGGTCTCAGCAGAGGCCCCTGAAGACCTCAGCCCAGGGCTTCAGATAAAGAGACCTAGGAATGGAGACTCCAGGGCTGAGAAGGCAAATACACCAAAAAAGCATGACTATGCAGGGTGCCTGAGAGCTCGTCTGCAGCTGCCCCTGAAGACTGCATGCACTGCCCAAGTCTGGTTTGGGGCAGAGACAGTTCTCCCATGAGGCCGTACAAGTAGAGCCTTGTAATTGCCAATGGTGGCGCAGTGGTTGAGAATCTGCCTGCTAATGCAGGGGACACTGGTTCAAGCCCTGGTCTGGGAGGATCCCACGTGCCGCGGAGCAACTAGGCCCATGAACCACAACTACTGAGCCTGCGCGTCTGGAGCCTGTGCTCCACAACAAGAGAGGCTGCGATAGTGAGAGGCCCGCGCACTGCGATGAAGAGGGGCCCCCGCTTGCCACAGCTAGAGAAGGCCCACGTGCAGAAACGAAGACCCAACACAGCAAAAATAAATTAATTAAGTAATAAACTCCTACCCCCAACATCTAAAACAAAAAAAGATATTGGCTATATTCCCTGTGCTGCCCTTGTAGCTTATTTATTTTATACATAGTAGTTTGTACCTCTTAATCCCCTACCCCTATCTTGCCCCTCCCCCTTCCCTCTCCCCACTTGTCACCACTCGTTTGTTCTCTGTATCTGAGTCTGTTTCTTTTTCGTTATATTCACTAGTTTGTTGTATGTTTTAGATTCCATATATAAGTGAGATCATACAGTATTTGTCTTTCTCTGCCTGACTTATTTCATTTAGCATCATGCCCTCCAAGCCCTTCCATGTTGCTGCAACTGGCATTATTTCATTCTTTTTTATGGCTGAGTAGTATTCCATTGTGTATATGTACCACATCTTTATCCATTCATCTGTTGATGGACGTTAAGTGTTTCCACGTTTTGTCTATTGTGAATAGTGCTGTATGAACACTGGGGTGCATGTATCTTTTCGAATTAGTGTTTTTGTTTCTTTCAGATATGACTTTAGGTATCTGTGGAAATCACCATGCCCGTGTCACCTACACAATTGTAGGGAAGAGGCTAAAGACGTCTAGAACCTCACCGGACACGCTGTGTGTGCCTGTAGGCATTCGTTGTTGCTGGAGGGGAGCTATTGGATCACCAGCTCCCTGGGTGGATTTGGGGGTTTTCTACATCTGTGATGGGTGGCTCAGAGCAGCTCCTGATAAAATTAGCTGACACATTTTTGCTACCGATTCTTATAAATTGACAAATTGATAAGATACCCGTGTATCTTGTTTTGTTCCCAAAGCAATTTCACATAAATTAACTCATCTGTTTCTCACAGCAGCTGGAGACAGTACACAGTAGCAGCAAACAGTATCTCAGGGCCGCCAGAGACATTTGGTCGAGAGAGTAGGGGTTCCTCCCACTTACAATTAAATTTCGTAGGAAGCAGCGACATCGGTCAGACCCAAAATGAGGAAACATCAGAACTGAGTCTTTTATCAAATGCTATGGTAGCGACAGATCGCCTGGAAAGAGCTATTTATTCCCTCCAAATGGGGCGACTTTGGTCTTTGGGTGATTCTTGGAAGACAGTTGTAGGGCTCTTGGGGGTTTCATGTCTGTTCAGATTCCACAGAATCTAA
Source organism: Tursiops truncatus (assembly GCF_011762595.2). Lineage (NCBI taxonomy): Eukaryota > Metazoa > Chordata > Mammalia > Artiodactyla > Delphinidae > Tursiops > Tursiops truncatus. The sequence continues at coordinate 6,532,305 of NC_133428.1, read as the reverse complement.
ATCCTGCTGTGGGATTTTGTTCTTTTTCCACATTTAATCCAGCTAACTTTTCCCCCCAAATTTCTGTGGAATACCCCATAAGGTTACATTGGCATGTCCTGCCTTGGAGGAGGATGGTGATAAAAGACCCTGCCTCTTCCCTTTATGAAACTTAGTGATAAATTTGGTGTCCAGCTGTGTGACTTTCTTTCTTCGATTGTGGTAAAGTGTACATACCACAAAATTCACCAGGTTAACCAAAGCGGACAATTCAGGGGCCTTTAACACACTCACGGCTTTGTAGCCACCACCTCTATCTGGTTCCAGAACATTCTCATCCCCCCAGAAGGAGACCCTGTCCCCATGAGCAGTCGCTCCCCCTCCCCTTCCCCCTCCGCAGCCCCTGGTAACCACTAATCCACTTTCTGTCTCCATGGATTTGCCTGTTCTGGACATTTCCTATACGTAGGATCACACTCTGTGTGTCCTTCTGTATCTGGTTTCTTTCACTATTTTTGCCATCAGTTTTTCAAGTCACGGGTTATAGAACCAACACCCCCTTCTCAGAAGATTCTAGAAGGTTCTAGGTTTGCAAAATGGATACATCATCCCCAATCTGGTGGGGATCCCACATCCGATCCAGGGAGCAAGACGTCTCATCATCATCTACAAGTGAAAAGAGAGCTTGTGATTTTCCCATGATGCTGCTTTTTCAGCGAAGCTGCCCCAGTTGCATCATTTCTTTAACTGAAAGCAGTTTCTAATCACTTCTGACCGTGTTCCATAAAAGCGGCCACTCATCTTGTTTAGATTGTGGCTCTTAATTTTCTGTTTTATTCCTTGTCCAACGTAGGGGGGTCAACCTGACCCTCTTCTTTAAACAAGCCCATTGTGCCTCCGTATATACTTCTAATAACTTCAACATTTTTAGGTTTAGAAACTCTAAAAAGTTCATAAATAAGCCAAGACGTTTTTCTGTGTGAGCCACTTGGAGCAAGGGATGGGCCCACCCGACACTAGTTCATTATTTTTCTCCTAGTTTGCTCAGCAGACTGGCTCACCCTCTTAGAAATGACTTGCTGCAAATTCACCCCCGCTGGACGGTGCCAGACGCAGGGGTGGGCCCAGGCTTCTGAGCCCACAGGGCAGTGATACTTCCATGGCAACCGCTCAGCCCTGCCCACCAAGCGGTCCAGGGCTAAAGGACCATCTTTACCCTAAGGACACAGGACATGCAGAAATTACAGACAGCATCGCATGGGTGGAGACCAAGGTGGGGCATGGAAGAGCCTAAGCCCACTGGAACTGTTGACCACTCTCTCTGTCTCAGGCCCACGGGGTTACTTTGGGATTATCCTGAAACATCAGGGACATGCCTCCACACAGCCAACGCCCTCCCCCCGCCCCCTCCTTCTCCTCGGGGGACACATGTGGGCAGAGTCCGTTCCGGCCCCCAGCAATTTCAGGGTGAGTAATTTCCGAGCACGCAATTATAAGTGACTCAAGACCAACTGGTCCCCGAAGAACCATTGAGATGCCTGGATCCCGCCTCTAATTGCATCCAGATCTTAACCTCCGTGTGGCCTGTGTCCCGGCCGTAACCCGGGGCCCCTGCTCTGTGCTCCAACATATGGGACGATTTTCCAATCTGATTGCTGCGATCTGATTAAGGGAAGTTATGTAGCGTCTCGGGAAGGCCCTCCAACAGCTGCTCCGACAGAGAGATTCCCAGGAAAGCATTCTCTGCCGGCTCCAATTCAGGCTTCTACCTTGGAAGGAAAGGGATTGCCCAGGGTTTCAGGGAGGTGAGTGCTGGAGTTGGGGAAAAGGTGAATTGCAGTTTGGGCAAAAAAAAAAATCCTCTTTCCCTGCAAAAGGTGGGAGCTGGAGTGGGAGACAGAGGAGAAGGATGTGGGGGAGGGGAGGGGGAGGGGAGGGGGAGGGGAGACGGGGGAGGGGAGATGGGGGAGGGGAGATAGAGGAGAAGGATGTGGGGGAGGGGAGGGGGAGGGGAGGGGAGGAGGAGGTGGGGGAGGGGGAGATGGAGGAGAAAGATGTGGGGGAGCGGAGGGGAGGGGGAATCGGGGGAGGGGAGAAGGGGTAGGAGGTGGGGGAGGGGGAGACGTAGGAGCGGGAGGTGGGGAAGATGAGGAAGCAGTGGTTCCTGGCAGTCCTGTACCCTTTGGCTTGTGGCCTCATCACTCCAATCCTTGCCTTCATCTCCTCTTGCTTTCTCCTCTGTCTGTCTGGGTCCAATCCCCCCTTGTACAGACACCCTGGTCATTTTGGATTAGAACCCACCCCAGTGACCTCATTTTGCATTGATCATCTTGGCAAAGACGCTGCCTCCAAATACACTCCCATGCTGAGGTTCTGGGGGTGAGGACTTCATCATATGAATTTGGGGCGACAGGGTCCACCCCCTGGAGGCCTCCAGGAGATGAACACAGGCATTGCATCAGAACTGCCCCCCACCTCTGTCATCAATGGTGGAGAGAGTTCTAAGGTTATGAGGCTATAACAGGACCAGGGGTTTCACTGGGGGAAACTTCTGGACCAGAGAGTAGACACCAGGATTCGAAGACCGCACACACATGGCTTGAGGGTCTCATAGAAGGGGAGGGACCTGGGTTGTTCTAAAAATGAAAAGGGAGACTGCCCTTCTCTGGGTTCTGGGTTTTTTTCTCCTCCCACCTGGCTCTGTAGGCTGTAGGGACGCAGAATAAGCTAAGGGGCATGAAGCCCTGGGGTGCTGATCGCTATTCCTGGAAGCAGGACGCAGCTGAGGGTCCTGGGGATGGTGGGTCCCCTGCAGCCCTGGGCATATCTTTGAGCCCATGACTTTGGTCCAAAAGAATATGCCTTCAGACTCTGAGCGTGTCTACTAGGACCTCCATTATGCACTGCTGATGTTGCCAAAAAAGTTAAAATTTCTGAGAACATTTACCATTTCCAGCAGGTTTCCTAGCTTGTCAACCCTGGTGGGTTTTATCCTTGAGATTTAAAAAATTGTTATTACCCGGGCAGCCTTTTCTGTTGGAACACCAGAACTTTTCAAGGTGGTAGAAGAAGGCTTCCACAAACAGCTTGGGCTAACTCCGAGCTTGGGAAATGCAAACTCAGTCTTATTTTATGAAGCGAAAGTAGGTTTTCCTAGAAAAGACGACACATGGTGGAAGATGCCTTTCTTCCGGATGGATGTCCACATCCCCTTGGCGATCAGAAAGCTGTTGTTTTAGGGCTTCAAACCTGCCAGGAGGCAACAGAGTAAGACCTGACAGGGAGAAAATAAGATCCTGAAGGATGTGGGCTCTTGTTCCTGAAGTTCTGCCATGTGATCAACTCATGAATAGGGATGAAGCACAGGTGTCCACCACCGTGGCATTGGGCCAAATATCCAATGTAAGGGAACCCTTTATTCCACATGCGTGTGCCCAAAATTTGGAGATAATCATTCCCACCAAACTTTACTTAGCAAGAAAAAAAATGCATCTTGCGTTGACCAAAGATCTACGTAGAAAATATCACTGCTCACATATCAGGTGCCCCTAAAAGCATTAAGTCTGTTCCCTTATTGATTCATTCATAAACCATGTATCAGGCACATATATATCTGTCTGCACCAGGAGGTTGTGCTAAGTAACAAACTGTCCCCACATCCCAGTGGCTTTTTTTTTTTTTTTTTTTTTTTTACGCGGGCCTCTCACTGTTGTGGCCTGTTCCTTTGCAGAGCACAGCTTCCGGACGCGCAGGCTCAGCGGCCATGGCTCACGGGCCCAGCCGCTCCGCGGCATGTGGGATCTTCCCAGACCGGGGCACGAACCTGTGTCCCCTGCACCAGCAGGTGGACTCTCAACCACTGCGCCACCAGGGAAGCCCCCCAGCGGCTTTTAACAGCAAAGGTTTGTTTCTCTCCCATGCCCACTGCAGGTCTGCTGCAGGTGCTGCTTCTTCAGAACAAAGATGGACAAAGTCACCACCATCTGGACATCGGCAAAAGAAACCTTGTAAGATTTTTCACGTCCTAGCGGTTAGAGGTTTCACCCTGCAAGGCACACGCTTCCCTTCCTGCCAGCAAGGCAGTGGCCAGAACCATCCCTTGGGCTCCTTTATCCCTCTTGTGGGCTTGGGATGAGAAGGGCCACCCATCGTGTGTGTGTGTGAAGATATAGAACAGCAGACACGGTGACCACAGATACCTCCAGTGGTCCAGCCTCAGGGGAACCAGACATGAGCTGTGTAGAACGTTGAAACCAGGGAGCCCCACGGTGCTCATGTGCTCCCAACTCACGGGAATGTGTTAAAGTCCTAGAAAAGAGATTTTAGGCACAACTGAGCACTGTGAGATGGATGGACCCTTTTAGCCTCCATCTCAAGGGCGTGTGGGTTTAGGATCACCAAGAATCAGGAAGCTGTTTGCAGAGGAGCAAGACCCTTCCTGAATTTTCAGACCTGGACAAATACACTCACTTTTTTAACACCTATATTTAATTTTAATAATTTCTTATTATTGTGGCAAAATACATCATGAAATGATATACTATCAAATAAACCATATGATATACAAACGTTACCACTTTAAGTATTTTTGTGTATAAGTTACTGGCATTAAGTACATTCACGTTGTTGTGCAAACATCCCCACCATCCATTGCCAGAACTTTTCCATTTTCCCCAACTGAAACTGTGTCCCCATTAAATACCAGCTCCACAAGCACCTCCCCTGCCCCTAGTGACCATCCTTCTACTTTTTGTCTCTATGAATCTGATGACTCTAGGGACCTCCTATAAATGAAATCACACAGTATTTGTCCTTCTGGGTGTGCCTTATTTCACTGAGCATCTTCTCCTCAAGGTGCATCCACGTGGTAGCAGGTGTCACAGTTTCCTTCCTTGTTTTTGTTTTTTAACAACTTTATTGGTGTATAATTGCTTTACAATGGTGTGTTAGTTTCTGCTTTATAACAAAGTGAACCAGCTATACATATACATATATCCCCATATCCCCTCCCTCTTGCGTCTCCCTCCCACACTTCCTGTCCCACCCCTCCAGGTGGTCACAAAGCACCGAGCTAATCTCCCTGTGCTATGCGGCTGCTTCCCACTAGCTATCTATTTTACATTTGGTAGTGTATCTATGTCCATGTCACTCTCTCACTTCGTCCCAGCTTACCCTTCCCCCTCCCCGTGCCCTCAAGTCCATTCTCTATGTCTGCATCTTTATTCCTGTCCTGACCTTAGGTTCTTCAGAACCATTTTTTCTTTTCTTTCTTTTTTATTCTAGATTCCAAATATATGTGTTAGCATACAGTATTTGTTTTTCTCTGACTTACACTTCACTGTGTATGCTTACACTTCACTGTGTATGACAGATTTTAGGTCCATCCACCTCACTACAAATCACTCAATTTCATTTCTTTTTATGGCTGAGTAATATTCCATTGTATATATGTGCCACATCTTCTTTATCCATTCATTGGTCGATGGACACTTAGGTTGCTTCCATGTCCTGGATATTGTAAATAGAGCTGCAATGAACATTGTGGTACCTGACTCTTTTTGAATTATGGTTTTCTCAGGGTATATGCCCAGTAGTGGGATTGCTGGGTCATATGGTAGTTCTATGTTTAGTTTTTTAATGAACCTCCATAATGCCCTCCATAGTGGCTGCACCAATTTACATTCCCACCAACAGTGCAAGAGGGTTCCCTTTTCTCCACACCCTCTCCAGCATTTATTGTTTGTAGATTTTTTGATGATGGCCATTCTGACTGGTGTGAGGTGTAACGTCATTGTAGTTTTGATTTACATTTCTCTAATGATTAGTGATGTTGAGCATCCTTTCGTGTGTTTGTTGGCAATCTGTATATCTTCTTTGGAGAAATGTCTATTTAGGTCTTCTGCCCATTTTTCGATGGGGTTGTTTTTTTTTTTAATATTGAGCTGCATGGGCTGCTTGTAAATTTTGGAGATTAGTCCTTTGTCAGTTGCTTCATTTGCAAATATTTTCTCCCATTCTGAGGGTTGTCTTTTGGTCTTGTTTACGGTTTCCTTTGCTATGCAAAAGCTTTGAAGTATCATTAGGTCCCATTTTTTAATTTTTGTTTTTATCTCCATTTCTCTAGGAGGTGGGTCAAAAAGGATCTTGTGGTGATTTATGTCATAGAGTGTTCTGCCTATGTTCTCCTCTAAGAGTTTTATAGTGTCTGGCCTTACATTTAGGTCTTTAATCCATTTTGAGTTTATTTTTGTGTATGGTGTTAGAGAGTGTTCCAATTTCATTCTTTTATATGTAGCTGACCAGTTTTCCCAGCACCACTTATTGAAGAGGCTGTCTTTTCTCCATTGTATAGTCTTGCCTCCTTTATCAAAAATATCGTGACCATAGGTGTGTGGGTTTATCTCTGGGCTTTCTATCCTGTTCCATTGATGTATATTTCTGTTTTTGTGCCGGTGCCATACTGTCTTGATTACTGTAGCTTTGTAGTAGAGTCTGAAGTCCAGGAGCCTGATTCCTCCAGCTCTGTTTTTCTTTCTCAAGACTGCTTTGGCTATTCAGGGTCTTTTGTGTCTCCATACAAATCGTGAAATTTTTTGTTCTAGTTCTGTGGAAAATTCCATTGGTAGTTTGATAGGGATTGCACTGAATCAGTAGATTGCTTTGAGTAGTATAGTCATTTTCACAATGTTGATTCTTCCAATCCAAGAACATGGTATATCTCTCCATCTGTTTGTATCATCTTTAATTTCTTTCATCAGTGTCATAGTTTTCTGCATGCAGGTCTTTTGTCTCCTTAGGTAGGTTTATTCCTAGATATATTATTCTTTTTATTGCAACAGTAAATGGGAGTGTTTCCTTAATTCCTCTTTCAGATTTTTCATCATTAGTGTATAGGAATGCAAGAGATTTCTGTGCATTAATTTTATATCCTACTTCTTTACCCAATTCATTCGTTGGTTCTAGTAGCTTTCTGATAACATCTATAGGATTCTCTATGTATAGTATCATGGCATCTGCAAGCAGTGACAGCTTTATTTCTTCTTTTCCTATTTGGATTCCTTTTATTTCTTTTTCCTCTCTGATTGCTGTGGCTAAAACTTCCAAAACTATGTTGAATAATAGTGGTGAGAGTGGATATCCTTGTCTTGTTCCTGATCTTAGAGGAAATGGTTTCAGTGTTTTACCATTGAGAACAACGTTGGCTGTGGGTTTGTCATGTATGGCCTTTATTATGTTGAGGTAAGTTCCCTCTATGCCTACTTTCTGGAGAGTTTTTATCATAAATGGGTGTTGAAATTTGTAGAAAGCTTTTTCTGCATCTATTGAGATGATCATATTGTTTTTCTCCTTCAATTTGTTAATATGGTGTATCACATTGATTGATTTGCATATACAGAAGAGTCCTTGCATTCCTGGGATAAACCCCACTTGATCATGGTATATGATCCTTTTAGTGTGCTGTAGGATTCTGTTTGCTAGCATTTTGTTGAGGATTTTTACATCTATGTTCATCAGTGATATTGGCCTGTAGTTTTCTTTCTTTGTGACATCTTTGTCTGGTTTTGGTATCCGGGTGATGGTGAGTTCATAGAATGAGTTTGGGAGTGTTCCTCCCTCTGCTATATTTTGGAAGAGTTTGAGAAGGATAGGTGTTAGCTCTTCTCTAAATGTTTGATGGAATTTGCCTGTGAAGCCATCTGGTCCTGGGCTTTTGTTTATTGGAAGATTTTTCATCACAGACTCAATTTCAGTGCTTGTGATTGGTCTGTTTATATGTTCTTTTTCTTCCTCATTCAGTCTCAGAAGGTTGTGCTTTTCTAAGAATTTGTCAGTTTCTTCCACGTTGTCCATTTTATTGGCATAGAGTTGCTTGTAGTAATCGCTCATGATCCTTTGTATTTCTGCACTGTCAGTTGTTACTTCTCCTTATTCATTTCTAATTGTATTGATTTGAGTCTTCTCCCTTTTTTTCTTGAGGAGTCTGGTTAATGGTTTATCAATATTGTTTATCTTCTCAAAGAACCAGCTTTTAGTTTTATTGATCTTTGCTATTGTTTCCTTCATTTTTTTTTCATTTATTTCTGATCTGATCTTTATGATTTCTTTCCTTCTGCTAACTTTGGGGTATTTTTGTTCTTTCTCTAATTGTTTTAGGTGTAAGCTTAGGTTGTTTATTTGAGATGTTTCTTGTTTCTTGAGGTAGGATTGTATTGCTATAAAATTCCCTCATAGAACTGTTTTGCTGCATCCCATAGGTTTTGGGTTGTCATATTTTCACTGTCATTTGTTTCTAGGTATTTTTTAATTTCCTCTTTGATTTCTCCAGTGATCTCTTGGTTATTTAGCAGTGTATCATTTAGCCTCCGTGTGTTTGTATTTTTTACAGACTTTTTCCTGTAATTGAAATCTGATCTCATAGCATTGTGGTCGGAAAAGATACTTGATATGATTTCAATTTTCTTAAATTTACCAAGGCTTGATTTGTGACCCAAGATATTATCTATCCTGGAAAATGTTCCATGAGCACTTGAGAAGAAAGTGTATTCTGTGGTTTTGGGATGGAATGTCCTATAAATATCAATTAAGTCCATCTTATTTAATGTATCATTTAAAACTTGTGTTTCCTTATTTATTTTCATTTTGGATGATTTGTCCATTGGTGAAAGTGAGGTGTTAAAGTCCCCTACTATGATTGTGTTACTGGGGAAAAGGTGATATGAGTTAATTTATGTGAAATTGCTTTGGGAACAAAACAAGATACACGGGTATCTTATCAATTTGTCAATTTATAAGAATCGGTAGCAAAAATGTGTCAGCTAATTTTATCAGGAGCTGCTCTGAGCCACCCATCACAGATGTAGAAAACCCCAAAATCCACCCAGGGAGCTGGTGGTCCAATAGCTCCCCTCCAACAACAACGAATGCCTACAGGCACACACAGCGTGCCCAGTGAGGTTCTAGGCATCTTTAGCCTCTTCCCTACAATTGTGTAAGTGACATGGGCATGGTGATTTCCACAGATATCTAAAGTCATATCTGAAAGAAACAAAAACACTAATTCGAAAAGATACATGCACCCCAATGTTCATAGCAGCACTATTCACAATAGACAAAACGTGGAAACACTTAACGTCCATCGACAGATGAATGGATAAAGATGTGGTATATATACACAATGGAATACTACTCAGCCATAAAAAAGAATGAAATAATGCCAGTTGCAGCAACATGGAAGGGCTTGGAGGGCATTATGCTAAATGAAATAAGTCAGACAGAGAAAGACAAATACTGTATGATCTCACTTATATATGGAATCTAAAACATACAACAAACTAGTGAATATAACAAAAAAGAAACAGACTCACAGATACAGAGAACAAACGAGAAGAACCAGGTGGACAACTTTAGGACCTTCATGTGGGCTAAGAGCATTTGGTGAAGAGTCGCTTTGGGGAAGTGAAGGTCCATGTTCCGATGAGCATTGCCACATCAGAAGACCAAGAACTGTCAGGGAATACACAGGATTGGATTTGCAGGTCAAGCCTATGCCCAAGGCATCTTCAGATGTAAGTGTTCTCTCTCGGCTGCTGGGTCAATATCACTTGTCAATACACATTGATATGGGCTTTCAAGGCAAGTCAACAATGACATGAACGCACATCAAAAATAACTTTATCATGGCCATTCCAATCTCCATGAATTTGTGGCATGGTTAAGATATAATAGAGACTCTAGTATCTGCACAGAGTGCTTTAAACACCTGGATGCCAACATCGAATGCGGCTCCTCAGGTGAAGTGGGATTGCAGGTCTCAGAAAGCAATTTTCAGGATTTAGAATATCGGTGAGGCTGTAACACTTTACACTGGAGTCCCACTTTCTCATTTCCTGGCTGAACGTGCCATCAGATATTTTAAAGGTCCTCGTCCCCTTCATTAACCTATAACGTTTTCAGTGACGGGAGCCGAGGGACCACTGGTATCCCACCTTCTATTTTTCATGGCGACACAACCTCTGAGTTTTAGTTGGACACATGTCAACCCCCACAAGGAAGCCTGCCTTGTCTTGCCTTTAAAGGGCCGGGGGTGGGGATGCTACACTTTTCCCTGTGGTACTGGCTGTAACGTGAATGCAAGGCTTGGAGATGAGCAATTCTCCTCGACCATGGGGGAAACCTCGGAACGCAAGCCAGATATGGTCGGAGAAAGTGTCTGCTCTAACTCACCTCCCTGTAACCACATGGAGTTCTGGCTTAGCCCTGTGACTTGCTCTGGCCAGAGGTCCGAAAACAAACATGAAACAAGGTACAAAATGTTTGAACACTGCTTCCTGTCATCATGTGAAGCTCTGGGGGCCCCCAAGATCTCCAGGGGGACAAGCACAAAAGATCCACGAAGCCAAGGCTTCCCTAGTCCATCCTGCCCTTGACCAAGCCACCCAGACCAGAATGGCTCAGCTGACCCCACATCAAAAGGAATAAATGCTCATCACCTTAGGCCATAAAGATTTGTGGGTGGCCTGTTATTCAGCCAAAGCTTGTACACTCAGGACATGAAATGAGGAAAATACTGCCAGTTTGCTGATAGATGTTGAGTAGAGACCTTGCTTTCTTAGGATATCTGGGGCGTCTATATTTGGCCAAGATTAGAACATCTTTACTTGGTCTGTCTCCTCTCAGTGGGTGAAGCCAGGTCCTCCTAGGTGGGTCCCCAAACATGTGCTCTGCCCTGCAGTGTGTGAGCTCTACCTAATTCTGATTTACATGGAGAACAGTGCAAAGAGGCACTGTAATGCAAAACATAAGAGAAAAGATATGTAAGAAAAACGATATAAGAGAAAACAAGGGCTTCCCTGGTGGCTCAGTGGTTGAGAGTCCGCCTGCCGAGGCAGGGGACACGGGTTCGTGCCCCGGTCCGGGAAGATCCCACATGTCACGGAGCGGCTGGGCCCGTGAGCCATGGCCACTGAGCCTGCACGTCCGGAGCCTGTACTCTCTGTACTCTGCAACAGGAGAGGCCACAGCAGTGAGAGGCCCGCGTACTGCAAAAAAAAAAAAAAACAAAACAAGGATATCTAAGAGAAAACAATAATAATTTCCCAGAAGATGAACTGAGGGTGCAAAGTTCTGGAATGAGAGTCATTCTTTGGCCTCTCCAGAGTGCACTTCTGTGGGATCTGGTCCAGAAGCATCTTCCCCTTTCACCTGTGGGCAGGTGCTTGCAGGAAGCCTGCACCACTGTTTAATAGGGAAGAACAAATCTGACTCCATATTAGATCTGTTTCTTTTACTTTAACCTTTGTCCTCTATTGCTTTTGCTACTAGTTAAGAATGTTGCCTATAGCCTGAAATATACAGAATAGCCCATTCTCAAGGCTTTGACCTTTAAACATATAGCACTTTTCCATTCATACAGAGATAAAATGTTGCAGAACAGAAAATAACATGTGTCTTGTTGGAGGTTTACAGGAACATCATGACCTGACCTACATGGACAGCTGCAAGGACAAAGGATTCCAGCACCAAAAAGTTAGAAACAACCAGACACACTCCCTCCCCTTTTAGTACAAAATAAGCCTTAATTCTAACTTGGGGAAGATGGTTCTTTGGGACACGAGTCTACACGAGTCTTTGTCTGCTTGCTTTCCAAACAAAGTCTTTATTCTTTGTCCCAACAACTCGTCTTTCAGTTTATTGGCCCGTCCTATGGCGAGCAGTACAGGCTTGGACTCGATAACACCTGTTTCTGTCATAAATTAGTGTGTTAATTGCATGCACGGGGCTGTGAATTTGAGAGGTGTGGGAGCGACGGCCCCCGGCTGGGATTTCCAGAGATCCTGTTGCAGGCATCCTTAGGATAAGTGCGTCCACAGCCCTTCTTAATGTGCTCCTGAAAGTAAGTTATGGACGCTTTAACATCTGCAGAGCTGCAGATGTGTGTGGAGCACGGCTCTCTCTGCTCCCAAGGACGAAATTAATTTTTGAGATGTCCACATTGCCTCAACATCACCCATCAAGCACCGCATTGGAGAAGCCCAACCACTTTGCTACTTTTTATTGCTTTTTAAAAAAAAATAAACCTCTGTTCAAAAATATACTCAGACATTCTTCTGTCACAGACTGAATCTGTTCCCAATTTCTTGTCCAAACAATGAAAAATATACAAGTGCATTTTCCGCGAGACCCCTTCTGACCTTTTCAAAGGGAAGTGGCACCCAGCACAGCGGTTGACGGTTTCTGGACGTTTGATCTGAAGTGGAGGCCACCTGTTTCCACAACTCATCGGGTAACGTTTGACCACACTCCCCAAAGTGGGGCTTTGCAAAACTGACATCCCAGAAGGTTGTAGATCTAAGCTTAGGAAAACAGACATTCAAAGATTTTTGAAGTGTTTAAATGACTTCTGCTAATTTGATGGTGTTGACTACAGAGATAATAGGAACCAAATTGAAATGGGCGATTAGATAATTAGATATATTCCCCAGACCCTTACAAATTCAATCATGTGGGGGAGTGGGTGTGTCTAGAGAGACAGAGAGGGAAAGATGTAATAGATGCAGAGATAGATAGAAATTAGATTAAATAGATGATAGAGCTAGATAAATAGAGATGATGGATTGACAGATATAATAGGCATGTAGGTAGATAAGGATAGGTAGATAGATACATGATAGATAGATAGATAGATAGATAGATAGATAGATAGATAGATAGAGATGAATAGGAGACAGATAAATCCTCTATAGGATGTTTTGTTATTTGGGGGGGCATGATTCTAATGGCCTTTCTATCTTATGTTGCTGCTTATTCTGAAAATAATCTTAAATTTTGATGTTTCAGCTACAACAGGACCCAGTAGGTGTTGGTCACCAGTTTCTGTTTTTCCCAGTGGCTGGTGGGAGAGAGCCTAGGCTGGGGACTTTCTGATAAATTTCCAACTGCTCTGGTTGAGCTCCAAAAGATATGTCTATGTCCAAATCCCTGGAACCTTTGTGCCCAACACATCTTGCAGCTGATAAACAAATGTAGGAAAAATAAGAGGAAAACCACACCTGACCGTAGTTTGGGGCGAATCCTCAGGTTTTCCCATCCACAGCCGATGTTCTCAAACCACGCTGACCGCAGGCTGCTAAACGTCCGTTACAAAGCACTCAGAGCCTCTTGCCTGTTTGGTGGATTCCGTGCCCTTCAGTTGGCCTGTTGCCATCTATCAGGTGCTCTTGGGGGACCCTCCTGGCATTCCTTCACCCGGGACCTCGAAACACGAAACAGAGTAGAAGATGCCCCTTGGGACATTCGGACCTTGCCCTCTGCGTCTCCCTGAGGCCCCCGCTCCACGACACTGTGCCATCCAGTCCTGGCCCCCGCTCCACGACGCCGTGCCGTCCAGTCCTGGTGGAAAATAAACTAGTTAATGTGACTGAGGTCAACCGATGGGCTTCTCTCCGTGATAAATTCAAGCAAATTGAATGTAATTGCCTCAACTGAATTCAGAGCAAGTCCTGGCCCAACCTTCTGCTGCGAGCTCTGCTGGCTCTGGGGGAGCCGGAGCCCATGACATCATGCGGACCATTTGCACATACTTATGCAATTTGTCATAATTCTGTCTGTATCGTCTGGAGGCTGCAGGATCTGCCTCTGGCCTCTCTGTGAAGTCAAAGATTTGAGAATCACATGCTGGGCGTACTGTGGGTATATGTGTGGGGTGTGTGTGTGTGTGTGTGTGTGTGTGTGTGTGTGTGTGTGTGTGGTGGGGAGGCGTTTGTGTGTGTGATAGGGGTGTGCTGGGCAGAAGATGCGAATCTCTTGATAGAAACCAAGAAACTGTATTATGACTTAAGCACGCAGCAAAGCCAGCAGGTTCCAGAACAAGTATAGACAAACCTGGGCTGTCCCTCAGCCAGTGGACACACCTGCGTACAGGTGTGCCTTCCACTGGTTTCACTGTGGACGCTTTTTCAGGTAAAGTTGTGGAAGGTCAGACTTTGTCCCTTCCAACCTCAACACAGTGTCCACCCAGGCAGGGGCCACCTGCCTTTCCCTAAACGATGTCTTAAGGTTGAGCCATGGAAACACAGCATCCCCAGCTAGACTTGAATTTCAGGGCAACAGTGGAGAACTTTTCAGTGTCGGTATGTCCAGCGTGACATGTGCCGTCTGCCGCAAATCCAGGTCGGACGGGGCCTCCTGCACGTTTAGGGGCCAACTCTACACACCTGCAAAGAAAACGAACAATTTGCAAATCTTACTTCCCTCTAAAATTGCAAATTTGTTCACACCAAAGCAAAGAAGTCATGGACACGGTAACTATTCCTGGCCGAGGTTAGGAGGGCCCCGAGTTACATGCTGGCAACAAGGTTCTGGTTGAGTTTGGGGCACGGACAGAGGTGACGGGGGACGCAGACAGGGTCTCTCTGAGCAGGAGACCCCCTTTGAGATGGCAGAAGTTGGTCCATTTGGGGATAGTTTCCTGGGGAATCTTTGGGGGCCACTCAGGGCTGGTCCATCGTGACGGAAACCTCAGAATGAATTTGTGAACTCGCAACAAAAGCCTGTATAAAACCAGATGAGGCATGACGGAATTAAAGTCTTTGAGTCAGAGGCCGGCCATGGCGTCCCACCAGATGTGAGGCAGCCAGGCAGGCCCCGCCGACCACGGTTCCAATTAGATCCCGGGATGACCTCATGCAGAGGGTATGGCCCAAATATTAAAAATTCCTGGGGCAAATGGCATTAGGGAAGGGAAGGGGTGCGTACATGCTTCATTTTTTATTTCAGCACCAGCTCTGCCGGCCGGTGCGATGGTAGGAGAGGAAATTGCCAGGTCTTGCCTTCGTGTTTTACTGGATGGAAGACAGATTTACAACACATGGAAGAAACAATTAGGACGGGGGCTCCGCCGACTACAAAGCGGGGAAATAAATTCCCGTAATGAGACGGGAAAAGCGCAGGGCAGGAGTGAGCTATGTGCTGGCGTCCAGAGGCTACGGCAGGTCGCCGTGGGATGCCCTCGGCAACAGATGGCCCGCAGATTCCGCACGGCCCCGGCCTCGCTTATGGTTTTATGAGACTCTCCCCCTGCTGCCCGTCCCCGAGACTCCAGGCCAGAAAAGGCACTAGAGCACAGGTATCTGTGAGCTGAAGCCTGAGTCACCTTAAATGGCGACTTGCCCATCAAGGAGGGGAAGGGAAGGAGGTGAGAGGTGATTGGGATGAGCCCGGGTAGACTGTGTGCCTGCAGTGGGCAGGGCTTCTCAAAGGCACAGCTACTGCTCAGAGCTGCCTTCCAAAATGAGTGCAAGAAATAATACCCAGCCGTGAAAAGGGGTGAAGCTCTGACACAGGCTACCACGTGGATGGACCTTGAACACAGGACGCTCAGTGAGAGAAGCAGACCCAGAAGGACACACAGTGTGTGTTTCCGTTGATAGGAGACGTCCAGAACAGGCAAGTCCACAGAGAGAGAAACTGGGTTAGTGGTGTTAGTAATGGAAGTAAGAGGATGGGGCGTGACTTTTAATGGGGACGGGGCCTCTTTTGGGGGACAAGGATGTTGTAGAACCAGATAGAAGTGGTGGATACACAACACTGTGAGTGCCCTAAACGCCCCTGGATTACCCACTTTAAAAATGGTACAAATGAACTTATTTACAAAGTGGAAATAGAGTCACAGATGTAGAAAACAAACTTATGGTCACCAAGGGGGAAAGGGCAGGGGCGTGGGAGTGATAAGTTGGGAGACTGGGATTGACATATACACACTGCTATATATAAAATAGCTAACTAATAAGGACCTACTGTATAGCACAGGGAACTCTACGCAGTACTCTGTAATACTCTATATGGGAAAAGAATCTTAAAAAGAGTGGATACATGACTATGTATAACTGATTCGCTTTGCTGTATACCTGAAACTAACACAACATTGTAAATCAACTCTACTCCAATAAAAATTTTTTAAAAAAAGTTTTTTAAATAGAGAGTGTAACAAAATAAAATGCTCAATTTTAAGTTATGCGAATTTCATCTCAATTTTTTAAAAGTGTAGAACGTGGGTTCCTTGTTGAGAAGGCTGCTGAGAAGCGGAAGTCAGGTGTTGGGTGGTCATCCTCCCTGACAGCAGGGGGCCTGGGGCTGAGCTGGTGATGACCCGCTGGTGTTGACAAGGTCAGAGGCCACAGACCTGACCCACAGACCTGGCTGGTAGAGAGCTCCATCCCATGAGACTGACACCTTAACTCTGACCGTTTAACACAGATGTGTGGAAGCAACGGGTCCCAGGTTGAGGAAACATGGGTCCTTGGTGGGAATGAACCCCACGCAAGAAGGACAATTTGGAGAGTTTTTCATCTGGACTGGACGACGCTTTGATGCGGGGCGTCCCGGACCCTGTGGGCTGTGGAGCATCTTCCCTGGTCTCCACCCACCAGGTGCCAGGAGCTCCCCTCCCCGCAGTGCTGACAACCAATAATGTTTCCAGATATTGAGAAGTGTCTACTGGGGGTTAAATTGTCCTTGGGTGCAAACGACTGCCATAGATAGAAAGTTACATGATGGATAGATCGATCGATCAATCGATAGATAGATATGATGGATAGATGATAGATAAATAGAGAGACGATAGATAATAAATAGATAAATCATATAGACAATCGAAACATAGATAACAGGTGATAGATAGATAGATAATTGATAGAAAGTCTCTCATGCTAAAGCAGGGCTTCTCAGCAACACCCCACTGACGTTTGGGGCTGGGTGACTCTCTGATGTGAGACGTCCTGTGCCCTGTGGGCTGTGGAGCAGCATCCCTGGTCTCCACCACCACGTGCCAGGAGGACCCTCTGCCTCCAGGTGGTGAGACCAAAAATGTCCAAGACATTATCAGATGTTATTGCCTTCATTGGGACAACATCTATCAATTAGAATACCACTTGGATCTTACTTTCCAGAAACTAGAACAAATACCACTTGGATCTTACTTTCCAGAAACTAGAACAAAGAGGCAGGTGCCAGTGGGAATCCTTCCCATCTTGTGTGGAACTAGGTACCCAACGTGCAGGGATAGATGTGGGACTGTTTTGATCTCAGGGTTGATGGGGCAAGTGGTGGCCTGTTTAGGGTCCCAGCAGGCAGGACAGCCCTGGGTGATTTGTACACCCCTCTGCCCCCCATGCATTAGCCTCCAGCCCTGGTGCCCATGTAGGTCCCTGTAGATGGGAACCCACAGGCTGGGTTTGAACAGGCCCTCCAGGTGATCCTGACCCATAGTCAATTTGAGAACCTACAGCAGGCAGCTGGGGATTTGTAACCCACAGGCAGAGTGAGGGGTTCGGTGGGTGGAAAATGCCTAAGAGGAGATGTGAAGGGCAGAGGGATTCTGGCTAAATTGACATAGCGGGACTCTTGCCCAGTCTGGATTCGGCAGGAAGAAGATGGTTGAGGCTGTCTTGAGAAGAGGGCTTAGAGGAGGTTGTTTGGAATTTGGTCAAAGAGAGCATCTGTCCTGCCCAGGAGTGGGGTTTCTGGGTTGTAGGGTCACACCATGTATAAAGTCTTGGGGAACCGCCATATTGTTTTCCAGAAGGGCTGCTCTGTCCCACATTCCTGCCAGCAAGAGTCATGAGGTGTCTACATCCTCGCCAACACTTGTTATTTTCCTGAATTTTATTATAGCCATATCTGGTGCACACATACCGTGCACTTGGCACCTAAGGAAAGTTCGTGGCGTGAATAAGCGCCTCTAAATTCCACACATAGCTTTCCATGTTTAGCATGCACATTTCCAAATCCAGAATTAGAAAAAAAAATTAATGGTGTCATGAAACCCTATTTGCCTGTGGCCAGTTTCAACCTCGACCAGTGTGTTGCCAATCCCATTTCATTTTCCATCCTTTTCACTGTCATGCTCTTTGAAGGCAAATTCCAGACATTACATCATCTTACCTATAGTTAGTTTAGGGTGTCGTTCCAACAGATAATAGTATCTTTTAATTCGTAATCACAATACCACATCAAGCCCTAAAGACAAACTATACTCCCCCAGGAGATGCAAATTTCCACCATGGACTCCAAGATGAATGTTTACACTTGGTGGGTCCAAGTCAGCATCCAAACAAGATCACCCCATCACGTCTGATGGATTTATTTCAAGTCTTTTTGTAGAAAAATATAATGTATTGAGGTGAATTTGACACAAGACAAAACGAACCACTTAAAAATGAGTAATTCTGTGACATTTAGGACACTCACAGCTTTGTGCAACCACCACCTCTATCTAGTTTCAAAACATTTCTGTCTTCACAAAGGAAAACCCTGTATCCTTTAAACTATCCCTCCCCATCCCATTCCCCCAGCCCCTGGCAACCACTAACCCACTTTCTTGTCTTTGTGGATCTGCCTGTTCTGGACGTTTCCTATCAATGGCATCACACACTGTGTGTCCTTCTGCGTCAGCTTCTCTCACCGAGCATCGTGTGTTCAAGGTTGGCTGAGTCATATTCCACTGTGTGGATGGACTCCACGCTGTTCACCCATCCATCCATTGATAGATTCCCTATCTTTTCAACCCTTTCTGCACTGTGTTATTTGCCAGTTATTTTGAAAATGGTGTCCTTCTGCTGTGGTGTCTCCCACAAGCTGACGGGGTGGATTGAATTTGTGGAACATATTTCTCTGGCCCTCCCATGACCTGCAAACTGGGAGTGGAATGTGGAAGCCTGGTAAATTCAGGTTGAATAATTCTCCTGCTGCATCACACCACATGGGGCAGGATGTCGGGGAGTCCATTCTTTGGGATGTCATACTTAATTAGAGCTTTATCACTAGTAGCTGGCATGGCCAGCCGATCCAGGCACTGTAAAGTCCCCCATCCTTCTTTTTCCATGGACGGTTTAAACACCCATGAAAGATCATCATGCAGATTTGTCTTGCATTGGGTTTCTATCATGGAGATGCACAACTTCATACTTTATTCTGCATGTCTGAGCCCGAATTCTCCTGTTGAAAAAAGATCATTCCTTCCTGTAATGTCTAGATACTCAGAAATACACGATGCACGGGAAGACAAAGAATTTTAAACTTTTTTTTTCTCTAACTTTTCTAAAATCGGTTTTCGGAACACTGACTCGGAGCTCTGGTGTCCTCTAAAGATAACACAAGAGTCTCTCTCTCTTTCTGTCTCTGTAGTAGAAGTCACAGATTTGCCATATTTGATGAATTTCATTCCATTCCCTACACTGTTGGTGTGGGTTCTCACCTCATTGCAGATCAGAGGCAGCCCTTCTGATCTGTCCCAACATCCTTTGGACAAGATACGATCAGTCTTTGGTGTCTTTTATTCTGAGTGCTGACACGACGCCCCCAACTCACCCTGCACATTTCCTGCCCGCACCTTAGAGCAGTCAAGGGCATCCAGAAACCAAAAGCAGATTTTCTTATAGAGACCTTCCTAATGACACGAACACTTAGGATTTTCTTTACCCGTTCATAGGCGATAGACGATTGGTGATCTGGAATATATGACATAATAGCATATCAAATATGTTAGAAGTTTTAAAATTAGAATATGTAATTGTACACAGAATACTTCAAACTGTTATCTTCTTTTACACCGGGTATATTTAGAATGGAAAGAAAAAAAAACAGTGTCCCCAACACTTTCCGAGAGAGGTTTCCTCTGAAGGTAATTGTCATCTCCTCTCTCCGTGATAATTCACTCCTGGCATCCGCACTATTTAATAAAATTCAGTAATGCAATTTGCTTAGATCAAACCCCAATTAAGGAGTCATGCCAACCCCGTGCCTCCAAGTCTGAAGGGGTTAACGCTCTTTTATGTTTGCGATTACCATTTTATTACCCATGCTTTGCGGAAGACCCATTATCATAAAATTGAGAATTCCCATCAAGTCCCCCCCACACCCCGGCCCCCGAAGAGAACAGCTTTTCCGCACGAGTGACTCAGATGCTTATGTGAGGCAATTACTGGGTGTCCGTCATGTGTGCCGAGGATTGAAAATAAAAATTAAAGTAACGAGGCATGAGCTGGATTTAAGGAAGTCTCGCCATACTTAATTTGTGTTTGTATTGAATTATTTAAACCCTCTCCCCCAGCCGGCACCCATCCACTTGTATTTGTAGCCACGTCAGAAAAGAGATGTGCGTAGCTCTTTCTCAGGAGACTGCCAAGGGGCCCTGCTAATTAATAATGTGATTTTTTTTAATGAGGGGAAAGCTGATTTGGGGCTGTGAGTGTTTGCACTCCACCCACAGAGGCTGAAGGATAGGGATCAAGTATTGAGTGATGGATGCTGTTGAGCTCCTTGTATGTGATGAGTTTCTCCCAGAAGGAGGACTCTCCGGGGGAAAGGATGATTGATCCAACCTTAATGATGTAGTAATCTTCTAAAAACCAATCTACATATGCGGGTGTGCCTCTACACAGTTACGGGTGTTGGGATGGTGGCGCTCTTACATCTGTTAAAACCACCCTGCGAAATCACAAGCATTTCTTTACTGGTTTTGTCTTCCGCATGGTGACCATAAGACCAAGCATGCGGAGCTATCTTCAAAAATACCAGTTACCGGGGTTTCCTGGTGGCGCGGTGGTTGAGAGATCGCCTGCCGATGCAGGGGACGCGGGTTCATGCCCCGGTCCGGGAGGATCCCACATGCCGCGGAGCGGCTGGGCCCGTGAGCCATGGCCGCTGAGCCTGCGCGTCCGGAGCCTGTGCTCCGCAACGGGAGAGGCCACAACAGTGAGAGGCCCGCGTACCGCAAAAACAAACAAACAAACAAACCAATTACACACCGCGTCAGGGGATTGTTTTTTATATTTTTATTGGTGTATAGTTGCTTTAGTTACTGTACGTTGTGCTAGTTTCTGCTGTACAGCAAAGTGAATCAGTTATACATAGACATGTATCCACTCATTGTTTAGATTTTTCCCCCATATAGGTCTTTACAGAGTGTTGAGGAGAATTCCCTGTGCTATACAGCAGGTCCCTATGAGTTATCTATCTTATGTATAGTAGTGTGTATACCCAAGGAATCTAAGAGTATTAGTTGCTAAACTCCCGGTGTGTAGTTCCACCATAAATGGACAGTGTAGGGTCCGATCTGGATGGGCAAAGAACCGCCGCCACTGCTGGTTCTCATGTGAGAACTCGAGGGCTTCTCTTTAATCCATTGGCTTCAGACAACCTATCCCTGGTTGACTGGGGATTTTGCTCAGCCCTGGGCTCACCCCTCCCCACGAGTCCTCTGGGGTCCTTAAGAGCCAAGTGCTGAAATGCAACTCTCGGGATACGTCACGTTGAAACAGAATTAATTTAACACTGAATGCATCAGGGTTGAGGGGGTTTTCTTTCAACACAGGAATCCCACTAGAAGACTCTGGGGTAAGTTAACAGGAGGCAGAGTGTAGAAAATCCAGCTCAAATAACTAGCTGGGGGTGTGACACCCAATCAGAGGTCCTGCCTGCATGTCTGTATGCATGCCTCTGATGTGGTGAGAACCCACTTTGCATCCTTTTACCCATACCCCAGAAGGATGAGAAGCAGCTTACCTACAAGATGCATGAGTCGTAAATGATGGCCGTGGACACCAATGCTTATTGCAAGCTTATCTCATGGTCTCTTAGATATGACACCAAAAGCACAAGCGACCAAAGAAAACATAGATTAATTTTAATTAAAATTAAAACCTTTTGTGCATCAGAGGACGCTATCCAAGAAGTAAAAATACAACCTACAGACTGGAAGAAAATATTTGCAAGTAATTTATCTGATGAAGATCTGGTACCTGGAAGGTATTAAAGAACTCTTACAGTTCGGCAATAAAAAGACAAACAACCCAATTTTTTTTGATAAATCAATGCATTTTTCTTTTACGTATGTGTGTATGAATGTATTTATTTATTTATATATGTATGTATGTATTTTTATTTTTTTGGCCGCACAGCACCGCAGCAAAAGCATGGAGTCCTAACCATGGGACTGCCAGGGAATTCCCCCGATTTTTAAAAACGGGCAAAGGACTTCAAGAGATGCTGCTTCAAAGAATATATACAAATGGCCAATACGTATATGAAAAGATACTCAGTATTCCTCATCTTTGGGGAAATTAAAATCACTTCATACTAATGATGATGGCTATGATATTAAAAAGGAAAAAGCAGAAGACAACAGGTGCTGGTGAGGATGTGAAGTCGGAACCCTGCTCCGACTGGTAGGGTTGTAAAATGCTTAGTAAATCCCCCAGAACTGGGGGCTTCTTTGCATAGTGGTTCTCGGTTTGGAGAATCAGCTGAAATTCTGAGGCAACAGAAAATGTTGGCGTGAGCACCTCATAGACAATGCCTGTCTCTCCCGCCCTCAGCTGGCTGCAGACAGAGGCTCTGTGGGGAGGGGCCGGGAGGGAGCCGGCACGTGTTTGGGGAGCTTTATAGAAAAGGTCTCCTCCAGGAGGTGGGCAGCAGGCTGCACGTTAGTGTTTTCTAGGGTGTGACTTTACAGTAGGTGAGTACGGATAATACTATGTAGTGCAGAGGTGAGTTTGATGTTAGTCTAGTATTAGGACTTAGTTTAGTATTAGCTTGGTATTAGTTCAGTATTAGTGCAGTTTAGTAGTGTTGGTAATTAGTTTAGTATTGCTCTAGTATTAATATTTAGTGTTAGCTTGGTATTAGTTTAGTGCTGAGTATTAGTAAGTAGGTTAATATTAGTATTTGGTTCGTGTTTGTTGAGTATTAGTTTTGTATTTAGTATTATTAACTAGTTTAGTATTAGTATTTAGTTTAGTATTGGTTTAGTATTTAGTATTGCTGATTGTTTAGTATTTACTTTAGTATTAGTTTTGTATTGGTTCAGTATTCAGTAACAGTAATTAGTCATATATTAGTCTAGTATTAGTACTTTGTTTAGTATGGGTTCAATATTTAGTATTAATAATTAGTTTCGTATTGGTTTTTACTTCAGTATTAGTCTGGTATTTGTTTAGTATTAAGTTTCGTATTCATTTTGTATTAGTTGAGTATTTAGTATTAGTGACTAGTTTTGTGTTAGTCTGGTATGAGTACTGAGTTTGGTATTAGTTCAGTATTTAGTATTACTAATTAGTTTAATACTAGTATTTAGTTTGGTATAAGTTTTGCATTACTTTAATATTAGTATTAATCTACCATTTAGTATTAGATTCGCATTCACTGTAGTATTAGGCTGCTGTTTGTTTAGTATTAGTATTTTAATATTAGCTTTGTATTAGCTGAATATTAGTAATAGTTTAGTATTTAGTATTGCTAATTAGTTTAGTATTAGCATTTCGTTTGGTATCAGTCTGGTGTTTCTTTAGTATTACCATTCAGCATTTGTTTTGTCTTTGTTCAGTATTAGTTCAGTATTTGCTATTAGTAATTGGTGTAGAGTTAGTTCTTAGTTTAGTATTAATCTTCTGTTTATTATCAGTACTTAATTTAGTATTAGTCTAGTAAAAGTATTTAGTTTAGTATGTACTGCTAGCAATTAGCTTAGTATTAGCATTTAGTTTAGTGTCAGTCCAGTATTTGTTTCCTACCAGTGATTAGTGGAGCGTTAGTCTGGTACTAGTATTTTGCTTAGTGTTAGTTTGGTACTAGTTTAGCGTGTCGTGTTAATGCTCCGTTCTGTGTTAGTACTGGTTTAGTATTTAGTGTTAATACTAGCGTCCCACAGGTGAGAAGCCACTTCTTGGAGGGTGTACCGATGTGTCCATGTGACCCCAAAGCAGGCTTTTCACATCAGTCACCCCTCAATTGTTGAAGACCTACCGCCCACCCAGCACCTGGAGGGCCGGTGGCCGGTGGTGCTCTGTGCCAGGTGATGCATCTGCGCTGGGAGCCAGTGGTTTGGGAAGAAGGTGGACGTCTCTAAAGAGATCAAATCTGTTCTGATGAACGTCCCGGCTGCCGACACGGCTCTGGGAGCACTGGGCGTGGAGTCACATGCAGGAGTTCGTGACCTTTCCATCCTCACCTGCTTCGTCCCGGCTGCCGACACGGCTCTGGGAGCACTGGGCGTGGAGTCACATGCAGGAGTTCGTGACCTTTCCATCCTCACCTGCTTCGTTCCAGCTATTCTGCTGCCTGCACAGTATTGATCCATCCGAGTTTCCAACTTTAAGATGAGACTCTTGATTCTCGGCTGTGAACGACACAAAATTAAACACTTTTGGCTATTTTCCCCACCTTCCCTGCTCACCTCTAATTTGTTTTTTCAGTTAATATCATGATTCTGGGACTTCCCTGGTGGCGCAGTGGTTAAGAATCCATCTGCCAGTGCAGGGGACACGGGTTCGAGCCCTGGTCCGGGAAGATCCCACATGCCGCGGAGCATCTAAGCCAGCGCACCACAACTACTGAGCCTGCGCTCTAGAGCCCACGAGCCACAACTACTAAGCCTACATGCCACAACTACTGAAGCCCACGTGCCTAGAGCCCGTGCTCCGCAATGAGAAACCCATGCACCACAGCGAAAAGTAGCCCCCGCTCACCACAACTAGAGAAAGCCCACATGCAGCAACGAAGACCCAACGTAGACAAAAATAAATAAATTAATTAATTTTTAGAAAAAGAAGAAGAAGAAATAAAGGAGGAGATTAGGAGATAAGTCTTTTGACTTATCTCAGCCAAAAGCTAAAAAAATAAAAATAAATAAATAAAATAAAAAGCGTTTAAAAAATGTGTCTTGAATCTGTGAGAGGTGTGTTTACAGCTTTAAGTGTCATACTTGTGCATCTATTTCCAACAGGATCTATTGGCTCCTCAGTTTCATAAAACTACTGCTTTTATCCCACTTTCCATCATGTCCTCCCCTCCCCCATCTGATCCCAAATGAAATTTGAACATAGCATTACAATATTCGTCTCCCTGCAACTTCAGACACGTCTGTGTTTTATGTGCTCTGGTTCTCAACAATGAAATCCAATAACTACCCTTCGTGGTGTGATTGCTTGCCTAGTGTGCACTGCTGAAATAAAGTAGCAGAGAGGAAATGAAAGTCTAAACATTAAAACAACAGAGAGGGTGTGAGTTTGCAAAGTCTGAATAACATTAGGAAAGCGTCTGAACTTTTGGATGTTTTCCCAGCTTGCCCCGTTTAGGTGCCCCAGCTCCTAACTTTCCATGTGGGTGCTCACCTCCATTTTCGTGTTGCTTATTTTGCGTGTGGAAGGGTTCCATCTAATTCCTCGGGTATTTCTAGGATCAGGGCAGCAACTTCAGAGGAGTCAAGAGCAGGGTTATTTCAGTGTGCACATTACTGGCCGACAGGGGTTGCTGGGTCAGGGTAAACATTCCACTTTCCAAAAGACCTAATGTTTTTAAACTAAAATCATCCAGATTTTCTACATTTCTGCGTTTCATATTCATTGCCTTTTAAAGCTTTAAAATTATGTGCAAACTGTAGATTAAATGTACATCTACAAAGGGAATATTAGTTGCTTGGTATTTCATACTTTCCAACGAGTTCATGTCCTGGGAAGTGAATTTGATTTACGATTTCAAGTTATCATTAGCAGCAAATAGGATCAATGAAGGTTTAGAAGGGACACGCTTCTTATTTCTGATTTCCAGTTCCAAATTCTGTATGACTGACCAAAAATCTAGTTAGTAGAGACATTCCACTTTAAGCACATACTGCTTTCTCCGATGACAAGGAAACATTCAGTACCGACAACTAATCAAGATTCACATCTCAGGGAATTCCCTGGCGGTCCAGCGGTTAGGACTCAGCAACTTCACTGCCGAGGGCCCGGGTTCAATACCTGGTCGGGAAACGAAGATCCCACACGCTGTGCGGCGTGGCCAAATATATACATATTTCAGTCTTCAGGTAGAAAAGAAACCGGTAGAAATAAAGAGAAATCCCCCCCCCAAGAAAAAAGAGATTGGTATCTCAGATATGTCTATGCTCAATACTAAACTACTGTGTTTGCTCTACGTTTATCAAAAACTTTATACTCAAGGTCAGAAACAGAGCCCACCGCAAAGGGAACATATGGTGCTCCTGTTCAAAAAAATTATTAAGAATTTCCAGTCAACAGACCTGACTTCAGAGCGTTAAACCGAGGGTGGGGACTTCTGATTATGAGCTCTCTGCAATTGGTGTTGTCGCACGCCTGGGATGTTTGCATTGCCCAAGATTGTAGGACTAGTGAAGTTATTCTCCAGGTTTTTGTCTTGATGTGTCAGTCTATATATAAATTCTCACATCAACACGTGTTGGCAGAGACCCTGTCCATCCATCACTTTGGAGTTGAAGAAAACCTTCAGCATATCTACGAGGAATTTCCACATCTGACCCCTGCACTGAGACATGGGTAAAAACAGTGCCCGTTTTTATTGAAATCTTCTCCAAACATACACAACAGTAGAGGGACGAAGACCCCTGTTGGCTAAATCCTTGGCGTGAGGCAGAGAATTGCCTCACAACAAAGCAAAGTTCCTACAACACAGGGTGCGGACGTGAGGGAGGTGGATTTGCTTTTCCGCTATTTAAAAACCAGGTCTCCCCAAAGAGCTCCAATTCAGCATTGGGGAAATCAGAGCTGGATGACTATGGTCTTGGCTCACAAGTCTGACCTCGAATACCTGTCAGCACCACGGTCACTGTCATCACCCCTCTCCCATCCAACCCAACCCAACACCAGAAGGTGCCTCTATGTGTTTGGGACCAGGAATGGCCCTGCACTGAGTACCCATTTCCCCCGTTTTATTCAAGTGAAGTTCACGTAACATAAAATTCATCACTTTCAAGAGGACAACTCAGTGGCGTTTATCACATTCACAATATTGTGCAACCGCCACCTCTAACAAGTTTCAGAACATTCTCATCCCCCAAAGGAGACCCCAGCCCCATTAAAAATCACTCCCCACCCCCCTCCCCCAGCCCCTGGCACCCACTTTCTGTCTGTGGATTTGCCTGTTCTGGACGTTTCTTAACAATGGAATCACACACTGTGTCAGTTTTTGTGTCTGGCTTCTCTCACCGAGCATCGTGTGTTCAAGGTCCATCCACGTTGTAGCCTGTGTCAGAGCTTCGCTCCTTTTTGTGGCCGAGTCATATTCCACTGTGTGGATGGACCCCGTGCTGTTTCTCCATCCATCCGTTCACAAAAACTTGAGTTGTTTCCACTTTTCAGCTGTGCTGAACAGTGCTGCTATACATATTCATGTACAAGTTTTTGTTTGAGCACCTGTTTTCCATTCTTTGGGGCCATATACCCAAGAATAGAATTGCTGGATCATAGGGTAATTCCAAGCTCTCCTTTTGGGGGAACCTCCATACTCTTTTCCACAGCAGCTGCACCATTTTATATTCCTACCAGCAGCATATAAGCGTTCCAATTTCTCTACATCTTCACCAACACTTATTTTCCTTTTTTAAAAAAAATTACAGCCTACCTCATTTACCCCAACAGTCTTTTCCCCATACAGCATAGGAAACCAAGGCTCAGGGACTTTCTTATTGGCTCAAGGTCACAATGCTGGTTTGCAGAAGCAGGGCATCTGAACTCCAATTGCTTCATCTGTAGACTAAGGATTAAAAACACCGTCGGTGAGGCGCTCCTCAACATGCCATTATTGAAGTTATTTATGTCGGTTAAATGCCGTAGATGAGACAATGGTCATGAGGAAACCCATACAAAGAGGGGGTGTGATGTGCAGACAGCCAGCTGCCACCTACACAGGGGTTCACCTTGTGGGGCTAACTCAATCCTGACTCTGACCTTAATTTTCCCAAGTTAGAAACTCAATGTACTTAGTGTCTCCACGTAGTTCAGACTTGGAGGTCCCAAGAAAGCTCCCAGGGAGCCCAAGGCAGAATCAGAGTCTACGCTGACTCATGTGTTAAGACAGGACTCTCCTCCCACACAAATAGAGCTTTCACGTCAGCTTCTGAGGCACGTGCTCCCCACGAGCCAGCTGCACGAGAAGATGATGTTGAAGAGCAGGTGATGGGACTCGGTCCATGGAGGCAGGAACCTTCAAAGTTGACCATCTATCTCTTGCGTGGACCACTGACTGATCCTTTGATGACCAGGGTACACTGTACCGTGGATGATGGTTGAATGGGGTCTACGTTTTAGGTCTTAACACCCTTTCTCCAGCTGTGTCAAACCATTAGATTACTGAGAAGTCCCCAAGGGCCAAAGACTACCCTATTGACCAAGGGGACATCTCCATCATCTGTACTCTGATCCAATATAACTTGACTTCAGACCTTACCAGGAGACCCCTTATTTCTCTTTCTTATGCTCCTATGATGAAGTCTTTCTCTGAGGTCACCATTTACAATCTCTCTTCTCAAGCAGAGATTTCCAATATGACACTCCGTGCCTGCACAAGATGATGGCAACCATCATCTTGGAAAGAATGAAATCAAACAGCTTGGAGTCTACATTCTGGACAGCTAGACAGATGGGTCACCTTTGTTAAATTAGCTGGATGCCTTCAGGTCCAGGTCCCCTCCCCATGACACCCCTGAATCTCCCAACTCATTGGACCCAACTAAAGCCAAATGGGGAATGGATTGACCTAGTTGAGGCTGTCCTTGGGTTTACATTCTGCTGTGCTGGTTGTCTATCCTTTACCCTTGTTTATCTCTTATTGGCCCATTGATAAGGACTCACAAGGTATCTGGTTATTTTCTCACTGCCCACAAGTCTTACAATCTTCAAATATGCTTTTAAGACTCCCTTCATGTCAAACATCTTAAGCTGGGATGGTCCAAGGTTTATGTGGGGAGAAAAGTGTGTGTCTTCACAACATTCCACTGCCTCTTTGTTTCTTTTTTGATATTGTTCACAGGGCCTTTTTGCTTTGTGAGCATGTGTTCACCAAGCTGTGTGCAAGCATTTGACCCCAAATGGATGGATGAACTGTTCACACGGTGTAAAGGGTGGGGGTTGGGGGGTGATGCAAAAATAGAACTATTGCAACATGGTTTGAATAAAAGATGACAGTGGAATGAATTTAGAGCCATAAGAAATGCAGACATTTCAAGGTCTCAGAGGACTTGTGTGAACATTTTTTGGGGGGGAGGTTGCAGAACCGATTAGCATTCTGTGAGTTCGCATTTGAATTTTATTTTTGAACCATGTCCCGGTGTCAAGGCGATTGTTGCCAGGGTGAGATTTGCAATGATTAAATTTTGCATGAGAAACCTTCAAAATCTGGCTGCAATTGACTCTTTGCTCTACCCGGCTCCACTCAGGTTGACCCTAAGAGTGGGATTGGTTGTAGAAATTAGGGATGGGGGGAGGTCTTCAAAGAAAATATTCGTGCCTCTCACTACTGAGGGAGAAAATCCTGCCCGTTCTTGGAAAGGTGATGAGATTCTAAGTTTATCTTTCAAGAGGGGAGAACAGATCCCTAACTAACAGTCAGCCAAGGACCAGGCACCCACCTGGGACATTAAGTTGAGTTTCTGGAGAGGCTGACTCTGAGATGGAGGTTAGGATGCAGGACGGTTGTTGGGTGAAGGAAGCAGGGTTGGATAGATGGAGGACGTAGCTTGTGATTCAGCCATGACCGAAACCCCACCCAACCCCACCAGGAGCTCTGTGGCTGGAATCACTCATTAGGACCCCAGGTTGTGCCCAGGGAGAGGATGTGAACTTTGGTGAGGCAGCTCTCTTCAGCTGAGGGCAATTTCTGGGGGAGGAGCTGAGCTGTGAGCCAGGAGCTGCCAATATGCCCAGCCAGTGGGAGAATGAGTGGCTGGACCCTGAAGGGTGGCTATAGAGGGACACACCTCAGTGCCCACTCCAGGCCACCCTTCCCTGGGATCCAGTTGAGTCTTGGAAAAAGTTGATGCCACATGGGTAAAATTCTCTAGGATTCTAGCTGGTCTCTTCTGGGGAAACAATGAGGAAAGAGAAGAGGAGCTATAGGTGATCTAGAAATCATCGTCTTCCTGCTCTACAGACTGTTCCAGAATTTCCCCTCATCCTCGGCCACCACCTCTGCTCACCTAGGTGGCTTATCTTGTGGGATCGATTTTTATCTATCATCTATCTATCTATCTATCTATCATCTATCTATCTACCTATTTATCTATCATCTATCAATCTACCTATCCATCCACTTATCACCTATCTATCATGTATCTATCACCTACCTATCTATCTATCTTTCTAATTATCTATGTATCTATCATCTTTCTTTCTTTCTATTTATCTATCATCTATTTATGTATCTCTCTATCTATATCTATCTATCCATCCATCTATATATCCACCCATCTATCTAAATGTAGTCTATCATCTATATCTACCTATCCACCTATCTATCATCTATTTGTCTATCTTTCTATCTATCTAATCTATTTATGTATCTATCTGTCTATCTTTCGATCTATCTATCTATCTAATCTATTTATCTATCATATATCTATCTATCTATCTAGATCTAAATTACTTTTCACGTGCTGGCAGCCACACACCATTAACCTTTCCTACAAACTCTCCTAGAATGTTCTGACCTACAACATTCCCTTGTCAACATTCCTCATGCAGCAGTGCCCAGAGACTTGATTCTCTCTGTAGAAAATGCTGGTATAGAAAGGGCAGCTCACCACAGGGGCTCCAGTTCCAAGGACAGAGGAAACCAACATCTTCACCACCCACAACACATTCATAGCACCCCATTGTGATGCTCAGATGTCAAGACTAACATTGCACTGGGACTGGTTGGCTTTTGGTAAATGAGATCCCAGTTCATGCATTTACCCCAGTTTCTTTGGGCAGCAACTGCTCCATCCATGGTGTCTTCTTCAAAATATGCAAGTTCTCTCATCGACACATTGTAAACTCCTGCTCAATAGTGTTTGGACATGGTTCAGCACCTCAGGAGACACAGTAAGAGGTGAGGGATACAATTGTGACAGAGACCTGATAAAGAGAATGGACGTCTTTGAAAGCCTTGGTGATACATTCATGTCTAGGGTTGAACATCACAGTGTTGAGTTGTGCTGAGTCTCCTGGATACCCAGAGGGTCATCACAAATCTCTCGTATTGACTTTCCATGAAATACAAAAGCCCCGCTCAATGGGTACAGTGTACTTGGTTGGTATTACCCCAAGGATGACTCAATTAAGTGTATTTCCTCTCAAGTCCACAACTTCATGGATGCAATGAAGTGTTGGCCGCAAATTCTGTAAAGCATTCCTCCTGCCCCCTACCTGGCCTGAAAGATTTCCCATCTCAAGTGGTGTCTAAAACCCTATCTGATCTGGGGTGGGGAAGAGGTTACTGAGAGGCTTCTATATACTCCACCTCCTGCTGTCATCAATCTTTTACTCAGCTCAGTACTTATTTTTCTAATTCACCCCCAGATTCTTAATATTTATGACTCCATATAAAGCAATATGCGCTTTGCTGGTAAGGAGGGATGCTGGCTTAATTTCATGTCGCATTCCACGCCGTCTTCTTCCTGCAGCAGGGATTTTTCATGGCTCCCTGAACAGATCTCTTTTCTGAAATATGTAAACCACACATTTGAAACATTGATGAGCGCTCATTGCTGAGCCGTGAATCAATGTATTTAAGATCAGCTCTTATCGGTTGAAAGATACAATGTAATAAATGACTGTAGGGCTTGATTAAATAGTGAAACTCAGCCGGGGCATTTAATCAATCTCCAATGCCATTTACCGGGAGCGTGCCACGGTGCGAGAGTGGTTATTGCCGTTATGTGACAAGCCGTAAGACGAAAAATAGAAAATATACTGGACGGAAAGTAATAATATTGTAATCAAAATGTATCTATTTTATACACAAGACAAATTCGCAGAAAATAATTCCAGGCGGCCACATTGTGCCTTGGTTTGGCACGGGTGGGGGTCATGGTTACCAGAGGGAGATTTTTCTTGGATGACTTCAGATGAGGATAACTTTTATTGAAGTAAAATCAGGCCCCAATAGGTAATGCTGGAGAATCTCCCCGTGGTGAGAACAGGTGAAGGTCGTGGTTGTAAACACGGACCCTAACCCTGTCTTCATGGCCACCACCGCCTCCTGTGTTACAACAGCCTGAAGAAATTCCTTCTGCAGAAATAAGGGATAATACTTCTGCTGGTGGCAAGGTTTGCCTTATTGGTCTAAATTCTTCAAGATACTGTATTAGTGATTGTATGAGTTTCCTAGGGCGGCTGTAACAAATGACCACAGACTGGGGGCTTAAAACATCACAAATGCATCCTCCCCCATCCTGGAGACCAGATGTCTGAGATCAAGGTGTCCCAGGGCTGTGCTCCCTCCAGAGGCTCCAAGGGAGGGTCCTTCCTGCCTCTTCCAGCTTCTGGGGGCTCCGGGCGTCCCTGGGCTCGTGGCCGCATCCCTCCCGTCTCTGCCTCTGTCTTCCTGAGGCTTCTTCTCTGTGTCTGGGTCTCTCCTCTTCTGTCTCTTAGAAGGATCCTGCCATTGGATTTAGGGCCTCCCTCATCCAGGAGGACCTCATCTCAGACCCTTCACTTCATCACATCTGCAAAGACCCTTTCGCAGATAAGGGCCCATCAGTGGTTCGAGGGTTTCAGACATGAACATCTTTTTTTTGGGGGGGGGGACCAATCAACCCATTAAAGTGATACACATGTTCACCCCTATCATGGGATAATGCACTTGGCAATGTGACTTATGTGGCCCATGGATGTCAGTGGAGGTAACACAAACAGAAGCTTAAAATATATTTGCATGGTTGGGTTTGCCCCCTTGTGAATCTGCATCCCCATCAGAAGATCCTGCCCCGGGGTAGCTACTGTCCCTTCATCCTGGGCCCCAGAAGGATATGTAAGCAATAGGGCACATGCCCTGGGTGCATGCTGGTGCCAGGACCTTAAGAGATACATAGTGCAGACCTGGGCCATCCTGCTCCCTGGAGCTTGGCTTCTGAAGCCCAGGGTTCACAGTGCCACCAAGCCCAACTGGACTACAGCTGACCCACTGATCTCTGAGGAAAAAATGTTGCCCTTGGTCACTGAGTTTCAGGGTGATTCGTTACACAGTGTTCTTGTGGCAATAGCTGACAATCACACTAGTTATGGCCAATCCAGACTGGATCTCGACATAAGGCTAGATGGTGTTCCCAAGACCAAGACTTAGGGGAAAGGCTTTGTCATCCAAAGATTTTCTGGGAGCTGTCTACCATATATGGCTGTGGATGAATTGTGTCCCCCCAAAATTCATATGGTGTTGACCTTAACCCCAGTGTGAGTTAATGTGGAAGCAGGGCTTTTAGGAGGTGATGGAGATTAAATCACCTCATCAGGATGCGGTCGTTATCTGGTAAGATTGGCGGCCTTAGAAGAAGAAGAGAGAGAGAGATGTCTGCGTTTCTGCACCCATGCATAGGAGAGAGGGCATGGGAGGACAGAGTGAGAAGGTGGCCGCCTGCAAGACAGGAAGAGAGCCTCGCCAGGAACTAATCTGCCCACACTGTGATCTCGGACTTCCAGCCTCCAGAACTGGAAGAAATTTCTGGAGAAACTGGGAAATAAATTTCTGATGTTTGAGCCACTCTGACTGTGCTTTTTTGTTAATGCAGCCCAAGGTGGCTAACTTTAGGTTCAGATTCAGGTGGATAAGGATGAAGCCCCCCACAGGACAACATCGCAACATTTCCCAGGTGGAGGCTGTCACGTGGGGGCTGATGTCCCAACGCTGATGGGCAAGAGCTCTTTTCTTTTCAAGTGCATTTCCACTTCATCTGCAGGAAGTCACTAAGAGACTTCTGGACAGAGCCTCGTGTTATGAACTAGGTCCGAATGGCTTTCAGAAGCATGGTTAATGAAGAACACATCCAAGCAAACATTTTTTTTTTTTTTACTTCATTAGGCCTTTCCCGTACAAATAGGGCTATTTTTATGACAGTGACGTCGGAGTGGCCCAAACATCACAAAATGATTACACACGCTCCGTTGCAAGATTTTAATAATTACAAAACATCTGAGTACAATTAGAACTTCCTCTGTAACTTCTCAATTACTGTTAGCCTGACTAGTTTCCTCTCCAGACTCAGGATTTGTGAGACATTCTTTACTCTGTGCGGCAATTTAAGAACAAAATAGAGCCCTTCTTTTTGAGGCAGAAGAATCTGGAGGAGGGGAAGGGGTCCCAAGCTCTCTCGGTCTGTGGCTTTTGGGGGCTTGGTGTCCTGAAAGTTACCTTAGAAGCCCAGCTTGCACGGAGGACAGGGTGAAAGCTGGTGTTTGAGGTTCTGCCTTTGCAGGTTGTAATCTTAACTGGATAGTGGACACTCTACAGAGACCATACTCATGACCACTGGACATACAGAGAAGGTGCCAGATGGAGGATTCTAGAAGGACCTCAGTGATTTCATTTCATGCCCCCGTAGAGGGTGGCACACCTCCTCAGAGCAGGAAACATGGAAAACTCCAAGTCTGGGCAAAAAGTGATGTGTTGACTTCACTCTTCACCCAAGGGGAGGCATCCAACCCACAGATGGATACGAGGGGGGTTTGGGATGGGTGTGGGATCCAGAAGCAGATGCTTCCAGGCAGCCCTGGCTGCTTGTATTCAACATCTGCAGATAAAAAGTTGAGGATGAGAAGGATGACCACAGGGAAGTTAGAACAACGCCCACCAGGAGGGCGCACACGGGAGAGAACTCTGAACTGGGAGCTGAGGGAAAAGTCACCGCGGATGGAAAAATCAAACAGTGGTGCGATCGAAAGTGAAGTTTTGATTTGGGCAGATACGATTGAAATAAGGCCAGCATGACAGTGAATTGAAAGACCACCATGCTACCCAAAAGTGGGATGTCCATGTTTACCCGTAAGAATCTGGGAGATGAGTGAATTCAGAGATCATCGCTCTACTCACCAGTGGGCTGTCCATATCTCCCTGTAAACATGCGGGCGATCAGAGCAAACATTTACAGGGCACATTGTGGAAGGAGAATTCTTAATCATAAGAGGGACAAAGGCACCCTTAAAATAGTGTATTCCCCATAGTCGTCTATGCTCTAGAAAGTTCTGTCTGAAAAACCCAGGCTTTAAAAATCTCTGTCATTGCATGTGCTGCCAGATATGCATTTAAAGTAGCGATTCGGGGGCTTGGTGTCTTGAGACGGTGTATAAAGGTTGCCCCCGATGTTTATATTAAACTGGCATAGAGACATTTGTGAGACAGTCTCGCCCACGTAAGAGATTACAGGAAGAATTGAAGACAGCAGGGCAGGATATTTCCCTCAACGAGGTTGTGTGAAAAGATGGATGTAATTGCAAATAAGGAATTTATGAAATACACTCGCTACTCTCCTCCTCGCACGATGGTTGCGGCGCCAAGAGCGTCTCCCCCAAGGACAGCCCGGCTTGGGGGTTGTCATTATGCTGTTGGCTTTCTTCTTGCCTCTGTTTTGTGTTATTCCTCTGCGGCTCCTGTCTCTCTGTCGGGGGACCAGGTTTGTGCTCTGTCCGAGAGAGAAGGAGGAGACAGGTACGCTGGGTCTCCCGTCCACCAGCCAGAACCCCAGATATCTTTACATCCTTCAAAGGGATGAGCACAATCTGTGTCTCTGCATCTGCAAATCAGGACGCCCCAGGACATAGACCAGCCAATTATCCCAGACTCAGAATGACGCCAGTCCTAAGAAGAAAAGCCCTTTGTGGCATTCAGCCACTCCTAACTCATAGCTCCAATCACAGCCCAGCTCTTGCAGTCACCTAGGAACTGAACTGCAGTCTCATCACCTTAGAAATGAGACAGGGTGCCCTGGTAGCACCCACACCCCAAGCTCTCCAAGGCCATGAGGCTTCTCAGAGAAAATACTCAGTCCCAACCCATCTGCCATTTTCTCCTTCCAAATCAAGGGGCGCTACCAAGGGTGATTTCAAATATCTCGGCCTACTCTCCTTGGAAGGGGTCTCAGAGATGGGCTGATTTGATTTCTCTCTGAAAGAGGAGGAAAAAATGAAGTGACTTACCCAAAGTCAGGCATTCAGGTCTTCTGGCTCTGGGCCCAGTATTCTGTCCTCTACCTTCATCTGGGACCAGACCCCAAGATATATTTCTCAGATGTGTAACATTTCAAATAGACTGATAGGCACAGGGAGAGATAAAACAGAGACTTACGGACTCTCTCCTCAGACTGGACGATACATTTAGATCCCTCTCTCTTTTAAGAAACAGAAATTCGGCTGAAGTCCCCTCTGCAAATCTCCATGTCACCACAGACCCCCACCCGCCCAGATGTGACCTCTGTCCTAAGCTGGGGTGTCCTTCCTCTACCTCCATTTTTATAATTTTAATGCTTTTTTTGTGTATCAGTAAGCAACATGCAGTATTGCTTTGGGTGTGTTAAAAAATTCACATGAATAAGATAGAAGCTCATCTGAAAAGGTCACATACTGTATGATTCCAGCTCTATGACACGCTGGAAAAGGCAAAACTATGGAGAAAGTAAAAGGGTCAGTGGTTGTCAGGGGTTTAAGAAGGGGAGGGAGGGATGAATGGGTGGGGCACAGAGGATTTTTAGGGCAGTGAAACTACTCTCTGTGATGCTATAATGGTGGATACCTGTCGTCATCCATTTGTCCAAACCCACAGAATGTACAAGACCAGGAGTGAACCCACATGCAAAGTGTGGATTTTAGTTAATAATTTATCAATATGGCCTCATTGGTTATAACAAATGTACCACATCAGTGCAAAATGTTAAGAATACTGGAGGCTGGGGTGGGAGGTGGCATGGGAGCCCTGTACTTTCTGCCCTGTGTTTCTGCAAACCCAAAGTTGCTCAAAAAAATAAAGTCTGTTAATTTTTAGAGATTCACAAGAATGGTACATGTTGGATCCCCTTGGTGTATAAACCCTTGGACATTGGATTTTTCCCACTCATGTTTTTCTATATTGATCCGTGTCAGTACACGTAAATTCAGTTTCACTTCTTTTTATGGTTATAAAGCACAACAGTACATAAATATAACACTTCTTATACCTCTCTTTTTTTTTAATTTCAACCTTTTGAGCTTTAATTTTCTCATCACTGAAATAGGAATTATTATTCCAACACTACGTAGTTTATCAGGCTAATATAACAAATGAGATCATAGGTAAACATCATACTTTATAAAAATAATATTGTTTTCATCATTAGTATTACAGGAAAAGACACTATTTTCTTTAGATCAGTGAGCCTTAAACCTTTTCAGTTTTTTATCAGTGAGGTTTTTTTCAAAACATAACCTTCCATGGAACTTTAATATATCAAACTGATTTTACTGAGGTGTATGGTGCAAGTTTAAAGGTGTAACTATTTATTGTCAAGTCAGTTAATGACAAGAATAAAACCATCTGGTTTATATCCCTCTGTGGATGGCGCAGTGATGTACACGAGGATGGCTGGTACCAGAAAGTGTGTGCCTTGTGGTCATGGTGAAGGATTCAGCCTGCATATGACATCGGTGGGGATTAACTGAACAGTGTTGCCTTTTTAAAAACAAGTGCACAATGCGATGCTCCAGTTGCGATCAAGAACAAGACCTTGACATAGACTCCATCCAAAATGAGCTGGGAGTAGTCTCACCTTCCCACCTGTCTTGTCTTTTGTTTGTATGTTTGTTTGTTTCTCAGCGAATCTCCTAATTGGAGGAGGACAGAGAATTCCCTGCCCAGAGTCAACACTGAAATGCATTTTGCTCTGGAGGCTGAGAGGTAGAGATTGTGAGAAATACGCCTTGTTGACTAAGTCTAGCTGGAATCCATTAAAGGGCCAAGTGCGGAAGCGTTTACACGGTCCAGAATATATTTAGGGAAATAACATTGACACCAGGGTGGACAGGTGTTCAGGCAGAGCCAAAGGTGCACAGGGATGGTTGTGGAAGGGAGGTCAGCCCCTGCCGGCTGCCAAGACTGGGATGTGCCGGGTGGAAGTGGGTGGAACGGAGGTGTCCACCTGAGGTCTGCTTTGGAGGTAGAGAGATGGAGCTGATGATGTGATGAAGGGCGTGAGGATGGGAAAACCACCTAGGAGGGATCCCGGGATGCTAGCGCACACACTGTGAGCCTTTACAGAGATGCTTGGAAAAGAGAAACAGGTAAGAAGGAAACACCAAGAATTCAGTTGAAGACGCTGAAATTTGTCTCCAAAAGCGCAGAGGGAGGTGAATCTTGAGAACCTACCCAATCGCACTGGGTTCATTGTCAACGTCTTTTTTAGACCTGTGCACCGCTGCCAAGAATTTTAATTGTCCCAGAAATTATACATGGTAATTTCAGCTTATAAAAATCTTTGTAAAATTAGAACTTGGATACATCTTCAGAAAAAGGAAACCCAAACCTCACTCACCTCTCAGGCATATTTAGTATTGAAAAAACAATCCGCATATTTGCATATAATGTTCTAAATAAGAACCATTTGCTCATAATAAGGCTGAAACAAGGCACAGTTCCCATAAAACAGAGTCTCCCTTTATTAAAAAATGTTGGCATGAAAAGTTTGCATGTAGCGACGTTTCTACACATGTCCCAAAATAGTTGCTTTAAAATAGTTAATTTTTTTTTTTGTATTCTACCACATTGAAGAAAGTTGCAGGCATTAAAATCCAACACATTAATTTTGTCTCCCTGAAAGCCTTCTGGCCAATTATAGACAAACTCTGGGGGCTGACACACAAGTAAATTCACTTTACTCTCATGATGTGGGTATTTTCTCCTTTTTCTAATACACTGTGTGGCAGTGACAGTATTGATCTGATGTTATTAGATATATTAAAACTCCAAAACTACTTTTGAAAATATAATAATTCTGCAAGTTTTCAGAAACTTAAGAACATTACAAAAAAGAATAACCGAACATTGGGCAAAATTTAATTCTATGTTATGAATAAAATCGTCGTTAGTTCCCCAAGAAAAGCTCAGAAAAATAATGTCTGCCAGTTTCTAGCAACTCATGAGAAATACCACGCGAAGACCCCTCTTAGAAGCAGAAATTAAAGGGACAGTATTTTTGGGATTAAATTTCTTCTGGAAAATTAGTGCTCCAGGAAATCTTTGAAATACCCCCAAAGAGTTGATTGACCCATGTGTTGAGAGTTATCCCTGACGTGATATAAAGTTGCTATGGCATGCAGAAAGAGGAAAATGGGACCAGGAAAACATTCCCAAATTAGGACAATTATATCTGTCCATCACAAATTAAGAGGAAATTATAAACCCCTCAGAAACGGAGGAGGGAGAATAAAATCAATTCTTGCTTTTATCCTTTTTCTGTCATAGTGAAACTTCAGTGCCCAGAGCTTCAAGGACTTTAAAAAGTCAAATTGAATACAATCCAATTAGGGTTAATTTGATGTCTCATTTGTGGTTCAGTGTGGTGATCCTATGAGTAGGTTTATGAACCCAGAGAGCACACACAAATTAGCCTAAATTACACCGTGCTGGATGTAACCCTTTAAACAGCAACTTTTTCAATGAGCTTAACGTTTACAAAAGTGTGAATGATTGGAGGTGGGTTTCGTGTGATGGACAGTGGGGTGTGTCCAGAGACCAAGCCCTCGAGCCCCTTGCTCAAGGGGGTTCTGGAGGCAAATTTTGCCTCTTTTCCCGGAGAGCCACCTGGTTTCCAAAGGGAGCTATCTCAGAGCCCTCTCATGGCTGCTGAGTTGGGGAGGAGGTTCTCTTTACAACCTCCCTCTGTGTCTCTAACTTCTCTCCACACACCCATCCATCCACACACCCACCCACCCATCCATGCATCATCCATGCGTCCCTCCATCCGCTCACCCACCCATTCATCCCCCCACCCATCCACCCTCTCATCCACCCACCCATCCAACCATCCATCCACCCATCCATCCATCCATCCTTTGCTCACTGAGAAATAAGAGAAACATCTTCCTCTTCCTCATGTAGAGTCCAACATCCCCTGGGGGGAGACCAGCATCATGATACGGAGCCATGCAGGCAAAATGAATGATGTAAAGTTGGACCTGGGGCCCAGAGGGGCACCCGCAGAGGCCCTACGGGAAAGGCAGCAGCTTCCGTCTAACCTCACTTGGCAGCTAAAAGAGGAACATTGAGGTAATCGGGGGGGCTCGTGCATGTGATGGGGGTGCAGTCTGGACCCTGCTGGGTATTTTTGATAAAAATCTTCCCAGTTTGCATAACAATTTCTTCTCAGTGGACTTCTGCTGCTTAACCACTTGTCAGCAGGCAACTTCCTGTGGGTGTCCTTTACAGAATCCCCATCGGTAAGGCCATATTTGGAATTACCACAAGATTCATTGGAAACGAACCTAGGGAAATCCCTCGAGCATCCCCCAAACAGTGGCCATCTTGCCTTGCACGTCCACAAGACCTTCTGAAGCTTGAGACAGAGCTGCAGGTCCTACCGGAAGGTGGCCGTTGGCTTTTTCCAGCTCCATCGTCTTGGTCAAGAAAAACCATCTTCTTCCTCTTGGCTTCCCCAAGAGGTGTGTCTTGGGGTGCAGGGAGGTGGCAACTCTGCTTTGCATGAACAATGAAGGGAGAGCAACGTCACCAGGACAGAAGAGTCAGCAGCAGCGGGTGTCTTTATTTCTCCGAAGAAACATTTCACCTTGACTGTATGCCTCCTATCTCCTCTGGAAGGCTTTGCCTGTAAAGGTCCTCATTTGTAAATATGGTGCTGGGCTCGCTCGCTACCCTTTGCTTGGGGTCGCCAGGTGTTTGCCCTCGGAGATGCCCAATCCCGTGTAGCTGGCGTTGTTTGCCCTCCGCTCACAAAGGCAACCGCCTCCCCCCAGGGGGACAGTCACATGTGCCCTGACAGCCCAAGCCTGCTGCCCAGCTCATCGTGGTCCCCTCCGAATCTCATTTCCGTGCCAGCCGCCATTTTCCGTCTCAGGCTGCACTGTACTTTAACGCCGCTTTTCGAGGCATTTATGATCCTTCCTGCTTTCATATCCTTCATCTTCAGTATCAGATCCTGCGTCTCTTCCCACCGTTAATGAAACTACAGCAGAACAGTGGGTCTGAATCAGAGGTCACCAAGCGTTCTCCGCCACTTCTTCCCAACCTGACATGAAATCATTAACAATTATTCCGTCACGCTTGAGTTTCCAGACAGTTGCTGTCTAATGATCCTTACTTTACTACGTGTTCCTAGGCTCTTGATGAGATGGTTAGGCCAGGCTCTGTCAGGTCCTAATGGGATTCAGCCACAGCGGGCTCACATTTTCCCTTCCTTGCTTCCTGGGCTTTCTCATCCCGAAATGAATTAATTTATTTGACAGGATTCAGGTGAAAAAATTCCGACTCTGTGGCTTATGATTTAACAACTTGTTGAACTCGAAGGCCCCATTCGATAACCTAAGTGTCGTTGGATTGAAATCACTGCTTAATTCTTCTCTTTAAAAAACTAAATGGCTGTAGTCGTGTGGGCAAAAATACGTTCACACCTCCGTGTTAATATCCCAGGGTGCATCTTATAACAGTGAGTGACCCCCAACGATGTTTCTAGGAGGTGCGATGTTTCTAGAATTATGTTTCTACGAGGTGGGTTCAGCCCCCTCCCAGCCGGCCTTGGGAAGGTGGGTCCTAAGAGCGAAGCTGTTTCCTGACCTAGCTCCATTTCTGTAACAAGAGAGATGCCGGCATATTTACATGCCATGGACTTCCAGGGAAGCAGCTGTGTTTATTTGTACGTGTTATTATCTGCAAGCTTCAGGGAGCACCCCAGTCGACGGTGTCGCAGTGCCCCTATTTTTTTCCGACCAGGGTAAGGT
This sequence comes from Tursiops truncatus, assembly GCF_011762595.2. Lineage (NCBI taxonomy): Eukaryota > Metazoa > Chordata > Mammalia > Artiodactyla > Delphinidae > Tursiops > Tursiops truncatus. The sequence continues at coordinate 6,490,570 of NC_133428.1, read as the reverse complement.
GGACCTTTCTCTTTTATTTAGTTTTTAAGGCAAATCTCTCTCCACACAATGCAATGCATTTTGTAGAGAGCCTCTCTCTCCCTCTCCCTCTCTCTCTCTCTCTCTTTTTTAGTTTGACTTCTTCTAATGAGGTAGAATACATAGAGCGGTTTTCCAACATGCCGTTTTAATTGAGACAAAACCAGCCACGAGATCGTCGAATCTATTTACCAACTTCCTCCGTAAACGCGACCGAAAATATATTTTATTCAGACGTGTGCATATATTTTTTTCCTCCTCAGTCCCTCAAAAATATGCCGAGTGAAAATGAAGCCATTTGAAAATGAACTCTTGTATATGAAATATTTCCGCCGTGGTGCCGGGATCCTGTCCTTAGCTCTGCTGTGCGTGGCCTGGCTGGCCGTCCGCATAATGAGTGTGCTGTGGGGACCCATCAATTCTTGCACTATTTCCTCGTGTACCAAATGCATGTACATGATACGTCAACAATGTGAATTAAATCTTTCCTTATAGGCTTACTGATTTTTTTTTCCTCCCTGGGCCAATAAAAGGGTGGATGAACATTCTTTTCCCTACCAAATGATAGCACTTCCGTTAAGAATAAAACGCAGGCATGGTTGAGTAGAAGAACATTTTTATCATTCTTTGAAGATGTGGGAAATGAGAGCTATCTAATAAAAAAGGTTCCAGAGACTACATTTTTCTTAAATTGTCTTCCAGAAATAAGCAATTTGCACATGCAAGCTTTTCTTTTTCCATCATTTTTTGGGGGTTGTTGTTGTTCAGGTATTGTTCCCACAGAATTGAAACGATACAGATTCACATCCCAAATAATTCCAGTGTAACCTTAATGAACTTTTTAACACACAGTATAAATGTTAGGATTCCTTGAGACCGTAGGAGATTCTGTTTTCACTTTCGTTCCTTAAACAATGCATGCTCTTGGCGCTGCTACAATTTGGACTTGATTAGTTAAAAATAGCCTGGAAACATTTTGAATTAAGTTAAAATAGCACTGTCACTTTCTTTTCATGTAGTGTTCAGCATCACCTAACATTTGCATTTGTGGATGTTTTCCTCCCAGATAAATTGGAAGAATCGTCAGCATTGTCAATAAAAATGGTACCAAGAGATGAATTCTGAGATGCACATGATTTACTGTTCGGGGTTTAATTTTGGAAAGCCAAGGGAGAGAGGAGTAGCACGCAGCTGCTGTGGATGTTAATACCTGTCATAGGTACTGCATGTGTGAGCAAGTGTGTGTGAACATGCGTATATGAGTCTGATGTTGGGGTGGGGTGGGGTGAACTCTGAGGGGGGACCCATGTTCCAGGTGGGGCTTCACAGCCCCGGAGGAGGTGGGCTCCCCCTAGGGACCCACATTCCAGGCAGACATTCGTAGAACTTGAAGGAACCGCTCCAAGCTGCTTTTTCCAGCCACATCCTTTACTCACCGAGACATTGGGCATGGACTTATTTGGAGTTTGGTTAATATTTTCTAAAGGAGGTCTCTTCATGAAACCATATGCCGCCATTCTCTCTAAAATTTGTTTTGAAGATGCGCATCTGTTCCAAAGCAACTGATCTCTATTAAAAAAAAAAAACAAGTTGGACACAATGGGAGTTTTGCATTTGTTTATGCAAAATCTCATCCTAGAGAAAAACTAGGTGAATGCAGAAAACTGCACATGGTAGAAACGAGTCTTTAGAAGAATTGCACATACAGCACGTACAGGGATGCCCACACGTCTGACATCTCCCAGCGCCCTCCATTCATGGGGGTATTAAGAAGGTGCCCCACCCACCCACATCTGGGGTTTCAACTTTCCCTCCAGACAGCCCTCTTTCCACGTTCTCACGATAACCCAGGGCTGCAACCCTTCCAATGCCCAATTCCACAAGCAAACTCGGCGTCCTTTTTCAGATCAAGTGCCACGGGCATTGGAATATGAAAGCATTTCTTACTCCTTTAGCATGTAGAAAAGCATGCTACCATTGTTCCTAGATTCCTATCTTTTTTTAAGTGACCCTAATCCCATTTTCCCCCATCATGTCTGTGGTTACAGGGAGATTTTGCACAATGCAGTGATTTTCAGACATGCATATGTCTGTTGTCACACAACGGACTCCGTCATCTCCTTCAATTTCTGTTTTCGCTCAATTTTGAACGTTTTCTGTCCTCTGTACTTGCAGAAGAGGCAAGGGCGGTGGGCTTGCATATAACTCCAAATAGCTCAATTCGGAAAGAGACACCTCGATTCCAAGCAGGGTTTGTGGCAGGACACCGTCGTCCGCATGAGTTTCAAAGGGAAAACTGTCTTGCTGTCTCTTGAGATAACTCTTCTCCCTGTTCTTGGAGAGAGCAGGCTCAGCCCCTGTCACAGAAACATAGAAGTAGACCTGGTACCGGCAAAGAGAAGTGCCTCCAGTGAGACCAGCACATGGTTTTGACCTGATTTCTTATCTCGAGATTGTTGCTAACTCACCAGGTGACTGTGACCCATCCAGGGATAGAGACCTTCACCTGTAAGGTGTGGGGTGGAGGCAGACGACCCAGAGGTCATCTCCACACCCGACCTTGGGTGATTTCAAGGGCACCGTTAGCTTAAGCTAAGCTGAGGCTCTGTCCACCAGCAGAGGGCACAGATGAGCCCACGGGGATGTCCCTTCAAATGTTCCTCTTGAGACCCTGCCTCTCTTACTCAGCAAAGGTGGGACTTGGTGGCAGTAACAGGTAGGTATGGGCAGGTACCATGGATAAGGGCCCCATGTGCAAGGAGACCTACTTCTGGGACAGGAGGGGGTTTGCACAAATGTTTCTAGAGCCTGAGCTTCTTGGCCGTGTCTTGGGGTGAGTGGTTCCACAGTGGGATTCCAGGGGGTGTTTCATCATTCATGAGTCAGACTCCCAGTGTGGGTGTGTCTGTGGGGTGCGGAGAAGGTGGTAGAGAGGAGGTGGCCCTTCGGGGTCTGCCTCTCTCCTGCTCCTCCCTGGCATTTCATACCTTGGCATCCCTCTACTGCCTCCTTCAAAGACGACAGTGAGCCATCGGTTTACAAGTTTAGGGAAAACTTTACTTCATGCAAAAAGAGCATCGGTGCATGACACTGACTCTTGGAATGTATAATAAAACACTCCAAAACACAATGAAAATAGTCCTTTTCCAATATCTCCCAGTACAAGACAGTTTATAATTTAAGGATTATTTTTATATACCCTGGTTGAGATCATAACTTTGCCCCATATTTTAAAAATTTCCCCTGTTGATTGAATAGGAGTTCCATTTAGATTTCTGTGAAGCTTACAACATGCCCGTGGTATTTGGGGTATGGGTTATTACATAGGTGACTCCACCTGTATAAAGTACCCCAAATATACAGGTTACCCCAACTACATAGGGTACCTCACCTTTGTAATGCACCCCAAATATATAGGTTGCCTCGATACCATAGGGTCCCCCAAATGTATAGGATACTCCAACTACATAGGGTACCCCAACTGTATAGGACACCCCAACTATATAGGATACTATACCTGCATAAGATACCCCAAATATACAGGTTACCTCAATACCATAGGGTACCCCAAATATATAGGATACCCCAACTATGTAGGACATCCCAACTAGATAGGACACCTCGAGTAGATAGGGTACTGCAACTACATAGGATACCCCAACTATATAAGACACCCCGCCTGCATAGGGTACGTCACCTTCTTAGGGCACCCCACCTATGTTTCATCCACGTTCATCCAACTGCATAATTCTCACACTGTCACCTTTCTAAACACATCGTGTGTTACTGGTTCAATACCCTCATAGACTTCAGCGCCACAAACCTAAGTTTCCATTTTAAGGAACCTGCTCTGAATTGAGGACAGTGAACGTCTGTGACGTGTGATGAGCCGAGTGGGGAATTCCCGGTGTCCTCCATGCATTATGCAAATGCACCGTGTGGTCAGACTCGAAGCTGCTAGGGTGGCACCCTTTGCATCCCCGGCGGGGAATGCTGAGTCCCAGTGTCAGATCCCCGTCGTCCACAGCACAGGACTCGTCTCGTACTTGCATTTCAGCCCCATTTGAGATGATTTTGGAACCAGGAAAGGCTGATGTTCCAGGTCACCTCTGCTTTATGGGTGGGTTTCATCGGACTTTAATACGAGTTTTACTTTTCGTGTCTCCGTGGCTTGATACACAAAGCCAACAGAAAGGAGGGATGAAGGACGTTTTCTGTTCCGCTGAGGACACATGCTCTGGGCCTTCATTGATGAAGAAAGTGGGTTGCTGACTTGCCTCTCATACCTTTTTTACATAATAGGTTACTTTTAATGGCTCCTTGAAAACAATTTCTAAAAATCGGGTAATTACCAACTGTACTGCCCTAGCTCTTCTTTCGAATATGCCGATGTTTTTTTTCAAAGTCTGACCTACTCTCCTTTCCCTGAATTCCTTTCCTTGATTGAAAGAGATACTTCTTAACGTGATACGTATCACCCAGTTGTGTCAGGGCACATATCATGAATGAGATGTAATTGATGTTCACAGATATTACAGAATCTGCGCTAGATTTATTTTTCTAATGGTCATGAGGCTCTTTTGGACACCCTCAAGCCTCATCTGTCACTTTGGGGGCATCAGAGCACTGGTAGAAAACAATGAGGTTTTACTCTTATTTGGGGAGGAAAAGACCTGGGCCAACCTGCTGGACATAGAGGTGGGGGTTCAAAGATGTCCTCGTCCTGCACTGCTGTTTGAAGCCACAATTTAATGATTTCTAGGTAGTGTGCAAGCATCCTGGGGCAGCTGTAACAAATGACCATCAACTGGGAGGCTTAAACAACAAGAATCCATCCTCCTCCATCCTGGAGACCAGACGTCTGAGGCCAAGGTGTCCCAGGGCCGTGCTCCCTCCAGAGGCTCCAGGGGCGGGTCCTTCCTGCCTCTTCCAGCTTCTGGGGGCTCCGGGCATCCCTGGGCTTGTGGCCACCTCCCTGCCGTCTCTGCCCCTGTCTTCACGTGGCTTCTCTGTGTCTGGGTCCCTCCTCTTCTGTGTCTTAGAAGGACCCTGTCATTGGACGTAGGGCCACCCTCCTCCAGGAGGACCTCAGCTCAGACCCTTCACTGCATCACCTCTGCAAAGACCCTGTTTGCAAATAAGGTCCCGTTCCCAGAATCCAGACGGGCATGGATTTGGGGAACATCAATTCAGCCCAGGACAGGTGAGAACCAGATTCAGGAGAATGTGGGACCCCCAGGGATATTTGCAGAGCTGATCACACAGCCAGACACAAGCCCCTCTCATGGGACAGCCCAGCGGCACAGCTGGCAGACAACAGCCAGCAGGGTCCTGCCCACCCCGGGCAGCCACTTCCTTCCTTCAGAAAAAGTGCCCAAAGCACTCATCTTTGATGGAAGAAGGGCCTGTGAACACCCACCAAGCGCCCACCGCAGCTGGGAAAATGCACATCACGCCTGTTCCGTCTTTATCTTGTACAAGTCAATTACAGATGGCGCGTGTGTCTCCCGAACCACCCATACGGTCGCCGCTTGTCACGAAGAAGTGAGATCTCTCCTCCGTCAAGTCAGGGGTGACTTTGAAGCCTCCAGGAAACCCACACCCGTGGCAGGTACCGTATTTGATCTCTGGAATTTGTGATCCTGTCCTGCGCACGGCTCCTGTGACTGCAGCAGATTTGGGAGAAAATGAATCAGAGAGTGTAAACTGTGATCTGAAAAGGGGATGCGGCCCGCCGGCAGCTCTGAGGCTGCAAGCAGCTCTTTAAACCAGCAAAGGGTGCTGGTTGCAAAGCCTGACTTCCAGGGGAAAAAAAAAAAAGAAACGAAAAAACATGTTTTCCCTTGCAGCGTGAAGAGCATATCAGTCCTTAGCTGGACTTTTCAGCGTGAAGCAAGTGCACTGGTTCATCTCAAATAAACACTCTTTACTCACCTCTGGTCTATGAAGATGCTTTTCCATTATCCACGGCTCCTCTTTACGGCTGATAAAATAAGGATCCCAGTAATAGTGCTCTTTCCTCCATGGGACTCTACATTTTGAAAAAGATGACATTTTATAAAATAGACGACGTGTTAGAAAAATGACAAGTGTTACGCTATCTGACGGCTTAGAAAGAAACATTCCCCTTTACCTTTCTCTGTTATTCTGCTTCATGGGATGTCCCCGGTTCTGTTATCTTTGCACTTTCACGTGTCTTTTTCTAAAAAAATCTCAGCTCGTTTTACAAACTGGAGAACAAGCGGCATGTTCCAATACATGGTGAATTTTGGCAAGGTTTTCAGAGACGCCTGCGAGTTTTTATGTACTCCTTTCACTGGTGATGAGCTCGGGGCTTTTCTTGAGCTCCTACAAGGTACCAAGATCAGGAATCCGGGCAATGAACAACTGTGGTCACAAGAGCGGGATCAGCCTGTGATTTCTCCAAGACACTCAGAGTTTCCAGGTAGAGGAAACCAGGAGGATGAAAAGGTGAGACCATCCCAACTGCATCTTGCATCGGTGTGGGACCCCCATTTCCGATAAAGCATCTCTGTCTGCATTATTTACCTTAAAGATGTACCTGTATTGTCTGAAATGAAAGTAGTTGGAATACAAGTTGCATGTTACCTTAGCTTCCAAAACGATGATGACAAAACTGTTGAATGTTTAGCCGACATGGGACGGAGGCTACCTGCCTATAGCTGCAAGGCGGGGACGGGGGGTGGGCGTGTGCTCGGGGCCCCACAAAGCTCACCTGTGTGGCCAGCAGGTCCCTCCCACCTCCGTCTCCATGGGTTCTCCCAGGACCACTGAGCCTGGAATCTGCCCACAGGTGGGTGGTTGGAACGGCCGCCAGAGCACAAGGTTGCTTTGGACAAGACCCAGCGGCCAGTCAGAGCAGGCGCCCCTGCTTCGGGGTACGTAGTAGCTCCAGGGCACCCACAACCTTGTTGTGTGGGGCTGCCGAGGCCGTAGCCCGTAAATCTTCCCCGGGCTGCAGTAATCCCCACGTTTCCCCTTCCCTTTCTGTCCCAGTGCCTCCCGAGTGAGCTTATCCAATCACCATCCTTGCAAAGTTTCTGGCAAACGTGGGGACAGGGAAGGGCTCATTCTGCAGAGGGTGGAGAGCTCTTTTCTTTGTAGCACATGCAAGGCAGTGCCCGGGTGATGAATGTGCAAGGGGCCTGCGACAGGAGCGCCCAGGAGAGTGAGTTTGAACAGCACAGAGGTTTGCTTACCAAGAAAAATCATGGAAATGCTATAAAAACAAGCTAGAAGAAGTCAATTTGGGTCCTAGAAAGAAGGCTGAACTTTTTACCTGCACAGAAAAATTCACCTGCCCACCTGGGTTGCTGGGGAGAAAAGGGGGTGCCCAGAAGGAGACCTCAGTGCTGACATTCTCGGGGACCCAAAGGGTATCTGGAAAGTGGATGTTCAAATGGAAAATCATACGCATATGTTCAAGGCAGCGTTATTCACAGCAGCCACCCAAGCGTCCATGGATGGATGGATGGATGGATGGATGGATGGAAGGATGATGGATGGATGGATAGGCGGATGGATGGACGGTGGATGGATGGATGGGTGGGTGGATGGATGGATGGATGGATGGATGGAAGGATGATGGATGGATGGATGGGCGGATGGATGGTTGGTGGATGGATGGATGGATAAATGGATAGATGGACGAATGGATGGGTGGATGGTGGATGGATGAGCAAAATGTGGTTTATCCACAAAATGGAATAGTATTCAGCCATAAAAAGGGATGAGGCACTTACACACATTCCATGATGCTCAGTGAAAGAAGCCAGGCACCACCGGCCACGTAGTGAGTGATTCCATTATAGGAAATGTGCAGAATAGGTAAATCTATGGAGAGGAAAGTGGATTAGTGGTTACCAGAGGCTGGGGGAGAGCGAATGACTGCTTATGGGGACAGGGTCTCCTTTGGGAATGATGAAAAGAATATTCTGGACTTGATAGAGATGTGGGTTGCACAATATTGTGACTGCGCTAACTGCCTGGAGTTGTACCCTTTCAAATGGTCGACTTTGTGTTATGTGAACTGTATCTCAATTTTGCTTTAAAGAAAGGCACTTTGCAGTCCCCACTGAACAGCTGGTGGCAGGCAATGGGCTTGGGTCATTTATCGAAGAGAAGGACTTGTCTCCAGCTGAGGTGCCCATTTGCTCAGACATCAGGAAAATGAAACTAGAGTCTGTGTCAACGTGAAGGCAACGTCACGACTGGGAGAAGCTGCATCATCTACCTAACTGGATATCAGAGAAAGACAGGAGTTATCCTAAGTGATAGAAATCCTCATGCTTGAGGAGCCCTGGGAAGAGAGAGACAGACAGAGAGAGAGAAAAGGGGAGATATTGCAACAGTCAAACTCAAACCCATTCTCCCACCTCGACTTTTTCTAAAGCCAGGATCCACAAGCAGGTGAGCTGGAATAATTCTAGAAAACAGCTGGTTCCATCTTCTCATTTTTCCGGCGGGGACTCTAAGCCCAGACTGAGTCTAACCCCTCAAAGATATTTGAAAGTAGGTCTTCAAGCAAAAACGGGTTTGTGGACCTTCATAGCAGCATTATTCACACAAGCCAAAAGGGGGAGGTAGGCACTGCATGTCCGGCTACGTGTCGAGAGCTGCTGTAGGCTTCTTACTCTCACAAGGGCTGTTTGAAAATGGACCATCCCCAAGGAGTTTAGCAGAGAGACGTGGGGAGAAAAGAAATCAGGCGCTTGCAGCCGTGTGAGGTGCCTTGATCGAGCCATTCTTAAAGCTGGATATCACTGACGTTTGCGTTACATCAAGCAAATACTTTCTGTCTCAATCTGACCGATTGAGTTTGAGGTGTCTCTGAGTGGTGCCCAAACAGCTCTAATGGATACACATCCCACCATCCTTCCTTCTCCAGAACCTCTTACACCACATCCCCACTTCTAGAATGGGGTTCCCACTTCTGAGACCATGGCTAAAAGCCACCAGTGTGCCTCAGTAGGGCCACTCATTTTGAAGGTGGCTTGCAGAGCTAGTTGTCTCTTGTCTTCGGGGTGAGATTCCCCTTGAGGTCTGGGTCAACCCCGTATTTGGAGGTACCTTGCAAAGCCTTGGCTTCAGACGGTGTTTGTGAAAAATGCGTTTGTGGATGCAAAAACCCCTTCCCTGGAAAAGGAATCATGTATAATTTCACACCAAGAATGCTTCCGAGTGGCAGCTCTGCATCAGAAAAGTAAATAAATAAAAAAAGAGAAAACGAAAACCTTTAAGCATTTTTATACCGTTCTAGTTCACTTAATTAGGAGATGTAAAGAGTCAGCACAAAAATATAGGTTTATCACGTGGGCCTGATTTTGGGGGGAAAAAAAAAGACATGGCTTAAATTCTAAACAATGGGGATTTTGTTCAATTTCCATCATTTCACTACTGATTAAATCCGAAAAGGTGAAAGGAAAATGCACCAGAGAGACAGTTCCCTTCGAACACACACTTTTAGGGAATAAACCTGAGTTTTACATCTTTTGTGAATTCCGTTGTCTGTGCTGAGTGTGTGTGTACGTAGAACGGGATCGTCTGATGCCTCCAGATCGTAAGAGACATAGATGGCGAAGTATTAACGGGAAAACATTTACATACGATCCCTTAGACCCCAAACATATTTCAAGCGGAATGAGACTGCACATAGGAGAGCAGATTTATCGCAGACTTGGGGAGGCCAGAGGTGCCAGCTGGGGGGTTGCAAGGACCTCAGAGCCTCTTACTTTTATTTTATTTCATTTTAGTTTTCTCTGGCTCCCTGTGACCTTGTGAAGAAAGAACCGATTCATAAAGGAACCGCAGGCTCGCCCTCCCGGCCGTGACTCTCATTAACACGTCCCCAACTGCAGGCAAGCGTATTTTCAATCTGCTAAAAGGAGAATCAAACTTTACAGCCGGGGGTCTAGCGCACGAGGGGCAGCCAGCGGGCCCTGGAAGCCGCCAGCCAGCGCCAGTGCTTCGGATGCAGGCGAGGGGGCCCGAACAGAGACCCCCCGCACGTGGGCTGCGCCAGCGGCTGGAACAGAGAGCCTCGGGGAGCCGGTGGGGCAGGTAGGCAGGGTGGCCGGCAGGGCAGCCCTCCGTGTCTGCAACAAACAAGGTAACTAGAACACGTTTATGTCGGGACCCTGCCCCATGTTCGTGCAATTAACACAGCGGGCATCAAAAGCCATGGTCCAGGTAAGACTGACGTTAAACAATTAGACGGATGCTTGGTGCAATTTCCAACTTCCCTGCAGGGACGGGCATGAGGTGGCCGGGCCACCGGTGCCCCTTCCTCTCCTGTTCCAGAGCTCAGTCCCAGATCTAAAGCATCCATTTCCCAAATGCGAAAACACTGGCTTGGGCTGCGTTCTAGGACCCTCCCTGCTGTCTGTGGGCACGGCATTGTGCAGGCTCCGAGCCGCTGGATGGCCCTGGGTCCCCTCCACACCCCACATTCCCACATGCTGCATTTATTTGAGATATGGGGTCCGCCTGCCTGCCTGAAGTCGGCGATTTCAGGAAGGGGTGCCTGGCCCTGGCTGGTGCAGAGACACGGCCAGCCGGCCAGCCAGCATCATCTCCCTGCACAGGTGGCACTTGGAAGCTTATTGAAATGTGAAGACTCATTATCCAGCTCCCATTTAATTGTTCCTTTGCCGATAGAAAAGCCCGGAGTTTCTCTAAGAGGCAGGAATGGAATATTCGTCCTTTTGTGCTTTCCCGGGGGAATAATCTTAAAAAATTTCCTTCCCTGTTTTTCCAGTGGCGAGAGGCTGCCATCACATTAAGTTACTCTGTAGAGTCAGGACATTTGTGGAGAAGGGGGAGGCGTGATTCAACCCTCTGGCTCCGAGAGAAATTGGTGAGGGTTGTCTCCAAACTCCCAGCCTTAAAAACCCTTGACACTTTGACGTTCTCACTGGTAAGTGGAAGTGACGGAGTCCCGTCAACAAGAGGACATTCTGATCGACCCTGGCAGGGATCACGCCAGCAGCCTGATGGAAAGTGATGACTCCAGCGGGGCGAAGGCAATTGTGCTTCAGTTGTAGGCGGTGTCTGACGAGAAAAGTGAGGAGGTTGCTCAGAGAACTTGTGTTCGCCTCGTTTCCACCTCAGTCATCTTGGAAATAGATTGCAAATTGCTTAAACCCCCCAAAATATGGCGGCATGAATGCCTCATTATGAAACCGAGTTTTGATACGACTTGGAAAAAACTAATAGGCTCCGGTGATGGGTTTCAGATGTGGGATCTCTGCCAGTACCAAAACGCCAGGCAAACGATGACGGCCAAAAAAAAAAAGAGAAAGAAAGAAAGGGAAAAAAGGCTGCTGTCCTAGAGTGTACCAGTAATCTTTCTTGCTCTCTCTCTGTCTCTCTCTTTTTTCTCCTCCCCCAAGAATCTAGTTGCATTAATGAGAGACTTTGCACGCCCTGCGTGGCCGTGACCTTTCACGTCGGGGACATGCAGAGAAACACTGCCGGGGCCAGAGTGATAGGAAACCGGTTGGATCTGAAGGCTGCCCACACCCAGGCAGAAATGGTTTCTGACAAGTCGGAGCTGAATTCCCCCAGCACAGACACGGCCACCCCCCTTCCTCGCCCGTATTTTGTTGTTTTTTTTTTTAAATGGTCCCAAATTGGCTGTTTAATATCTGAGCACTGCAGAGTCCCTGAGGATGTGGAAACGGAAAGCTAGTGCCGGGGCCACTGGAGGGGCCCCACCAGGTGAGGCTGTGGTGATGACAGCTCCAGGGGAGCCTGCTGGCGCCGGCCCTCCGCTCCTCCCTCCCTCCCATACACACTCCCCCCCCAACCCTGGGCTTCCCCCCCCATCCGAGAGTGACCTTGAAGACTGTGTAGGAAGAAATTAACAGAAGGATTTGGGGGACTTACCTTCCCGCCCTGCCACCCTGCTTCAGGAGAGGCACTCAACAAATAAAAGGAGAGATGAAATATGTGCATTTCATTGCCCAGACCTGTTGACAAAAATGAGAAATGAAACGTGGGAAGGTGATGTCAGACGGAGCAATGGCAGAAGAAGGTCTCCTTGGGGGTGTCCTGGTGATGGGCGGAGACACAAGAGACCGCCAAACCCTGTGCCCTGATTTATGGGCAGACCTTGGAAGGGACCTGGAGGCCCCCCTATGAAAGACAGGCATTTCAAACACATCCTTCGGAGATATTTCTACATCAAGAAGAGGAGATATCACGCGAGAGTCCACCATGTCACAGAAGGGGGCTGAATCCCACTGGTCTGAAACTCACCTGGAAGTTCTCAGGAATACTTGCATTCTGTAAGATATATGCCCCTGTCCTCCACCTGCATCTACATAGAAATGCCCCTGTCCTCCATCTGGAGGTCCTGCATCTACACAGAAATGCCCCTGTCCCCCACCTGGGTACCTGCATCGGATGTAGAAATGTCCACGCCCTCCACCTGGGGTAACTGCATCTACACAGAAATGCCCCTGTCCTCCACCTGGAGGTCCTGCATCTACATAGAAATACCTCTGTCCCCCACCTGGGTACCTGCGTCGGACGTAGAAATGTCCATGCCCTCCACCTGGGGCACGTGCATCTACTTAGAAATGCCCCCTGTCCTCCCTCTGGAGGTCCTGCACCGAGTGTAAATTCCTTCTGTCACCATCTTCTCTCTGTTGATCTAAAGAACAAGAAGGTTATCACTTACTCCTGAGATCCACTTTGCTTAACCATCTGTTTCTACAATTTCTGAGCTTTTCTGGGGGGCGACTTCTCGGGAAAGCAAGTTGCAGAAGCATCGTGGCCGTGAAGGCTGCTCTCCTGTCCCTTTTCAGGAAGACTCCACAAGGCATTCCCTCACTTCCCAGTGCTTGGTGCCCCCAGTGATCCCAAGTTTCCCTGGGACGATGAAATCGCTGTCACCCACCTGGGCAGGCTAATGCTGGGGCCCCTCCATTTTTCTGGGGGCATCTCAAGCACCCCAGCCTCTCGTGGAGGAAGCACCTGTTTCGTCCATACCCGGGGGCCGAGCCCTGCCCAGCTGCCTCCGTCCCTCCTGCTGTGGCTCAGAGGTCATCTCAGCCAACAGGTGTTTTCCCTCAGAATTGCCTCTTGTGTGAATTCAGCCCAGGAATCATGGGGCTGTGTGGCCAGGGGTCAAATGCAGCCGCGCGGGGTCCCCCGGGGGCCGGGGCTTACCAGGTGTTTAATATTATCAGACCTCATTTGCCGAGATGCTGATGGCGTGTTCTCCGTGGTCCCAAATAAATTTAACGAGAGCGACTTTCAAAGCCCACTTATTAGAGCGTCTGCTCAGCGGACGGGCAGGTTATGCTAATTCGAGAAGGCAGGTGGACCCTCTCGGAAAGGGAACACATGCGCTCCGCGGCCTGGCCCCGTTTGTGGTAATTTTGGGGTCTCATTTCCATTTGTAAGAAAGATAACTACTTACATATGGAAGCAATAAATAAGAGAAGTCATTAAAATTTCTCTCATTTAGAAAAAAAAAAATCTTAATGAAGTAATATCTTTGCCAAGGCAGGCAGAAATGTAAATTAGACATAAGAACGAAACCTATTAAAGAGAATTGCTATGTTGCTAGTGTTTTTTTTTTTTAATCTAATGAATTTATGAATTGTTGGTTGTTGGGTCACAGACTTGGTTAATTTCCTATGTGTTTAACTCAGCGGGGAAGAGAGAAGGGGCTTCTTAGGAACCGTAATGGTAAGTCCATTAGCTGCGTCTTGCTAATCAGAAGACAAATGACAATAGCGATGGCCTGATATTAAGAAACGTGGATGCATTCTTCTAACTTTGGGGGGTTTTGCCCCGACAATTGTCAGTTGTCATCAGAGAACTGAAGCAGGAGAAAGTACAGTCCACCTACCCCACCGGCCACTTGACTATAAAGTTTACAACAAGGCTTTCAAAATGTCCCGTTCCCCATTCCTTCCAGCGGGACGTACCCACGAAGCGTGGCAGTCACTGAGAAACATACAGGGTAGTTGTTTTAGAGCAGAGGGAAATGATGAAAAGAACAGAAATCTAATTCAGCGGTCCCCGGGTGGCTGTGTAATAAAAACAGAGATATTTCTCCTATGCCACTATGGCTCCTGTAGCAATTTGCAAAGTCCTTTGGTTGAATAGGCAAGAGAAGGGCTGCCGTGAGTCTCAGCGGAGTTTCAGGGGGAGAAGCTGTCTGCCTCTGCACCCCTTGCTACACCCAGCTCGGGCAAGGTTCTGGCATCTGGAAGTATGTGATCGCCCTGGGGTTCCCCGTGGTTGAGGACTCCATTGGAATCAGCCAGCAGATGCATCCCAGCAACTCTGCTGACCTCCCAGGGGTGAGCTCACCTGGGGACCCCAGACTGAAGCAAACTGGGGGCCATTGGCGCTTTCCTCCTTCAATGATCCTCCGTTTCCCTGTCATCCAATCACTGCACATGACTAACGTATGTCATAGCTTTTCAGGGAAATCTCCTCCTAAAAGTAAGAAGGGACTCGTCTTAGGGACTGTCATAGGCTGAATTGTGTCTCCCCCCTCCCAAGTTCCTACATTGAAGTCCTAACCCCCAGGACCTCAGAATGTGGCTGGATTTGGAAGTGGGGTCTTTAAAGAGGAGATGAAGGTACAATTAGATCACTAGGGTGGGTGCTGATCCCATAGGACTGGTGTCCTTATAAGAAGAGGAGATCAGGACACAGACGCACACAGAGGGATGACCTTGTGAGGACACAGGGAGAAGACGGCCTTCTACATGCCCAGGGGAGAGGCCTCGGGAGAGACCAGCCCTGCTGACCCTTGGATCTCAGACTCCAGCCTCCGGGACTGGGAGACATAAATGTCTAATGTTTAAGCGGCCCCGTGTGTGGTATTTGCTCAGCATCCCCGAGCAAACTCATACCCTGCTATGCATGCTTGCAATTCTGCAGAGTCATTTAGGGAGATTTCCCCTTGTCCTAGGGGGAAGAGAAGGCTAAGTTACAGAGGCACTGGTCCTGGAAATGGGGTCCATTCCTCAGATAACTTCCTCCTGGTCATCCTGGTGGGACATGTGCCCTCAAGCGCACGATGACTGGAAAGAGAAATGGGGTCAGGTTTTCCCTGGAGAGCGGGTGTCTGCAGGTCTCAGAGGAAGCAGTCAGGCTGCCCCATCTTCTCAACGCTTTTGGTAAAGTCACTTGTAAATGAACATATCGGGAGTACAGAGACCTGATTTTTGACAGCTCTGAGCACAGAAGCACGTGGGTGTACAAAGGAAAACTTGAGGCTGGGTTCTAGGAGAGAGTCCTTCCCGCCTCTCTTAGCTCCTGGGGGTTCCAGGCGTCCCTGGGCTTGGGGCCGCCTCCCCCCTGTCTCTGCCTCTGTCTTCACGTGGCTTCTCCTCTGTGGATCTGAAATCCCCCAGTGCTGTTTATAAGGATCCAGCTGATGGATTCACATTTGGGGCTTACTCGGGTGAGAAACACAGTCACAAAAGGGATACATATGGTCTGGAGGTCAAAGGGAGCCATCTGCGTTTACCTGGCCAGGAGAAGCAAGCATTTCAAAGTAAAACCCTGCTTCCCAGGAGCCCCTCAGTTCCAGGCAAAGTGGGGTGGCAATCACTCTGCACCTTGTCATCTGACCTCATCAGGGGTGCTGCCCTGGCCGCCTCCTGTCCCCTCCGGCTTCAGCCGTGCACTTCCTGCTGGCCAGCTGCCCGGGGTGGGGGGCAGGCAGCTCTGAGCATCACTTGCTTCTCCTCTCGGTAAACCATCCGCGTGTTGGAGACACTCACATTGGAAAAGACTCGTCACGATGGGGTGTTACCTGGCAGGGTGACACAGGTGCTCCCAGGGGAATGAGCTGCTCATGCCAGGTAGCAACAGGCTTGAATGTCTACAGGGCTCCCGATCCTTTCTGAGATTACATCTGTGACCACGGGGCGACAATTTGATCGGAGAAAGGAGCTTCTTGTGTAATGAATGATTCCCTGTACATCTCTTAGGCAAACAGACACTGGGAGATCACCCATACCCGTCGACAGGTGAGGACTCCTGGCTGAGAACGTCCCCACATATCTACAAACAACAAGGTGTCTAAAGGGACTTATAAAGGGGGCTCATCACCTGGAGATGATGCAGATGTGATCATGGAAGTGAGAGTTCAGTGTGATGCCCTCTGAAGACAGGGGGAAGAGGTTGTGAGCCCAGGAATACCAGCTGGCCCACATCAGACAGTTAGTAAAGGGGGAGACTGGGGTCCCACTGACGTTTTAGGGTCCATGGTCTTTATCGCTAAAACCACCCAACTCTATCTTTTTAATATTTTTATTTTATTGGAGAATAGTTGATTTACAAAGTTTTGTTAGTTTCAGGTGTACAGCAAAGTGGTTCTATACATATACATATATTCATTCTTTTTTAGATTTTTTTCTCATATAGGTTGTTACACAATATTGAGTAGAGTTCCCCATGCCATACAGTAGGCCCTTGTTGATTACCTGTCTCATATATAGTAGTGTATGTGTGCTCCTCCCAAGCTCCAGGTTTATCCCCCTCCCACCACGTTTCCCCTTTTAAGCCACCCAACTCTTAATGCCTCCTGGTTGGTGAGGGAAATGCCAGCTCTTAATGTTTTCCTCTTTGTCCTACAGCAGCTACATGGTGGGTATGCCTGACATCGTTTCTTTCCTTTCTAAAATAGCTTTATATATAAAACAGATAACCAACAAGGACCTACTGTATAGCACAGGGAACCCTGTTCAATATTCTATAATGACCTAAATGGGAAAAGAATCTGAAAAAGAATAGATACTTGTCTATGTATAACTGAATCACTTTGCTGTACACCTGAAACGAACACAACATGGTTAATCGACTCTACTCCAGTATAAACTAAAATTTTTTTAATAAAACGGCTTCATTTATACTCCCAAAGATGTGAAGTCGGTCTTGAAGAGACCTTGCTGCACCCCCATGTTCATTGCAGCATTTCACAATAGGCAAGATATGGAAACAATTCAAGTGTGTGTCCGTGGATGAATGGATAAAGAAAACATGGTTTTAGATACACAATGGAATACTATTCAGCCTTGAAAAAGGAGACCCTGCCACTTGAAACAACACGGATGGACCTGGAGGGCATGATGTTGAGTGAAATGAGCCAGTCACAGAAGGGCATATACTGCACAATTCCACGTATGTGAGGTCTGCAAAATAGTCAGACTGAGAGAAGCAGAGGCTAGAACACCTGCCATGGTTTCTGTGGCTTCTTTCCAGTAAAACAAAGCAGGTGACGTGGTTGGGTGAGGTTCTTTGCCAAGTAGGGAAGACACACACGGCTGCGTCCCTTGTTCCTCTGTGCCCAGACCGATCTGCAAAACCTCCCCTTCTTCCAAGCCCTGTTCCCCAGAACCACAGCAAGGGATCCCCATTCTCTCTGCTCCAAGGAGACCCCAGCACATTTTAATGCCGTTGTTCAAGTCAGAAGTTCATATTCGGGAGTCCCTGTCTTCCAACACCTCCCTCTCATCCGTGGAGATGCATCCTCATCTTCCAAGCTTTGGGCAGTGCAGATTGTACGCAACAGGTGTGACCTAAAGATGCGTCCTTATGTCAATGCATTCAAAGTATCCTCAGAGCCACTAATTCCCCGCCACATAAAATCACACGGCTAAGTGTGTCTTCCAAGTGCAGAGAAGACAGACAAAAATACCCGGGAAGGAACATCTCCAGCACATTTTTTGTGCATCTGGAGGTTCATCCACGATCCGAAATGCATGTTTGAATATACAAGAGCGACAGAAGCTGTGCTTTCTTCACGGGGGTTCTTGCCGGCAAATATGAACATCGTAAAGGGCGATTTTCCTAAGTGCTCAGGCGGGCGAAGATCATCGTAGCCCAATTCGGAGAAGGAAAAAAAAAACCTAAAACGCAGGGGCTGGGGACCTCAGGGAGGAGGGAGGAGAAAGTACTTTGAGAGGCAGTGTGGAAAAATCCACCGCAGACTGCCGTCAGTTTTATGTCCTGACCACAGTGGGTGTACATGGAAATACTTGGGTGGGTTTCTGTGTGAATTAAAACATTTATAGAGCCCCGGACTCCCGTTACCTCTTAGACGTCTTATTAAAGCCCCGTTAGTGTCAACATGGGGCTTGTAACCCTGCTGGACCCCAGCACCAATGGAAAGCAGCTGTCACAAAGTGAAGGGTGTTAGGCAAACTCTCCTGGACGAAGGGAAGGGGAGACCCGGCAGAAGCAGCTCCGCCTAGAGGCAGGGCGTGGGCTGCAAGAGAGAGCGGGCCCACGGGCTTCAGTTCTGACGGAAATGATGAGTTTTCAGGGCTGGGATGGAGCTTAAGGTCTGTGAGAGCCTTTGGGTTAAGTGAGGGGACAAACCTAACCTGCTGTGAAAGCAAGAAATAGGGCTCTGGACCAGCTGTACGGGTTGCATGTTGTGCAGTGGGGCTGCACCCACACTCGGATCTCCAAGGACAGGGAAGCAAGCACCTGGGTGTCTCCACACTCCTGCTGGACCAGGAACACAGGACGGAGGGGCTAGAGCTGTCTGGGTGCCCTGATGTCCCCGAGCTGGGGAAGGAGGAGACGGGGTTGTCCCTACACCCCTGATGTCCAAGGACAGGAGAGGAAGGACACGGGTGTCCTCACACTCTGGCAGGACCAGAAGCTACAAATGGAGGGGACGGACCTGTCCCCACTTCCCTGATGTTCCATGGCTGGGGTGGAGAACAAACGGTGTCGCTGCACATTGCTGGACCAGGAACACAGTATGGACGGGATGCTGCTGGGGATGGGCAGTGGGTCCCTGGCGACCATGACTCTGGAAAACCCTCCGCCCCAGGAGGGGGCGTGTGCGCGCCCTGGGGACCAGGTTGGCCTGGGTCCTAGAGGGACACCCATGTCCTACACTCCCTGCCCTGTCCCTTCAGAGGTGTGTGTCCACTACTGCACATGAAGGATGCACACCAGCCTTCACACCACCTACCGTCCCACTTGCCTCACTCGCTTCCAGCCCCACCTGCCGTACCCCCCGCCTCACCTCCTGAACCTCGGCCATCCCATCACCAGCTCCCCACATCATCAACTGCCGCTCTGCTCATCTCCCAGCCGACCTCACTCCCAGCCCCTCCCTTCCTTATATCCCACCGTCCCCTCTGCCACCACACCTTCCCCGCCATCAGCAGCACTTCCTCAACCCACACATCCCATACCCAACTCCCAAACTGAAAACTTTCCCATCCCCAGCTTCACCTCCCACACCTCCCGCTCCACCATCCCCGCCCCCTCATCCCCGCCCCCCTCCATCCCCGCCCCCCTCCCCACCATCCCCGCCTCCCTATCCACCATCCCCCGCTCCACCATCCCCGCCCCCCCCCGCTCCATCCCCGCCTCCCTCCCCACCAACCTCACCTTCTCAACCCCAGACACCCCATAACCAATTCCCCAAGCTGAACCCTGTCCCCTCCCCATCTCCACTCCCCCCATCTCCACCAAGTGTCTGCCCATCCCCAGCACTCAATCACTCCCTTCCTCCGCCTCTGTCTCCTCCCCACCAGCTCCTTCTTATCCCTCCCTCCATCCCCACCTTCCTCACCTCTCTCCTCTCCCTCCTCCCCTCCCCAGCTTCCAAGATTCAGTTTCTCCTTTGCAGGACTTCCCACCTTGGAATCATCTCTGAGCGTCACTCTTGGAGGCGTGGAGAAGCTCAGAATTCTCATGGAGAGAATGTCTCAGGGATGTTCGTAATGGAAGGAGTAGAACATGGATAGTAGAAGGATGGGCTGCAGGTGGCCTGAGATTCCCACGTTGAGGAGAAGCTCAGGGAGCGCTGGGAGGAGTGTCGGTGCCACAGATCCAGGTCCGGTCAGCGTTCCAGGCCCTGGACCTGGGCTCACTCCGCGTCGGGGTGCCCCTTGGAGGTACCCTATGCCCCTGCGCTGCTGCCTGGGGAGGCTGTGATGGGCAGGGGCTGGACCCGGATTTGGGAAAGCCTGCTCAGTGGAACTGACAAGTCAGCCAGGAGAAACACCGGGAAACTTCCAAGGAAAGCTTGTTGGTAGTAGGTAGGGCCGTCTTGGCTTGCGGTGAGGTCACGGCAACACCTTAAAATGATTTTTCCGCTGCCCACTGTGCACTTTTCCGAGAACCTCTCTCGTTTCCAAATTCATGAATATGTCTGCCAAAATGTGAATCCATCTGTTTCCGATTCGATGGCCGTTAACTCGGTGGGTCATCCTGGTTTTTTTTCTTCTAGGTTGACGTTCGTTTTAGCAAATGAGTGGAGCTAGGTGAGTTCTGACAACCGCGGACGAGGTTTCAGGGCTAAAAGTTGAAGTGTCCAGATGTCTGGTGTTAAAACCACACGGCTTGCCTGTCCTCCAGTCTGGGTAGACGAGAGAGGGTTCTCCTGGAACCTTCCCTAAGGAGGCATCCTCCACCTGACCCCCACCCCATGCCCAGCGGGCATTCACATTCACATCCGCCAAACTGCAAGACCTGAACAGTGATGGGGCCCCAGCGAAGAGCTAGACCCTCTCAGATGCGGCACCCAAGGGGATCAAGACTCTTTACTGCTTAGCCAAGGGTTCACAGATGGAAGGTTCATTTGTTTTGTTTGTTTGTCTTTATTGAAGGATAGTTGCTGTACAATATTATATGTAACAGGTGTACAATATTATATGTAACAGGTGTACAATATTATATGTTACAGATGTACAATACAGTGAATCACAGTTTTTCAATATTATATTCCGTTTATAGTTATTATAAAATATTGGCTATCTTCCCCCATGTTGTATAATATATCCTTGTAGCTTATTCATTTTATACATAGTAGTTTGTACCTCTTCATCCCCTACCCTTATATTGCCCCCACCCCTTGTAATCACTACTTGGTTTTCTGTATATGTGAGTCTGCTTCTACTTCTAAAAATAGAATTCTCGTATGACCCAGCAAAACCAAAAACTGTAAAACGCTAATTTTAAAAGATACACACACCCCACTCTTCATAGCAGCACTATGTACAATAGCCAAGACATGGAAGCAACCTAAGTGTCCATCGACAGATGAACGGATAAAGATGTGGCACATATATATATATACATATATATATGTATATATAATGCTGTAAATGGCATTATTTCATTTATATATATATATACACATATATATAATGGAATATGACTCAGCCATAAGAAAGAATGAAATAATGCCATTTACAGCAACATGGATGGACCTAGAGGTGATCATACTAGGTGAAGTAACTCAGAGAAAGACAAATACCATATGATATCACTTATATGCGGAATCAAAAAAATACAACAAACTGGAAAATATAAAAGAAGCAGACCAGGTGAGGGCTGCATTTTCACCACTAAAGTGCTCACGGTGGACGTGGGAGAAGAGGGTGTGAACAGAGCACCGCATACCTGAGGGACATGTTCACATGAACAAACCCCGGGGATTAACAGCATGCCGTGGAAAACTCACAAACTTCGTTTGAGAAAGGACTGCTTTTCCTGCACAGTGTTTTCTCACCAATCTTCACTCAATGTTCCTACCTCTGCACATTACATACCATCAATATGTGTATGCAGATCAAATAAAGGATGGAAAGAAACACCCGTGTTCCTTCCCAAGAGGGGAAAGGGATCTATTGCTCGAAAGAGTCAGCAATATGGAAGGTGTAGCCTACAAGTTAAGTGCAACAGCTGAGCATTTTAGGATAAGAGTAAAAAAGCCACCAAGGGATCATCAGCATTGGGTTCAAATGGCGACAAGCATCCGTACAGAACGCAGACTCAGCTTAGCAGGTTTTGTTTATAAACATCATCTTCAGCCCACAGGATACAGGGTCGACATTTTGCAGAAGTGAAGCTCTCTTAGCAGTATTTATTTAAAAAGGCAAAGATAAGAGATGGGAAAAAGAATCATGACTCCAAGAAACTTGGGGGAATCAGCAGCTTTCATGAAAACTGCAAAATCCGTCCTTTTATGTACAGCGTGTGTTGATCACCACGAAAATTATCCGTGCCTGTTTTATGGGACAGTGAGAAAGGTCACATGGTGGGCGACGTGAATTTTTTAAAGGTTGGTCTATCGTAGTTTAAAAATAATCACTTAGTTAACGGCAATGAGGCTTTGAAGTCACTATGTGTACTGAATGAAGTAAAGTCACTGTATGTATTGAATGAAGATGTATACATGTAAGTATATATATGTATATGTGTGCAGATAGGTAGATAGATGATTGACAGGTAGATTGATAGATGATAGAGATGATAGATAGATAGATTAGATAGATGATTGATACCTAGATAGATAGATAAATAGATTAAATAGATGATTGATACCTAGATAGATAGATAGATAGATAGATAGATAGATAGATAATTGAGTAAAAATCCAAATTAGGAATAGCTTCAAACCCCAGGAAGCTGACAGTCTCTGAGGAGTGGGCTGGTGTATCAAAGATGTAAATCACATCAAAGATCAATACAACCGTTATAAGGGAACTCAGGAAGGTCCTGAACCCCCTGAAATGCTTCCGTTATAAGGGAACTCAGGAAGGTCCTGAACCCCCTGAAATGCTTCTCTTTATTGCATTAGTTATTGATTCACGCACTTCTGCCAATGGATGATTAGAAGCTCCGAGGTCATACTTTAAGTGAGATCACTTGGTACAGAGACGTGTGCACCTTGAGGCCACGCGTCTTGCATCCTCTGCTCCCTGGTGCAGGTGGGGGCAGGTGAGGCCACGTGGGTGATTGTGCGGACATGCACAGAGCACGCCGTGGTCACCATTGCATTTATAAATGTCACCTCTGGGGGCCACCAACTTGTAGGTCTTTCTTGGAGGTTATCTTTGCATCATGTCACACTCTGAGTTGCAGAGTGTGGCAGAGTACACGATTTCAGCAATCTTTCCTGAAATGTCTAGTTGTGGAGTGGTTGATTGGATCGGGTCCCTGTTTGGGGGCATGCGGAGAAAGAAGGTTGCTGGATGGGAGGAGAGTCATGGTAGATGTGGGTTTCAGGTATCTTTCTGGAATCATCTGCCTGTACCTGGAGCACCCAGGGTGGTACTCGACACAGATTGCGTATTTTATACTGAGGAGAATTAAATTAAACCACACCAGGGCTGATGGGTGTGGATGAATCCAGTGGTGATGTCTGCTTTACACGGAGGAAGTGGGGAGGAGAAAGAAGCAGACCGGGGTGCACAGTGGACCATGGTGAGTAGGAGACCCAATAAGTGGATGGGTGGATGGATTGGAAGGGTAGTTTGCCAAAGTCAAGGGGATCTCAAGGGAAGTAACGAAGCATCTTGTTCCGAGGCATAACTTTGGAGACCAGGGTGACATTCTTCACATACAGAGAGACCATTTCAAACAAGACGGCCCCATAAGAAGGACTTTGGGTCCCTTCTGGATTGTTTTGGTGGGGGTGGTGAGGGCAAGGGGCTGCTATATTGAACGCATCAGATGAGGAGGGTACCTGGGGAGGAAATGAATTGAAGGGCACATTTTGGCATAAAGAAGAGGACTATTCATCAATTCACACAGCGTTTTCTGAGCATCCCAAGATCAAGGTTGGGTTACAATGGAAACAATAACCTTTGGCCTCGTGGAGCCCCTAATTGCTTGGGGCAACAAGAGACAGTTTATAAAGACTATTGCAATAGAAAGGTCATATCGCAACAAGTGTGGAAATCAGTCAGTGGATGGGTTGGCTCTTGCCTTGCTGTGGGAGGGACTTTCACCCAATCTAACGAGAGGGACATGTAGGGAGATTTCACTGTGTCTGACAGTGCAGAAGGGATTTGTGAGCAAGACTTTTCACTGCAGGGGTTATCAATAAAGGAAAGGGAAACTGTGAACCCAGAAGCAGGTTTCACACAAATGTCTCTAGTAGTAAAAAGCCGAAAGCATCGCCTGACTCTTTGATTCCATCTGAGCAGATAATTCCTAGCAGATGCTGACTTCCATGGGGGGCTTCACAGCCTTCATCCCTGTTTCTTCCCTGAGAAAGAAAAGATTACATTCTCCACACTCATCCACACACCCACCCCCTTCAAATCCAGTTACGCTAAATTCCACACTTAACCATTTTCTCAGTTTAGAGCAAAGCACATTTGTATTGTTACCAGAAGCTCCTGGTTATAAAAACTGGGGACACTTGTTCCGGGACCCAGCTGAGATCCATGGGAAATATAACTGCTGGAAGATGCAGTTGTTCCTCCTCAGATTCTGTGGGCTGTGGATTGTGTTCTGAAGATAAAAATCATGCTCTGTGTGTTAGCTTTTAGGGCTGCCGTAACTAGGCACCATAAACGTAAAGGACCCTAAATCCACGGACATGTGCAATGGAACCTCATTTGGAAACAGGGTCTCTGCAGACGTGATGAAGTGAAGGGTCTGAGATGAGGTCCTCCTGCATGAGGGTGGCCCTAAATCCAATGACAGGGTCTTTATATGAGACAGAAGAGGAGAGACACAGACACAGATGAGAAGCCACGTGAAGACAGAGGCAGAGATGCTCCCATGGAGGGATGTGGCCACAAGTTCAGGGACGCCTGGAGTCCCCAGAAGCTGGAAGAGGCAGGAAGGACCCTCCCCTGGAGCTTCCAGAGGGAGCGCAGCTCTGAGACACCTTGACCTCAGATGTCTGGTCTCCAGGACTGGAGAGGGCTGAATTTCTATTGTTTGAATCCACTTGGTCTGTGGTCATTTGTTCCTACAGCCCCAGGACATTCATAAAGTTCATCCTGTGAAGACCAGCAAGGGAAAAAATGCCTTTATTTTTTTTCAGAGGCATTGCCTTTTCCTACAAAAAGCATTCTCTGTAGCTGGAGAGCTCATGGACCCTTTTACCAAATGGTAGAGGATTTGTCAGGTAGGTTCGCTGGGCCCCTGTGGGGAGGGAGCAGAGGAGATGCCTTGCACAAGAACAAGATGACAACCAAACACATCGGTAAACAGGTTTTTGTGTTTCCATTCCTGAGATACGTTCTGACTTACTGTGTGTCAGGCAAAAAAGAGACATCTGAGCACACCTAGAGGGCACTCGGGGAAAGAGGAGCCGGCTTGCAATGGATGCTCTCTTATTCCGTATTTCTTGCGCTGTTCTGAAGTGGCGGACTCCATGTATATTTCTTTTCGCTCAATGGGTTATGACAGTGAGAGACTCTGACGGGCTTCTTTTGGGAAAGCTTTTTTTTTTTTTTTTTTCACATGATATCAGATTATCTTCTTCTCTTGGAGAACATGAGCAGGAAAAATGCCCAGATGGCTTTGAGCAACTGTTCCGTGACTCAGATGAAGAAATGTAATTTTCGAGAGATGCCTGTCACCGCTGAACGGTCAGGGGGTTCCCTGAGGCTTAGATCTTGACTCTCAGTTTTGCTCGGAAATCTCCAGGAAGATGTGGTGTAGATGCTTAGCGGGGCCACACGTGGGTCTTGCTCTTGCAGAGGTGGATTAGGCTCTGTCCTCCTGGGGCTCTGTAAGGAAGGACACACCATCTCTGGTGAGGGGAAGGCACTAGACGTCCACTGGCATAGGCAGGCCACTTTCCATCAGCCTTTGTCCTGGAAGAGCCTTCCTGGAGGTGGTGAGATGTACCCGACAGGGTTGCAGGATCCCTACGGCACCGACGTCACAAGTCTTCCCTCTGTGCCTCTCTTTGGCAGCTCTGACCCTCCTCACCTGTTGCATTTCCTTCTGATTTGTTTCCCTCTGGGACCACTTCAAAACTTCTGCTTTTAGTGCCCATGAGCAGAAGCTGCTTAGGAGGCCAGGGTTCCACGCCGAGTCGTGTACAAGATGTTTGAAGCATCTCCCAGGCTTCTGAATGACTCCACTTGCTCTGAGCCGGTTTTCCATGCCTTTAATGACCTTTCTTCCAGAGGTCTCCGAGTATTTCTGAACTTCTTCCATTATGAATCCCACAAGCGAAGGAATAAATTCCATATGACGGCTTTTTTTATATATATACATATATCCATTCTTTTTTTTTTTTTAGATTCTTTTCCCATATAGGCCATTACAGTGTATTGAGCAGAGTTCCCTGTGCTATACAGTAGGTTCTTATTAATTATCCGTTTTATATGTAATAGTGTGTACATGTCAATCCCAATATCGCAATGTATCCCTACCACCCTTTCTCCTTTGGTAACCATGAATTTTTTTTCTACATCTGTGACTCTACTTCTCCTTCGTAAATAAGTTCATTTGCACCCTTCTTTCTCCTAGATTCCACATATAAGTGATATCCTATGATATTTGTCTTTCTGTGTCTGACTTACTTCACTCATTAGGACAATCTCTAGGTCCATCCACGTTGCTGCAAATGGCATTATTCTGTGTCTGACGGCTTTTGACGAGCATTTCCACCAAGCTGGTGGCTTCCTTTTAGGACGATCAAGAAACCCTTTAGAAATTGGTATACACTCGAGACACAGTTGGTACCTTGCACACACAATATCCACTTTTCTAAGCACATTACTTTGCTTTAGAAATATCTTCAGCGGATTCCAAACTCCATCCCCAAAGCCTTCATAATTATCTTGAGTCATGGTTGAAAACACCAAGTTGTTCATACGAAATAAACATTTCCTGCTTATCAGTGAGGTTCATTTTTAAGTTCTGTGTGTGAAGCACCACTTTGGTGGATGGTGTGCAAAATGGCGGCTGTGGTAACCCTGCTGGTAGTCAGCCCTCCAGTCCATGACCTCCAAGAGAAAATAAATCCTCCTGAGTTCCGGGGCTGTTTGTTCCACAGCAAATGCTGGCTATGATGTGCATTTTTCGAGCTAGAGATCCAATGTCTTAAGTTCTCTTAATATTAAAAACTTGGCTCCTTGCTGTGAGATGCATGCAGTGACATCTGCCTCTGTAATTAGGCTGTAGAGAAACTGGATAGTTTGATGGTTTTTGTTGTTGTTGTTTTAACTTTTTATTTCATATTGGAGTACAGTTGATTAACAATGCTGTGTTAGTTCCAGGTGTACAACAAAGTGATTCAATTATAGGTATACATGTATCTATTCTTTTTCAAGTTTTTTTCCCAATTAGGTTGTTACAGAATATTGAGCAGAGTTCTCTGTGCTCAGTAGGTCCTTGTTGGTTACCCATTTTAAATATAGCGGTGCGTACACGTCAATCCCAAACTCCCAATCTCTCTCTCTGCCCCACCCTTCCCCCACTGCTAACCAGAAGTTCATCTCTAAGTCTGTGAGTCTAAGAAGCTGGACATTTTGAATTAATCAAGTGATTGTTGATATTCTAACCATGGAGATTGAATTCTGATTAGCAGATTCAGTCGTGGCGAATCCCTTTATTGACTCGGTATCTTTGCATTCCATTTTGATGGTTCTTTTCTGAAAGGACACCTTATCTATTTTTTTTAATGTAAGCTTATATCTGCTAATATGCAAATATATAAATATTCAATTAGGGGCTATAGATAAACAAGATCTGAGCCGTAGTATAACGTGGTTTTTAAAAGTCTATGGTTGATTAAAGACTGTATTTACTAGAAGTTTATAAATCCCCCCAGTGTGTTATAATTAATAATTCTCTATATTTGGGTGCCGTCTACGCAACCCAGTCAATTATTAATGAACACATTTACTGCATATAAATAGTAAAATTTCCGTCTCGTAACACGACCAGTGCTTCATGTTAATATACTGAGAATGGCACATAAATAATGAAAGAAACGTAGAATAAATAATAGTGTTGGAGCTGCCAAGCATTTGTTTTCATTTTTTTAATTAAAAAAAAAATCATGGAAGTATAGTTGATGTACATTCCGAGCATTTGTTTTTATTCAAACACTTCGAAGTAGTGTCTGAAAAGGCAAGGAACAGATTGGCAGTTGGGCTCAGAAGGACGTACACGTAAACCCTTATACTCCAGACAGGTTAACCTTCCAGAGTAGACAGGCCTGGATGTTTCTGCCCTTCCGTGCGGTCATAGCAACAAGCATTTATTGGGCACCTACTGTAAGCCGGACCCTGTACAAGGGGCTGACATGTACTCTGCTTAAGGCTCATGGCCACCTGGCAAGGATAAGCCATTACCCTCAAAACCAGACCCATACCCTATGACACAGAAATCCCACTTCTGGGTAAGTACCTAAAAGGATTGAGAGCAGAGTCTCCAAGAGATATCTGTACACCTGTCTTCAAATCACCATTCTTCACAGCAGCCAAAAGGCAGAGGCAATGCAAGTGTCCGTGGACGGATGATGGATAAACAAAGTATGGTCTATGCATGCACCACCTGCTCTCTTTGACACCAGCTTCCTGATGAGGTCTTTGTGGACACAGCACTCCCTCCTCACGGAAAAGATGCCCCTCCCCGATGCTCCGTGGGGCATGTGCACATCTGCATCAGTACTTGTTTTCCACCCAATTACCTCCCAAAGCTTGTGAACCCCAGGGATGCAGTGTCATTTATTCCTGCATCCTGGGATCCGACAGCCACATGGCCGACAAAGGCTTGCATTCATGGCTTTGCAGGAAAGGGAGCAATCTCAGAAGTCAGAGCTATGGGCCTGGGGCCACCAGGAGAGGGAGGAAGCCCCGTTTCTGTCGCCATGTTGGCACTGAGATTACGTCAGCTTCTAGTCCCTGTCCTCCAACCTGGAGACCCCTCTCTCTTACTCCCCACTGGCACTGCCTTCCTCCGAAGTTCTGTGCATCCTTAAACACTCTGCAGGCATAGCCGGTCTTATTCAGAGATCTTCCCTGACTCTCCAGGCTGAGGATGGTGATTAGGTCTCATGTCTCACGTGAAGTCAGTCAGTTGGAAATGGCTGCCCTCAGCAATGTGTTAAGAAGGGTCCTGAGGCTCTGTCCAGCTTGAAGGGAAGAAGGCTGTGACCTCCCACAATAAGGGGCCCCTGTTGTCTGTCCCAGGGAAGGAGGGGCAGGTGGCAAGGCAGGCAGGAAGTCAAGAGAAGGCAGTTTCTGTTTTCTTTCTGAAATTAAAAAAAACAACGGAAAGAAGGAAGCCTTGTAGGGTATCATATGGGGAGGTGGGGTGTCGAGTATTTTCAACCTAGAGTGAATAATGCAATGTCTTTCTTCCTTTCTTTCTCCCTCCCTCCCTCCCTTCCTTCTCTCTCATCTATCTATCTCTATTCTGTAATCTATTGATACATTATATCTACCATCGATCTATCTATGTATCTATCAGTCTATGAATCTATCAGTGTATCTATCTATTCATCCATCATATCTATCTATTGTATCATCTGTCATCTTTTATAAGTATGAGCTATTATATCTATCTATCGAACCATCCATCCATCCATCCATCCACCCATCCATTCATTCATCCATCTTTCCACCCATCCATCTATCTGTCCACACTCATCTATCTATCCATCTATCTCTCTATCAATGTATCTATCCATCCATCATATCCAGCTAGCTAACTAGCTAGCTAGATATTCTACTATCTATCTACCTATGTATCTATCATCTGTCTATCTCTCATCCCTCTCCCCTCCCTCCCTCCCTCCCTTCATCCCTTTTTTCCTTCTTTCCTTCCTTCCTTCCCTTCTTTCATTTTCTTCCCTGTAACCTGGTTCTGTTACTGATTTGTCTGCAGTACTTTGGGCAAAAAGAAACACAACTACACACTGAGTTTATAAATCTATATTTGGTATCAACTGAAAATTGGAAAGGCATGGGCGAAAATGAGATTAACGGTACACTGGAGACCTCGTTTGCAGAGACCTGATAAGTCCAGGATGACTATTTCAAGGCAAATAGAACCAAATGTCAAAAAAAAAAAATACACACACAAAATATGTGATGCTTATCACGGTTTAAGCTTATCAGATGGATGAGGGGAAAACCACCAAACACATGGAGGTTAATTCAGTGTTTACATGGGATTCTCATGATTGGAACTTTCTTTGTAATAAGATAACGTAAAGAAACATGAAAACACAAGAAGGAAAAAATCTTTAGGATTCAGAAGTGAGAGCAACTTTTGCAAAGTTCCTCATGGAAACCTTTCGTTTTGTCTTTGAAAAGGTATGTTGTTTTCGAATATGGCAACTATCTCAAAGCTGTAAGGACGGTTATGCAACGCAAACTACTTGGACATTCACGTTTTCAAGTGTTTAAGAGTCTGGTAATGTTTGGCATCCCCATGTGTACGGAGGAGTGACTCTGGACTACAGTAGACCTTGAATGAATCTACTGTGGTCTCAGCACCTAAAGGTTAAGGAAAAGGAGCTTGCACTCCCACAGAGATAAGTGGTTTCTTTAGGATGAATTTTTAATGACAAAAGGGCCTAAAAATAATCAAATTAACTGTGAAATCCATTGAACCAAAGATTCAAGTCATAAAGCTTAAAAAGACAGCAAATCTCTGTGGCCCAGACTTTATTGTCCAGACCAGGGGACTGTCTATCTATCTATCTATCTATCCACCCATCCACCCATCTACCTATCTACCATCAATCTATCCATCCATTTATTCATCTATCATCTATGTAACTATCTATCAATGTAACTAGCTATCCATCCATCATACCTATCTACCCATCTATCTATCCATCATCCATCCATCCATCATCTATCTCTCCATCCCTCTCTCCTTCCCTCCCTCCCTCTACCATCCATTCTCCCTCCTATCATACCTATCTATCTATCTATCTCATGTATCTACCTATCTGTCCATCCATTCATCCTGTCTTCCTTCCTTCCTCCTTCTTTCCATCCTTTCTTCGTCCTATCTATCCATCCCTTCTATCCATCTGTCTACCACCTATCCACGTCCCAATAGTTCTCAAGTGTGAACAATTTTGCCTTCCTGAGGACATCTGTCAATTTGTGGAGACATTTCTGGTTGTCACAGCTTGGAGAAGGGATTCTACTGGCATCTGGTGGGTGGAGACCAGGGAGGCTGCTCCACACCCCACAGTGCCCAGAACGCCACACCCCAGAGAATGATGCAGCCCCAAATGTCAGTCATATGAGGCTGAGAAACCCTAAGACAAAGATTCGCCTCCTGGATGTAGATCTGGCCACTCTCCGAATATTTCCTTTCCTGCCACTCTCTCTGATATTTTTACTGTCACTCTTCCCCCTCGACATAAAGTCAGGTTCACAGCCCCCAAAATGCACTCAGAACAAAAGCCTCGTGGCCCATCTCTAAGGAAACATTAACCGAGAAACAATCAAACTTGATCCTCTGCTTGGGGCTGGGCACAGGCAAGGAAGCAGGATTCTCTGGGGGTTTTAGACAGTCTCTGTGGCTGCCCCCTGGGACCGAGACATTGTGAAAAAGACAAAAAAAAAAAAAAAAGGTTGGGGACCCTGCAGAGACCAGCTGGGCAGGGGTCCAGCCTTTGTGAAAGGTCTTTCATATTCAAATATGCCTCCTCGCCTCTTCCCTGGGGCTCCAAGCTCACCAAGCTCATTCTTCCTTGGGTGTGGAATTTGGAAAGAGGCCCCCAGCCTGCAGGCTCAGAGCTTAGAGGCAGGGTGACCCAAGTGTCACTCCAGGCCAGTATGTTTTCCAAGCAGAAACCCCAAGAATGTCTTCCAAGGAGCCCCTATTACCTGGCGGGATTTCTCACGCCACAGCCAACTGCCTTGGGCTGAGTTGAACAGCATATACTCTTATATCGATCGCGCAATTCGAGGGCATCCCTTTCTGGGCAAGGTAAGCCACATTCTGGCAAAGCCACCTTGAAGGGCTGGTACCCAGGGACCCAGGCTGAGGGAATCCCAGTGCACAGCCCCTATTCTTGGTGATGCAGGAATACAGCAGCCCAGGGCTGACGCCGAATAGGTAGGAAAAAGCCCCCCTCTCTTTGGGTTGCCTGGTTTGCAGATATTATTGATTCCATTGGGCAAATCCCTGACTCCAAAATAAATTAGGCTAAGTCAGAAGCCTTTGATAGTCGTTTGTTTAAATGCTGTCTTTTCTCCCCCCTCCCCCGCCAAACCGTGGCTGAGGGTCTTTAAATGAGCCTCCAAAGGATTCCACTTACCTTGGTGTATTTATCTCATCATCTCCAACCACGCTGTCCAAAGGCTATGCTGTCTCATTGAGGATGCTGTTCCAACAAAATGCATGGAGCCCAGATTCTAATGATTGGCCTTTTGAAAACCTGCCCATTCGTAGAAGAAGAAAAAATATATATATATTAAATGCTCTGCAATCCTGAACAGTATTTGTCATCTTTGCAAATCAGAACACTGGTTTATTACTCTATTATATAGACTTTTTAACGGTGCAAGGAGCATTGATTCTGAGCTTGGTCACATCCCTGCAGGGTGTAGAATGTACACTGAGCTACATGAGCTGTAAAATGACAAGGATTTATGTTTGCTTGAAGGAACCGTATAAATGAAGATTGAAGGACCACTGGGTTTGTGTGAGATGTGACGATGGGTGAGTGACCAGTGGGGAACATCAGGAGGCTGGTTGGTTGTTGAGTCTTTAATTCAATGCCTCTTTATTGAGTGTCTACTAGGTAATAGGTAAAAGGCAGCACAATGGAAATAGAACCTCAAAGTGCCTGGTGCGGCATCTGCTAATGTGCTGGGCACATAGGTGTGACGGGGTTCAGCTGACATGGGACTCCAAATACGGCCCCTTGCCAGACTGACTGTTTTAAGCGGAAGGAGTTTGTGAAAACAGCAGAAGCAAGAAGGTCACTCTCATCCTGTCTCCCTCTACTTTCTCCCCTGAGACAGGTCAGAAAACCCTCATGTGACACAGCCTGACACACAGGTCTACTGAAGGTGGGTAGAGGGCAGCAGAGCATCTCTCTGGGTGGAGGGGTTGGAGGGAAACAGGGTGGAGGTGGATGGACACACCCTCGGGGAGTGGTATGCCATCTTGGACAATGGTGATGTGGGCTGCTTGACATGGAGTAATGTTGGAGGGCGAAGTGAGGCCAGCAAACAGAGGTCCAGGACAGTTAGGGTTGTTGGGGGGGTCAAGGTGGTGCTGCATCACGAAAGCTGGCTTGGAGGGCTTCGTGGGGTGGAGGATGTAGGACAGATGAGGCAGA